>NC_080693.1:12385752-12685752 GCF_030445035.2 Dasypus novemcinctus
CACATGTAATAAGCCTAAGTAATAAATGAATTTGTTATTTCACAAACAAATGAAAGCAAGGTGGAAAGAAGGAAAGAAGAAAGAGGCCAGGTTGTGGTTGCTGAAAAGCAGATGAAACACACATGCTCATGAAGTCTCTATTAACCTCTGATTTCGTTTCATTTCATGAGAAATAATTTGAAGGACTTTGAGAATGAATTACATTTCCAAAAAAACGCTTCCTTCCAATTAAAGGGATAGCGTGGGGCTCCGGGTCGCACTGCACTTGGGGAAGGCGGTGCTCTAGCCCGGGTGGGGCTCGTCGCCCCTGAAGGTCCTCGGCACTGCGGCGAGGGTGCAGGCGCAGAGCGGGTGCAAGTCCCTTTTGCCTCGGACCGGGACAGGCTGGGAAGGGCACCTAGTGGTGAGGCTGGTGTTAAGAAACCCCTCTTCTGTTGATACTTTGTTTGCCCTTGCCCGCCCTCGCCCACCCGTCCGCCGTGGACGTCGCTGAGACCTGCTCAGCCCCCACTGGAACAGAGCCTCCTGCCCAGACTGCGGCAGGTCCTGCCTGCCCCGGCTCGGGATTCAGTCACCTGCACTCGCTGCGCCCTCTCCATCAATGTGCGGGACTTTGAAAGGAGTATGGTGAAGACCTCTTTCGCGTTCCACAAATTGAGAGCAGCCGTGCCTGTGGCGGTGGAGCCAGAGCCCGAGTTACAGGGGCCTGCGATGGACAGGCGCTGCCTGCGACGTGGTCCTGCAGGAATGGCACAGCACAGCAGACAGATGGCTCAGCGGATGAAGGGCAGACCGTCCTCTACACCTGTACCGACTGCAGGCTCCAGAAGAAGGACTCTTTACCTTACTTCTGAGGTACTGGGCAATGCCTTCGTCTCCGTCCCTTGGAAGGTGAAGGCTACTGGGTCTTCAAATCCTCCGTCCATCCCCTCTGGTCATGATGTCTTGCTACTAGAAGGAGTATCAGAACCTCAAGTGGAAACTGCCATTGTTCTCAGATCTCTCCTAAAATTATATTTCTCTGCAAAAAAAAAAGGATATTGTGACAAATGTTGGGAAATCAAGACAGAAATTCAAGGTGATATAGGCTAAGGGTGGGGCTGTTCATCTCTTTGTAGATAACCTGAGCTGTATGTCAGACGGTGAGAGCTGCAGCCCTGCCCTTGGTAACCATGGCAACAACTCCAGTCCTGGAAAAACAATTAAGCAATGTAAACTCTATAAACTTTAAATACTCAGGGAAAATGCAAACCAAATGTGTTAGAAGCTTATATGGAATGTATGAAGTTCACGCTAAAAGCTTACCTAGAATGTGGGGTTATGTGTTAATTCAAGCTTATTGAGCACTGAAATAACTCTTCTTCTGTATAAAAAGAACTCAAAAATCTTATTTGGGGCCCAGGTTTTGAACAGAAAGCTCCTGAGCCTGGCTAGTCATAAATAAATTCTTTTTTCCTTCCCCAAATTATTACGGATCCTGGCCTTTCCATACACAATTATTGAATCTCTCTTGATGTCTACAACATTTGGGGGCTTGTCTGGGATTTGCAAATGAAGGCCAGAGAAGGTAGCATTTCAATACCCCTTCCAGATCCCCAAGGAAGCCAAGAGGATTCTGGTGAACCCCAAATCTGGGCACCCCTGGACCATGTTTAGTCCAGAAAAAGATGTGGGTTCTGCTGGAATCCTCCCAATGAAAATTGGGGGCAATGGAAGGTCTGGAAAAAATTCTGGGAATGAACAAAACTCCAAACACGGAAAAAGGTAAGACTCCCCTGGGGAGCATAGTGTCAGGAAAACCTAACTTTAAATGTTAGAAAGGGAAGTCTGATCAACTTCCAAGAGAACTCCAGTACCTCCAGAAATTTGGGGAGAAGCCATTCTCTCAAGGTCTGAAAGGAAAGAAAAGGGAAAAAGCCTCTTGTTGGATTTGGCTAACTGAGGGTTAGCATCTGGTCTGCTCTTGCCTCCACTGAGGTAGTGAAGGCTTGATTGTAGTGGGAAGGGATATTGATAGGTTGGGTCCTGGCACTCTGGAGATTGATCTGGATTTTGAGAAACTTGGTTATGGGAAAATGGATTGGCTTTTGTAGTAAAGCTTGATCTGGGTGTAAGTTTAAACCATGAAAAAGTTTTAGTGAGAGTCTTTGTTTTGATGCTCAATTGCAAATGAGCATAATTTATAAACAGCCAAGGTAAACAAAAGATCCTGGTCAAATTTTAATATTGAAAGTTCTCTCTTTCTAAGGTTTGTAATGATTGCAGGGGCAGCTGTGTCCAGAAAATACAAATTGTGAGCCAGATTAATAGACTTTGTGCATCTGTCTGTGTCTGTTCAGTGCTAGTGTTAAATTGTGTAATTATGTAAAGTGGTGAACTTGGTTAAGCTGGAGCCCTTCCTTGGCATTAGCAAAGGAGTGAAATGATTATAATTTATAATGCAAAACCACGGAGTCTGAATGTTTGTGCATGCTCTGCTGTCTCGTCTCTGGGTCCATCCCACTTGCTGGGGCTTGGGGATTGTCTGTGTCTGTGCTGCACACCCAAGTTATTGAAACTGGCCCCAGTCAGGGTAGCTGGTGAAAGCAGTAACTTAAATCATGGCCCTGCCAGGGTGGGGGTCCCCTGGGAAGACAGCAAGCCTGAAAAGTTCTTTTCAGGCCATTTTAGCAGCCTGGAACTTGCTACCATCACCTTCTCTCCCCTCCTTCCTTTAGGAGGATGCATAGTAGAAGCAGAGTAGTGGGAAAGGGGAAGTGGCTTACCCTTTTCCAGTGAGTCCATGCCCTCTATTCATAAGCCACATTCCTATCTAATCACTTGATAGCCCTTTTAATGGTTTGACTGAGAATTAGCTGTAAAGGTCATAAAACTATGGAAAACCAAAACCAAAACCAAATCCCAATTGGGTTTCACAACATCATGCTAAATTTAATCAGCCTATCTCCCAATGCCCTGGAGATGCTAAAGATATGGAATTCTTCTGTTTTAATCTGTGCTTAACTTTGTGTTCAATTTTAAAACCTGTATTTGGCTTTTGCCAATTTACTTGTGCCTAAAAAATCATGGTAAAGGTAACTTAAAAATGAATCTTTAAATGCCAGTTCTGTCTTGTTGGTGAATTGAACACATGGCTCACAAATAAATTCGTTCAGTTACTAAAAATACAGAGAAGCCCCACAGGATTGATACTAATAAGGTTATTGTAACTTAATTAATACAGGTATCCAATTCATCTGAAAGTAAAAACATGCTAAGAACTGTAACTAAGAACTAAAATCATTATATAAGTACCTTTATATATATATATATAAGTTTATAACTAAAAGTATTACAACAGAGTAAATGTGGCCTGGATTTTGGCTATTGTAATGATGATAAATTAATTTGCCTCTATTTATGGCTACTTTGGATTTATCTAATGCTTACTGTGATGGTGGTAGTTATTACTTAAGCTTATCCTATAGTTATTTTATAACTAATTTCACCCCTGGTCTTCAACTATTCTGATGGGAATTATAAACTGCATTTGCACTTGCTTTAGCTTATGATTCCACCCCTTAACAATTTAACTTAATAATTAAACTTTAAAAACCTACAGTTAAGTTAAAAAGAAAGGGATTTATGCATATCACTTTTGTGCCATTCTCAATTTTTTTGGTCTTTTCATTTCCTCTTTACCCTTTTAAAGGAAAAGCTGTCTTTTCCTTGACCTTTAAAATAATATAAATTAATTCTAATTAGCCATTTCCACTAGGAATAAAAAATAACTGTTGTCAGGTTTTCCACGAGTAAGCAATACTCTTCCCAGTGTACCAGGCCTTACTAAGCAGCCCCCATTGCTCAGGCTGTCTCAGAGAAAAATAAGAGTAAAAGCTACCTGGTTTCTTTCCATTCTAAACAGAAGCCCAAATACTCACCAGGTTCCCTCCAAACAGCAATATAACCAGGAAAACCAGTAAGGGAACTATACTTTAAATTAATCAGCAACAAAAAAAGTTTTAAATAACTAAATGGTGTTTCTGTATCAAACTATTCATGTCTGCCTATTTGCTTAAATTGTCAAAGTTAAATATGCAGTTATATAAGTAATATATATTTCTAAAACCCAAATTAAGCTAAATGGTATAAAAAGCCATGTAAAATCTAAATATAAAAACTGTTGAAAAGCTATGAAACCCTCATTAAATTATAATTAAAACAGGTTAAACAATTGCTTTATATTCCAGAGCCTAAAAGTTAGTATGCTTTAAAAATTATTCAGTTTTAAAATGATCAAAAACAAAGGTTTTAAGCCCCTGTAAAAAAGGAAAATGGCATTCTTTGTTTAATCAATAACAATTTCAACTTGTTTAGCTTAAGTATTATCTCTTGGGTTTATAAAATACCAGATTGATAAGTTCACATTATATGTGTTAAATCTTTAAAATAATAAAAACTGTAAGCTCATGTTTAATGAAATTAAATTACATATAGAACTGTTCTCTCCTAAATTCCCAAAGTAAATTCCATTGGTCACTAATTGTAATCTAAGGTAAATTAGCCAGTCTGTGGTTGTGATCAATTATATAAAGAGTTTGTAAAAGTATCTTCCAACTGGAAACCTAGATTGATATTAATAGCAAAAAGTAACTTCATAGCAATGAAACCTGTCTGAAAGTCACCTCAATGTACTTATTCAAGTGGTGGTAATGAAAAGTTACCTTGATTCCATTGGGAATCTTCAGTTTTCATTTTAAAAATGAAAAAAATAGTTTTGCCTCTATTGCTAAAGTAAAACACCTGCTAATGTCTTCATGGTAGAATTTTAGAAGTAATCAAAGTCATTTGATATGTAACACTTTGCACTGGAAATGTTTAAAATTTATGTAAAAATCAAGAGATAAACCTTGGCATTGTCAAATTCTCTTGTGCATTCAAACCAGGCCTTAAATACATTACAGGTTGCCTCTCCATATGTGTTATTGGCTAGGCTCATCACTGACCCCTCAAACAATAAAACCTCTACTACATCATGCCTCTGGTTGTGTTCCTGAAGTTGACGGAAACTATGTTGCAGTTTCAAACTCCTGCAGCAGCCAATGATGGCTTGGTACAGCCAAATGTACAATGGATTTTGCCTCCAGACTGGCACTGCTCCATAGTGCCAAAGAGCATTATGCACCAGACCGGTGATGTACTGGAGACTACCTTTTTAACTTCTCTCTAGGATCAATGATGCTGCGGCTTGCTCACTATATAAAGAATATACCAAGTGGAGCCATAATCACCAGAGTACTGTAAGTAAAACTTAAATACAAATTGGCATTATGACCTGCTCCCATGGAGAGATAACATGTAAAGTATTACAAGCCTGAAACTTAAAACTATTAATTGCAACTCAGAATTCTTATGCATTAAGTAATACATTAATTAATATTAAGTGCTGTACCTTTATTCTGTTCTAAATATATGCCTAATAATTATAATGTTATCTTTTCTATTCTAAATCATGTACAAAAGTACATTAAACATGTTAAATTCCTGGTAAACTTCATTTTCTAAATAGTTAATAAACATGTCTATAAAATAAAAAGCCATCTTAGCGAAAAACAATGGGGCCACTGGTGGCTTACAGGTAACTGGTTAATTAATACCAGGTTCAGCCACCCTACTACTCTACTACTCTATAATACTCTACTATGTAGCAAAACAAGGTTTGCCTACTAGCAGTGGGTCACCTATTAAACAGTCAAAATTATCAGAAATTATTCAGTTAAAACCAATATGTAAAAAACTTTATTCTGCAGTTATGATCACTTCCAGAGTTAAAAAAATTTCCAACTTGGTGCACTAACCCTGAATGAAACCAACTGCCCAAGAAGGTGCCAGTTCACCAGGAACACCCGACAAAGCACATAAGTGCCAATCATTAAACAGCCTGAACTGCATCTTTAAAACAAAGCTAAGTACCTAATACTGTTATCTATTACAATATCTCTCTGAACATAAAATAACTTTATATATAGACATATATAGATAGATAGATTAGTGCTCTCCACCAACTTTTTAAAAAGTGCTGTCTTTGCAGGCATCTATCTTTGTAATCCAGTGTCCTCTTTCAACGAACAGGCATTACAAAATTGTAATTAAATTTGTTTCTTTCAGAATGGATATCTTATTAGCCATATGAAAACTTCATCCAGCTTCATACAGAATGCCAGATACATTTTCTTCCAGTCAAAATAAATAAAGTTTTTACACCTTGTTAGATAAGGACCACAAGGAAGTAGGTACAGAAAAAAGATCATCTCCCTTCAGCACCCCTTTAAAATTAAAGGTGTAAACTCTCTAAGGGTAAAATAAAATTAATAGATGGATCTGGAACCTGGCAAGAAATCCATGTAAGCACCAGTAACCCCCAGGATAACTGCTAGGGTAGCTCCACCCCAGGACTCTACTGTCCAGGATAAGAACTTCTTCTAGAAACAGGATAAGCCCCAGATGTTACCCAGGAACTGTGCCTTTAGTCCCTTCCTGAGAAATTAGTACGTGAGGTAATCAATCAAAATAACAGCCACCCACCTCATAACTCCAATGATAATTATGCAAAAGTTTAGCAAGTTAAGTTGGCATAAAGTGGGGAATGATATAGGCTATGGATTGGGCTGTTTGTCTCTTCATAGATAACCTGAGCTGTGTGTGTCGGATGATGAGAGCTGCAGCCCAGCCCTTGGTAACCATGGCAACAACTCCTGTCCCAGAAAAACAATTAAGCAATGTAAACTCTATAAACTTTAAATATTCAGGAAAAATGCAAACCAAATGTGTTAAAAGCTTACATGAAATGTGTGAAGTTCATGCTGAAAAGCTGACCTAGAATGTATGAAGTCCATGCTAAAAGCTTACCTAGAATGTGGGGGATATGTGTTAATTCAAGCTTATTGAGCACTGAAACAAAGGACCATTTAACTCTTCCTCTGTATAAAAAGAACTTGAAAATCTTATTTGGGGCTCAGGTTTTGAACAGAAAGTTCCCAAGCCTAGCCAGTCATAAATAGATTCTTTTTTCCTTCCCAAAATTATTACTGAGTCCTGGCCTTTCCATACACAACTATTGAACCTCTCTTGACGTCTACAACAGAGGTACTAGTTGGAATCATATTAGATATAATGTTAAAATGAGTGTGTTATGGCAGAACACATTGGCTGAGAATATTGATACAGACAATGAGATGTCAGAAGGCACTGAAATATAGAGCAGGGAACAGGAAGGATGAGAATGGCTAGTCAAGAGACTCAAGAAAGTTGTAGCCAATGTACTAGAAAAAAAAAATGATGCTGAGTAAATGTCCTTCCAACAATGGTTATTTAGATGGTGGAGACAAGGGTTCCATTTCTAACAGAGAAATTGGACAAAATAAAAAATAAAAACACTCTTGAGGACCTCAGAGCAAATAATTCCATTGGAAACAAATGGAATAAAGATTTGGGGTTACAAGTACACTGAGAAAAGTATATCAGGAAATGGAAGATTTTTGCCAAGCATCTGACTATTCAGAAAGTGGGATTGGAGGTGCAGAGAATCTAGGTAAGCATTTGAAGAGATACAGAGAGCTTGTGGAAAAAACACTGACTTTTAAGGTTTAGACCTTAAGTTTGAGCCCCAAATGACTTTAGCCTAAGAATAATCCAAAACCAAATATACACCTGTGCTTCTAGGGCCTGAGTCCTGTTTCAAAGTTCTCAATCCAATTAGGCTACATGAAATGATTTAAAGGCGTAAAAGTGCATCATCCAAACAAGAAGAAAACAGTATTCTATTTATCACTTTGTCTCTTAAATATTTCCTGCTCAGCAACCAGTACATGTACACACAAAATCAACTGTACAGGAAAATGATACCATGCAATAAAAATCAAGAAAAAAAGAGACCTATTGGGGGTGGAAGATAGTGAAGTTTTTAGAGACAGGTTTAATATAATCATGTTTAAAATGTTCAAGGAAATTAAAGTAATGATTGAGAATGTTGGCACAGAGCAGAAAATTCAACAAAATTAGCAAAAGAACTTTCTACAATTGGAAAATAAAATAACTGAAATTAAGCACTCACTTGTTGCTTATAACACCATGTAATAGCAGCAGAGGAGAGAGATAAATCAGAAGAACATATGCAGAATTAAAACAAACTTAACTATGGAAAATACATTAAAGTCCATAAGTATAAAAGGGAAACAGTAAAATACCATAGAGAGGAAAGAGAGAATGTGACAGAACCAATGATTAAGGAGATAATGGCTAATAATTTTTTTGTATATTCAATTTCTTCTACAATTTTCATATATAATGCCCAAAAATAATAATAATATGCAGTACATGAAAAGACAGGATGAGGCAAAAAACTGAGATACAGAAAGTGGAGGTGTTCAAAATGAAATTCACTTAAGGAAAGGTCCTTCATTTCCCATTGCTCTGTATTTTCACAATTATCATGAATTAGGTGTCCATATATGCCTTGGTGTCCATCTGCACTCTCAAGTTCTTATACTGTTCACAAAAAGATACTGGCTTAATTACATAGAGAATTGCTGTGGAAGGAATGGCATCTTTCTTACTATTTCTTCACAAATTCCCTTGATATTCTTTTCCTTTGGAATTTCCTTACATATTTTAGAATCAATGTCATTGATTGAATATTGAGTGTTCCAATTCAGGAACCACATATAATTGGGTATAGATCAGGCTTGAGTAGGTTTTTGACAAACCAGATTCAAATGGACATATCTGTTCATGTGTACATGTTGCATTTCAAGATATAATTCAATAGTTCAGCAGTGTGTTTGAATACACACATTTTACCTTATCTTCCTGTGAAGCAGAACTTCACCTGAATGTTTACACACCATGGGAAAGTCATTCCTGTTAACTGGCAAAGGAAATCTCCTTCTCATGTAGTTTGGATAAACCCACTTCACAATGAAATGAAGCAACATTGAATTATTATTTGATGACCTCTCACTATTACATGCTATCTTGTTAGAGAGAGCTCTAAGTATCATTTGTTGGCTTGTCAGGTGAATAAAATGTATGGATTTTTTGTCTCCAAAAGTCTATCACTTTTTCTTCTCAGCATGTAATATGCATGTGTCCTTATCCCTATGCCTATCTGTGTCCCTATCCTTAACCCTAACCCTATCCCTATCCCTAACCCTAACCTCATATTCTGTAGGTTGAAATTTTTCTTCTTTCAATTTCCATAAAGAATAAAATGAAATACTAAAAATATCTTTATGAATTTTTGGATGTGTCCTAAGTTGTTGTCATTTAGTAGTATATATCAAGCCTACCCAGATGCAACGCAAACCTAAAATTCAATCCTGTAACTATGAGGTGATAGCATATTAGACTGGAGCCTGAAGAGTACCTTAGCCAACATCAATATATTTCATGTGATAAGAAAAGAGTGAAAACCTAAATATATCTTTTACAGTCCAAATTCTAAATAAAATTATGACCTCTTAGTAAATAACTTTCTTCTGCCTTCCTTATTTTCCTTTCCCTCTGGGAGCACTTCAATTTCTACCACATTACGGTGTAACAAATTTTAATCGTTATAGGTTCCCAATCATTGTTTTGTTTTTGTTGTTTGTTCATTCTTCATATCAGAGTTCTTCATTAATTAAAAAAAATGAACTAAGTGGTTATACAGTAAATCTCCTGATTCAAGAATTAATCTATATTGCCATCATTGTATGGCACCAACTCAATTTCCTCTTGGCAATCAGCATCAATCCCCCTGGTCAGTAAACTTTCCTGTTTCTAAAAGTAAATAAGAATAATTTTGACTATGGTAATCCCACACAAATCTCTTGTCCTATTGAATACTGGTTCTTCTCAAAAGCACTCAGGTACTTGTCATGACATGAAAATACTGGCTACATATGAGAGGTCATAGGAAAAGTACATTGTTAAAAGAATAATCAAATTGTGCCCTGGGATATTTCAAACTTGGACTGATACCATCTCTACTCATTGACAGATGTGAATATAAAATTTAGGGACTGACTTAGTGTTATCAACATGTGAGCAAGTCGGGTCTAGTGGGTATCTTAAAGAACTTATGCAAAGAGAAAAGGGAGGTACAAGAGGACAAAAAATGCCAGCTACCAATTGTTCCACTCTTGTATTCTTATCTAGTAATAAGGCTGGGACCTTTTATAAGAAAGTCAACTTACTTTGATATTTAAATCTTATTTTGAGGAAATGATGAAAGCAAAAAAAAAACTTAATTGTACCAAACAATAAAATTTCATAATGGCAATGGTGTAAGGGTTGATGAGGGATAATTGATTTGGTTTTTCTTACATCTCTAAAGTGGTGAAATTTATGGTACAAACAAATGTCAAGTTCATTGGAGAAGAAACTTTCTTTGCAAATGGAATAAAATGAAGACATCATGAAAATTCAATGCATAAACTGACATAAAAGAGAAATGAAATGTTAAGGGCAAAATCCATGGGAAAAAAATATGAGAAATAAATACAGTTAAAATGAATAAGGAAAAAGTCAATAACCTCAATAATAATCATTGCTAAGTTACAATTGAAGTTTATGTACCACAGAACTTATTCTTTTATCTATGTTCTCTCATACGTGTGTGTATGTGCATGCCCTTCTTACCAGACCCAGAGCTGAATTGTTTCTTCTTTCCAATTCCCATACAGATAAATACAAATAAGTAGTAAACTCATATACTACTCTACTGTTCTTTGATCATTCTTAACCAGTAGCACTAACATCAGCACACATATTACTACTACATCTACTTCCACAAGTATCCTATTACCACCAGGACATTATAATTTTTAATATTTATTTAGCTCTTAAAATATCATAAACACAGCAATCCATTCAAAATATTATTTATGATTGGAAATGATATAAATACATAATTGTAGTATAGTAATCTCCAGTTTATAGTATCAAGTTGTGGACTATAAGCCTTAGTAGGACTGAGATTTCCCATGGTTGGAATGATTCTCGAATGTTCCATTACTTGGACCTCATCCTTTTAAGGAATTCCTGGCACTTGGACAAGGTGTCCTTCAGGGCATCTTTCATGGATTCATTCCATAGACTGAAGATGAAGGGATTCGGGAGAGGTGTGATGACACTGGGAGGGGATAAAGAGGATCTTGTTGAGGTGCAGACTGCTCTTCTGTGAGGGACAGACATAAACAAAGATGGCGATCCCATAGCTCATGGAGAACACAGTGAAGTGAGAAGCACAAATGGCAAAGGCTTTGCGTTGTTCTTGTCCTGAGGGTATCTTCAGAATGATGGAGATGATATAAACATAGGAGACCACTGTAAGTAAGAGGGAGCTGATGAGCAGGACAAGGGAACTGAGGAAATCCATTAGCTCAATGGAACATATGTCAGCACAGGTCAAATGGAAGAGTGGAGCACTGTCATAGAAAAAGTGATCAATCACATTGGGGCCACAATATGGCAGTGTTGCTTTAAGGATAGTGGGTGGGAAGATGAGGAAAAACCACAAACCCAGGAGAGTATGACAAGATAGATGCAGAGTGAGCTGGTCATAATTGTAGGGTAATGAAGGGAACTGCAGATGGCCACTTAGGGTCATAGGACATGATGGCAAAAAGGATAAACAGTGCATCCAGAAAGGAAGTAGAAACAGGACTAGGTGAAGCATTCACAAAATGAGATTCTGTTCCTTTATGACTGGAATCCTGCCAGCATCTTGGGAACAGCACAGGTTGTGGTTAATATGTCCCTGTAAGAGAGTTGCTGAGGAAGAAATATATGGGTGAGTGAAGACTGTAATCCATAAAGATCAGTGTAATGATGAGGGTGCTTCCAAGGACAGTCACCAAATAAGCCAATAAAAAATCAAGAATAAGATGGCCCTTAGTGGTAGACATCCCAATAAGAACATGATCACCATGGTCCAATTCCTTCTCTCCATGCTGGGTAGGAATCTCTTCTTTTAACCAAGTCAAGAAAGAGAAAGAGGCATGATACATTATTAATTAAAACAGAAATTTCTAAGATAAAGGGAGTTGGGCAATTTTATTCCTTCTATTTTGAACAACAAATTACATGATTAAAAAATACGGTCATGTTTAATTTTCTTATAACTTCCAGATAAGAATATATGAAAAACAATGTTCTCAATATTATGTAAACATCAATTTACCTAAGCTATTTTAAACTCCCAGATCCTTATTTTTATCCCAAATGTAAAAAGTCAGTAAGTACAATATACTTATTTTCATACACACATACACAGATATACAGATATACACACATAGATATGCAAGATGTTTGGTTAAGTTGGAATGAAAGCAATAAATATATTTTTATTAATTATTAATTTTGTAGTTGATAATACTTTCAAATGGACTGACTTGCATTAAATATTTTAGATATTCATTAAAACAAGGCATCAATTAAATCCACAAGGCACAGATTGTGTGCTATAGCTGTACCTCATGTTTAACTGTTTAGAATGAACACTACACTGCAAAAATTAATTCACTTTTCATCATTTAGATACGATAAGTGGACCCCTATATAGAACTGCATCTTCACTAATGTTTTCTTTAATTTTCATTTAGTGAATGGAGGTTAATCTATTATGGTAGAACTTGTAAATAACAAATTACTAAATAGCTAAAGGGAACAGATATGAAGTATATTAAACTTTAAATAATTAGAGACTTTCTGGAACAAATTCTAAAACAACCTACTAGCATTTTATTGATGCTTTGGAAGGTCTCCATAAATGTGTGTAGGTGCATCAGGCATTAATCTCTAGCCTTAGCCAGAAATGTCTGTGATGATACTTCTCCACATACAAGTTACTGCAAGAATTGTTCTCACTTTATGTAATTAAAATAATTGGGGGAAGCAGACTTGGCCCAGTGGTTAGGTTGTCTGTCTACCATATGGGAGGTCTGCGGTTTAAACCCTGGGCCTCCTTGGCCCGTATGGAGCTGGCCCACATACAGTGCTGATGCGCGCAAGTAGTGCTGTGCTGCACAGGGGTGCACCCCATGTAGGGGAGCCCCATGCTCAAGGAGTGCGCCCTGTAAGGAGAGCTGCCCAGCGTGAAAGAAAGTGCAGCCTGCCCAGGAATGGCACCGCACACACGGAGAGCTGACACAACAAGATGATGCAACAAAAAGAAACACAGATTCCCATGCCGCTAACAAGAACAGAAGCAGACAAAGAACACACAGCAAACTGACACAGAGAACAGACAATGGGGGTTGGGGGAAGGGGAGAGAAATAAAAAAATAAAATAAAATAAAATAACTTGGTAGAATACACAGAGAAAATTCCAAATTTGAAGGTGACAATAATAGATTTGTCATTTTAAATGAAAATTTTCACAATAGAATGTGATTTTAATAGGCAGAAAAACATCAAAAGAGACCTCAAACCAAAGACAATAGAGGAAAATCAATAAGAAAGTTTCTGAAAAGCAAGGAAACAAAAGTAAGAGCAAATAATTTCCAGAATAATGAATCACACAATTAAAAGCCAATATATCAAACTATTTGGAAAAGCAATAAAAAAGCAAGGATATTAAGATGACACTTGGGGAGCATAAAGAACTGGAAAGCCTGCAAAGAAAAGTAAGAGGCCTTATGTAAATAAAAGACATGATGGATGAGATTAAAAATATTTTAGAGCTACACAAGAGCTGATTTGAATTGATTCAAGACAGATTTAGTGATTTCAATGAGAGACATCTGAACTAGATATGATAGGAGAAAAGGAAGAGTCTCAGGGAATTGAATTGAATGGAATTGAATGACAATTCAATGACATTGTGAAACACCCAAACATTTGTGTTATTGATATCCCAGAATGAGAATAGCATGGAAAAGGGGCAGAAAGAATATTTGAGTAAACACTTAATGAAAATTTCTGAACTCTTATGAAAGACATAAATATCAATATACAAGAAGGTCAATGCACACCAAAGAAAATATTTCTCAATAGACATACCTGAGACATATATTATTCAGAGTGAAAAATACCAGAGATAAAAAGAGGATTCTGAAACCAGCAAGAGGAAATCAAAGCATCACATAAAAGGGAAAATCACAGGATTAAGTGCTGTCTTCTTATCAGAAAGCATCAAGAAGAAACTGATATGAGGTATTTAATTTACTGTGCCTGGCAAAACTGTCCTTCAAAATGAGGTTGAGTTCTAAGTTTTCACAATCTGAACATGTAAAAAGAACAGGTAAAAAGACTAGAATTATAAGAGATGCTACAGGGAGTGCTGCAGCCTGAAAGGAAAAAAACAAAGGTGAGAAATTTGGAGAAGAGTTCAGAAATGAAGAGTAGTAGGAAGAGTAAACTAAAGGATAAAACGGACAATAGAATAATATAACAACAAAGAGCCAAAGGACAAAATGGAAGAAGTAATGCCTTTATAGTAATAATATAGAATGTTACTGGATTTAACTCCCAATTAAAACATATAGACTGATTGAATGGATAAAAAATCATGAGCCATCTATGTTGTCTGCAAGACACTCACCTCAGACATAAGGACACAACCAGGTTTAAAGTGTAAGGTTTTTTGTTTTGTTTTTTTTTTTAAGATTTATTTTTATTTATTTCTCTCCCTTTCCCCCCCCCCCCCAGTTGTCTGTTCTCTGTGTCCATTTTTTGCATGTTCTTCTTTGTCCACTTCTGTTGTTGTCAGAGGCACAGGGAATCTGTGTCTTTTTTTGTTGCATCATCTTGTTGTGCCAGCTCTCCATGTGTGTGATGCCATTCCTGGGCAGGCTGCACTTTCTTTTGCACTGGGCAGCTCTCCTTACTGGGCACACTCCTTGCACATGGGGCCCCCCTATGCAGGGGACACCCCTGCATGGCAGGGCACTCCTTGTGCACATCAGCACTGTGCATGGGCCAGCTTCAAACGGGTCAAGGAGGCCCAGGGTTTGAACCACAGACTTCCCATGTGGTAGATGGATGCCCTATCCATTGGGACAAGTCCACTTCCCTAAAGTGTAAGGTTGAGAGAAGATATTCCATACAAATATTGCTCCAAGATACATAAAGCACACAGCGGCAAAATTGAAGGGAGAAACAGATATCTTGACAATAATAGTTGGAATCTTCAATACAGCACTCTCAGTATTACAAAGAACATCTGAAGAGAGGATAAAGAAACAGAGAAATTGAATAATATGATAAATAGACTAAATCCAGTAAACATACACAGAATATTGTACCTCCAAACAGCAGGATATACATTCTTTTTAAGTGCTCATGGAGCCTTCCCAAGACAGACTATGACAAGACAAGTCTCAATAAATTTAAAAACATTGAAATTATACAAAACACTTTCTCTGATGATAATAGAATTAAGCTAGAAAATAATGGATTGAAAAATGGAAAATTCATAAATATTTAGAGATTAAACAACACACTATTAAACAATCAGTAGGTCAAAGAAGAAATTTCAAGAGAATTCAGCAAATATCTTGACATGTTGAAAATGAGAACACAATATATCAACACCTATGGGACATGGTAAAAGCAGTGCTGGAGGGAAAATTATAGCCCTCAATGCTTACATGAAACAAGAAGAAAGAACTAAAATTGATCTAATTGCACATCTGGAGGAACTAGAAAAAGAATAGCCAACTAATCCCAAACCAAGCTGAAGGAAAGAAATAAAGATGTGCAGAAATAAGTGAAATTGTGTGCACACACACACAAACAATTGAGAATATCAACAACACCAAAACCTGATTATTCGAGATCACCAAAATTGATGAACCCTTGGCTATACTGACAAAGAAAAAAAGAGAGGATATAAATAAAAATTGGAATGAGGGTGGACATTACCACTGACCCTGCACAAATGAGACAGATCATAAAAGGATACTATGAACACCTGTATACCAAAAAACCAGACAATGTGGAGGATATGGAAAATTCCTAGAAAGACACAAACCACCTATACTGACCCTAGAAGAAATAGGAGATCTCAAGAAACCAGTCACAAGTGATGAGGCAGAAACAGTTATCAAAAACTTCCAAAAGATGAAAGGCCTAGGAACAAATGGCTTCACAGGTGAATCCTACCAATCATTCAATGATGATGTAATACCAGTCTTGCTCAAGCTCTTCCAAAAAAATGACCAGGAAAGAACATTACCAAACTGATTCTATGAAGCCAATATCACCCTAAAACCAAAACCAAGTAAAGAAACTATCAAATAATAATAATAATAATGAGCAATATCTCTAATGAATATACATGTAAAAATCCTCAATAAAATTTCTGTAAACTGAAACAAAAAGCACATTAAAAGAATTTTATACACCACGATTAAGTGGGTTTTATCCCAGGTATACAAGAATATGAATTTGTGTAATAAGTGACATTGATAAATTGAAGATAAATCTCATGACCCTCTCAATTGATGAAGAATAGGCATTTAACAAAATACAGCACCCTTTCTTGATAAATACCAAAAAATGTAGGACAAGAAGGAAGCTTTCTCAAAAAGGTAAAGTGCATATATGGGAAACTTACAACTAGCATTGTACTCAATGATGAAAGACTGAAACTTTCCCACTGAGGTCAGGAACAAGACAAGGATGCCCGCTGTCACCATTGTTATTGGATATTGTGCTAGAGGGTCTAGCTAGAGCAATTAGGCTAGATAAAGAAATAAAGGCACCCAAATAGGAAAGGAAGAAGTAAAATTTTCAGTATTCCCTGATGATAAGACCCAATATCTAGAACCTCCTGAAAATTCTACAGCAAAGCTACCAAAACTAATAGGCAAGCTCAGCAAAATGGTGGGATACAAGATTAATACACAAAAATCAATAGTGTTTCTTTACATTACTGATGTGCAATCTGAGAAAGAAATTAGAAAAAATATCCATTTATAATACCAACAAAATAATCAAATATTTAGGAATAAACTTAACCAAGGGCATAAAGAACCTGTATTGAGAAAACTACAAAGCGTTGCTAAACGAAACTGAAGAAGACTTAAATAGATGGAAGGACATTCATGCATTGGAAGTCTAAATATCATTAAGATGCCAATTCTACCCAAAGTGATTTTCAGATTCAATGCAATCCCATTAAAAATCCCAACAACCTTTTTTTCAGAAGTGGAAAAACCAATTATCAAATTTATTTGGGGTTTACTGTGGTTCCAGGAAAATGGCATCAATATAGGTAGGCGCTGCTTAGCTCTTTTGCAAAAAACAGCAGAGATGGGGTAAAATCCTACCTGAGTGAGGTCCTTAGGGCATCCACAGAGCTGGAGCCAGCAGGGCATGGCTCAGGAGGGAGCCTGATAAAGA
Source organism: Dasypus novemcinctus (assembly GCF_030445035.2). Lineage (NCBI taxonomy): Eukaryota > Metazoa > Chordata > Mammalia > Cingulata > Dasypodidae > Dasypus > Dasypus novemcinctus. The sequence goes on from NC_080693.1 coordinate 12,403,120, forward strand.
GTCAAAGAGCCCAAGGGAAAACCATGAGTTGCTCACCTCAAGTGGCTGGAAACTGAGGAGAGGTAAACCCCACCCTCTGTGGATCACTTGGCTCTCACCAGCCCGCTTAGTGGGAGGGAGCATTTCCTGGGAGGAAGAGGAGTCTGGTGAGGGGTGGAGAGTGTTTTCCTTTCCATGGGTTTGCCCACCTGATCACCCTTTGAAACTGCAGATGATAAAAGCCAGCACTTAGGTTGCCCTGGGGAGAGAGGAGGGGGGACTCTGCTTAGGCAGGCATCACACCCAGCCTTCCTGAGAGAAAGGAACTTGGTCAGGGAGACAGGCCCCTAACAACCCTAAAAACTGCTAGAAGTCCAACTCGCCTAGGGGAAACAAGGGTGGGAAGAGCCAGATAAGCATTCAAAAGCCTGTTAAGTTTATAAAACTGTTGTGGCCTAGTGGGGGAATTCCTGATTTGTGTGCAGAATGTCCCTGGTGTGAGTCCCTGTACCTCCTAGGAGAAGTGATCTGGGGAGAGATAAGGCATATATCTGTCCCTTTGTGATAGGGAACCTCTAGGCCGAGTTTCTACTATGGTGCTTTACTGGCCGGTTTTTGTTTATTGTGCTTTTCTGGATTTTTTACCCCCTTTTCCTTTATTGTATTGACTAAAACTGGATACATCTCCTGAGGAGGGCAGGCTGCAGGGTGATTAATTGATAAGCACCAGCAGCCTGAGTTAGGTCCCTAGGGGCCTAAGAGGGAAGGCTCTTTTCCCTGGATTGTTTCCTTATTCTTGTTTTGTTTCTTGTTTGTTCTTTTTCCTTTCTTTGTTTCTTTTTTTCATTTACTTATTTTTTGAACCTACTTTGTCTTCTTTCCTTCATTTTTCTGTCTTCTGACTTCTGATGCTTTCCTTCCATTCCATCCATTCTTTTTTGATCTTCATATTTTCATTTTTTTCATTTTCTCTCATCTTTTTTTTTTTCTTTGATTCTTTTCTCATCTCTCTGGCCTTTAATTCATTCTATTTTTTTCCTCTCTTTTGTTTTTTGCTGTATTGTTTTTCTGCTGATGTTTCTGAACACAACGGAATGAAGCTGGAAATCAGTATGGGGGATAAAAGCAGATTAGGCACAAAGATATGGCTGTTAAAAAACACAGTCTTAGACAATCAGTGGGTGAATGAGAAAATTGCAGAAGAAATCAGTAACAATCTTGAAAAAATGAAAATGACAACACAATGTAACAAAACCTATGGGAATCAGCAAAAGTAGTGTTGAGAGGGAAATTCACAGCCATAAATGCCTACATTAAAAAAGAAGAAAGAGCTAAAATTAAAGACATTATAGCACACCTGGAGGAATTAGAAGAACAAGAAACTTATGCCAAAGGTAGTAGAAAGAAGGAAATAACAGAGATGCTTTTCTTGCACTATCAGAAACTACTTTCTCAATATGTTTTCCCTTCAACCTTGAGGAATGAACTTAATGTTTGGCAGAAAGGAGTTAAAGTCCTGGCAGAAAAACTTCTATAACCATGTTTGCTTTGACAAGTCATTTAAAATTTTTAAAATAAATTTGCTTATTATCTCAGACTGTTGATAATTCCTGGAACTACATGTGTGCATCCAGTGGTCACTAAAGTGTATACTTTATCTCTGAGGCCAAATAATTTCAGAACATACATACCTTGTTTTCTTCTAAGCTGTGCAGCTCTCTGCACTTTAAAAAAGATGACTTCATAATGGAGAAGACATCTAATATGAAGATTCATATCCAAGTACCTGTACTTTAGAGTTTCACTCTCTTATTCCTTCTCTTCAGACAAAATACAGAAATGTCAGGACTAGAAAATTTATAAGTATTTGCTCATAACTACACTTTACACTCTAAAATTCATACTCTACAATTTTCAGTGTATCATTTATCTTCTAAAAATCTGCATTCAAAAAGATGACAACCTTTTTCATAATAAAAATGAATCTATAAAACTTACGCAATATTTGTGTTCCAAATACTGCCCACATGTAGAGAAAAATAAGACTTCTGATGTACAATTTGTTTCTCCTGTTTTTTCTCATTTTTGTCCAACAATAAAAAAAAATATATTGTCCTGAAAACCCAGAAATACTTTTGAGTATAAATAATAGGGAAAAAATTGCTCCAACTAAAGATCATTTAGGTTGGCCAGTAGTTACTTAAGGAATTGTATAAGGCATGAGAAAAATATAGGCATTGTATATTTACTCTTAGATTTTTCTTTTATCTTTTTTAATATACTTTATATATATATATTTTAAAAGATTTCTTTCTCTCCCCTTCTCCCCCCCACCCCAGTTGTCTGTTCTCTGTGTCTATTTGCTGCGTGTTCTTTGTCTGCTTCTGTTGTTGTCAGCAGCATTGGAATCTGTGTTTCTTCTTGTTGCATCATCTTTGCTGTTGTGTTGTTGTGTCGGCTCTCCATGTGTGTGGTGCCATTCCTGGGCAGGCTGCACTTTCTTTCACGCTGGGCAGCTCTCCTTACGTGGCACACTCCTTGCGCATGGGGCTCCCCTATGCGTGGGACACCCCTGCGTGGCACAGCACTCCTTGTGCGCATCAGCACTGCACATGGGCCAGCTCCACATGGGTCAAGGAGGCCCAGGATTTGAACTGCAGACCTCCCATGTGGTGGACAGATGCCTTAACCACTGGGCCAAGTCCACTTCCCCTTTTTATATATATTTAAAGATACTTAGATTACATACGTTACATAAAAAAATATAAGGGATTCCCATATGCCCTACTCCCCTCATCTCCCATCCTTCCCCACATTAACAACTTCTTTCATTACTGTGATACATTCATTGCAATTGATGAACACATTTTTTGGAACATTGCCACTAAGAATGGATTATAGTTTACATTGTAGTTTACACTCCCACTTCATTGTGTAGGTTATGATCGTATATATAATGACCCATATCTGTCATTGCAATGTCACTCAGGACAATTCCAAGTACTGAAAATGGCCCCATATTATACCTCTTTGTCCCACTCCCAGCCTTCAACACTTCAAGTGGCCACTGTCTTCACATCAATGATACAATTTCTTCCATTGCTAGAAGCGCACTAGTTCTATAGTAGAATACCATGAGTCCACTCTAGTCCATATTAAGGGGAAATCATACATGTGAAATATTCTAGTTGTCATAAAGTGCCTGACAGAGTTTGAATAACCTCTAAGTGCAGCTTTCAGCCCAGGGGAGGCCCTCTCTCTTTGACCTCACGAACTCCTGTTCCCCTTTCCTCTCCCAGGATTTCTGGATGGGGAGGGATTTTTATTGTTAGTGTGTCCCCATGAACCAACCTAGGTCTGGTGTATCCAGGAAAACAAAGAAGCCCCCAAGCTAGTCAAGTCCTCATTTGACAGGTACAGCTTTAAGATCACAGTACTGAGAAGAAGAAGGGATTTTAAAAGAAGTTTAAATGGTGCCAAGTTAGTAACTCTATAGTTCTGAAATGTGATTAGTTGCCAAAATTTTACCTATTTAAATCACCCTTCTCTGTGCTTTCTAACCCTGTGCTCCTGCCTTCCTCCTATCTTGTCATCTTTTCTCTGCTGAGCACTTCTCCCTTCTTGTCTCTCATTTCTTCTTCATCCAAGTAATTGTTTAATACATTCAATTTGAATCAGTTAAATAGCATAAAGAAAGAAGCATCTCAGATTTCAGTGATATGCAAAGTATTTTGAGTTATTAAATTTAGGGGTGTATTAGTTTTCTATTGCTGCATTTAAAAACCACCAAAAATGGCGGCGGACTTGGCCCAGTGGTTAGGGTGTCCGTCTACAACATGGGAGGTCCACGGTTCAAACCCCGGGCATCCTTGACCCGTGTGGAGCTGGCCCATGTGCAGTGCTGATGCATGCAAAGAGTGCCCTGCCATGCAGGGGTGTCCCTGCAGCATAGGGGAGCCCCATGCACAAGGAGTGTGCCCCGTAAGGAGAGACGCCCAGCGTGAAAGTGCAGTCTGCCCAAGAATGGCACCACACACACAGAGAGCTGACACAAGATGACGCAAGGAAAAGAAACACAGATTCCTGTGCCACTGATGACAACGGAAGCGGAAAAAGAAGATGTAGCAAATAGACACAGAGAACAGACAACCCAGGTGGAGGGAAAAGGGTAAATAAATAAATAAATCTTTAAAAAAAAAAAGTTGAGACCAAATAACAAGAAACAAACAAACAACAACAACAAAAAAACACACCAAAAACTTAGTGGCTTTACACAGCACACAATATTACCTCATAGTTTTTGTGAATCAGTAGTTCAGGAGCCAGTTAGTTGAGTCCTCTGCTTATGAGCTCACAATCAAGGTGTTGATCAAAGTTCCCTCTCACTTGCGGCCTCTTCTGGTGAAGAATCTGCTTCCAGGTTCAATTAGTCTTGGGCAAAATTCATTCCCTTGCAGTTGTAGGATTGGGGACCCCAGCTCCTTGCTATCACTGGGCAATGCAGTGCAATGTAATGCAATGCAATGCAAGCAGCTGCTTGCCTCTCTGTTCCCAGAGTGTGCCCACAGTTCCTGGCTGTGTGGTCTTCTCAAACATGGCCACTAAAGCCAGCAAAAAGGGTCTCTAGAGCAAGATATCTATCAAGACAGTCATATAATATAATGTAAGCACAAGAACGTAATCCCATCACCATTGGCATGTTCTATTGGCTACAAGCAAGTCACAGATCCCACCTACACTCAAGGAGGAGGTATTACATGGTTCTGAACTCTAGGAGTGGGGATCATGAAAATCCACTCTGGGTTTTCAAGGAAATCTACTCTGAAGAAACAGCTATCATTTTCTATTATTACCTAAAAACATTGGATTTAAATTTTTTTCTTTCCTCAGAGTATCTGTACTAGCACAAAAGAATTAACCTCCATATTAGTGATTTCAAGGACTTGTGCAATATGTTTCAAAATTAGTAGATGATGAATGATATATACAAACACAAACTGATCATAACTCCCTTATGATGAATAAATCTGAGATGAATAACTACAGAAATTAAAACTTTCATTTAGAACATGATGCAAAGATTTAATCAAGAAATATTATAGTTCTTTTTGCCTTATTCTTTCTGTGCATATCTTAGAGAGGTGATGTGCAATTTTATCCCCTATATGCTGCTCTGATTTGTCTCCTTTTCTCCATCTTGTCTACCTCTCTTTATCCAGTTTCTCCCCGCTGTAGCATATGCTTTGCACAGGCAGGAAAGTGATTTTCCAGTTGGAAATCCTCCAATTTTTCCTTCAGGGAAAATCCCAAATTACTTAGCGTGGTTTACAGAAGCTTCCACTATCTGGCAACAACCAACCTTTCCAGTCTTAGCATGTGTTTCTCTCTATCCAAACATACTTAACTAAACTCACTTGTCTCTAACTATACCATGTTTTTTGCACTGTTCTTTCTTGTTACATAAATGATCTTTATATAATTTGTTCACAAGGCCACTTCTTATTCTCTTTATGTTGCTTGCTTATGAATCTATCAAGATCCAGCTGAAAGATCAACTGCTTTGTGAAGTTGTTCTTGAGTCTCCTAGGAATTAAAAAAAAATGAATCCTTATTCATATTGTACTTTCAGAAAACATACATCATTCATCTATATTGTAGTTATTTGTCAGTTCTCTAACTAGAATGTGAACTACTCATGATCAGAAATTTTATCTTATATTTCTTTTATTCCATGCATTTTCTGTGCTATCTACTCCATGATGTATAGGTTCACTACTTGCTTATTAATACTTTGTCTTCTACACATATCAAATTAGTTGGTTTATGAAAAATAATTCATTTTTATAATTAAATTAATACATGTATCTTTATTTGGTCAACAGTGTTATTTTTTCCTAATAAGAAAATTTAAAGATACTTCAATACATACTCTTTTAAATTATTCAGGTATAAACTCAGATATAAATTCATCTAACATTTAGTAGACATGTACCATAATGGAAATGCTGCTTAAACACTGGGGATGAACTCAGAATCTAAACGGAAAGAGAAATATCCTTTCCAGAGAGTTGTTTTCCAGCTAGGGTCATGACTGAGTCATCATTAGGTTAATTTTATCAAGTCACCTGATTGCCTGTGTGTCAGCCTTTTGCTCACCATATTTTACTGTAAAATGAGTTCATCAGTAAGAATGTTGTGTGAGATCCCATAATGGCAAAGAAGGCATTCAGTAACTCAATAGATGTGATACTGATAAAAAAAACATTGCAGTTAAGGAATAAAAATCCATATCCACAGTAAGGATCTATATGAGAACAAATCAATAGGGCCTCTATGTAATCAGCCCACCACAAATGATTGGTTCTATGAGGAATGGGCTGGAGGGTTCAACAAGGATCTCTGCTCTCAGCTGGTCACTTGCTATCCAGGTGAATCTTCATGAGAATAGGTTTACGTTGTTGAGTCCATTCATAATCCTGGTCCATGACTCCATTGCTACATTGTTTGTAGGCCTATTGGGTAAGAACTCTGCAGAAGAAGGAGTATAATATCCACAGAAAGGTTCACTTTGTCCACCTGGTGATTGAGAACATTCTCAGAAGTGGGTTCCTTTGATATCATTTCCATGAGATATAAATATTCTCACATTCTGTAGCTATTCCAAGAAATTCACCCACATAACTCTCCTGGACATCATTATCACCAACATTCTAATTACATTCCATTCAAATCCACAGAAATTTGACTAAACCATTACCCACCTCTAAAATACATTGCTATCAATCCATACTTCTGGCCATACACAGCTTCTTGTCAAGAGTTTACTTATGAACTGATCACCATAATTTTTAAGCCCTGATTCTAATTAAGTGATTTTTGTTGAATCATTAATTAGTAAAATAGTTCAAAGTCTTGGTATATTACTTTCCCAATTTAAAGGCACACTGGTAATGACCACTAATCTGGTAGAAGCTATGAGAAAGATTTACAGCACATACCTGTACCAGTGTCCACAAACGGATGAAGCCATCACTTTATTTAAAATTCCTAGTTTGTAAACATGCTGAGTTTGACAATTGTGGGGAGAAGTTGTCACTCTCTGATATAGAATATCAAGGCAGCTGTTTCTTATAATACCAATATTTTTTCAATATACAAATTAACCAAACTTTAATAGGCTGTATTTCAGTCCCAAGGAAAATTTTGATTAAGCATTTGATACAAAATATCATGATGGGGAAACGGACTTTGGCCCAGTGGTTAGGGCGTCCGTCTACCATATGGGAGGTCCGCGGTTCAAACCCCGGGCCTCCTCGACCCGTGTGGAGCTGGCCATGCGCAGTGCTGATGCGCGCAAGGAGTGCCGTGCCACGCAAGGGTGTCCCCCGCGTGGGGGAGCCCCCACGCGCAAGGAGTGCGCCCATGAGGAAAGCCGCCCAGCATGAAAAGAAAGTGCAGCCGGCCCAGGAATGGCACCGCCCACACTTCCTGTGCCGCTGACGACAACAGAAGCGGACAAAGAAACAAAAGCAGACAAAGAAACAAGACGCAACAAATAGACACCAAGAACAGACAACCAGGGGAGGGGGGGAAATTAAATAAATAAATAAATCTTAAAAAAAAAATATCATGATGATGAAGCAATTATTATGATCATCCTTGCCCGATGTACATTATAATGATTATTCTAAAGTGGCCCTGCTGCTATGTACTACTGGTATATAAGAAATCAAGAAGTACAAGAATGAAATGAAACCACTGTCTATGATGTCTATGATCTGAGCTTCCTGCCACTCTGAAGTAGGTCTGTATAGTTTTCTTGTTTAATTCTGTTGGTTAAAATAATATATTTTGCATGATTTCAATCACTTGTAATTTTTGAAATTTGTCTTATGACTCGGAGTATACTCTTTCTTGTGGAATGCATGCACATGCAAAGACATTTTATTCTGTAGTTCTTTGGCTAGGTGTTCTATAAATATCTTTTGGTTATGCTAGTGATTATATAGGTTAAGTCTTCTCTATATTTGTAATGAATTTCTGCTTATTTTCTATTTTTTTTCAGGGAGGGTTTTGAAATATCCAAATAAAATTGTTGATTTTTCTGTTTTTCCATTCAGTAGTAGCAACATTATTTCATGTAGTTTGAATTAAACAATATTTAGTCTTGGTGAATTGAACTCTTTATTATATTGAAATGTTGCTCCTTATCCCTCGTAATTTTCTTTGTTCCAAAATGTGATTTTTCTAATGTTAACACAGCTATTCCAAATTTCTGTATATTGATCTTTACATGATAAACTGTATTTATAAATTTAAGGTGAGTTTCTTGTGGAAATAATATAATTGGTTCTGCTCTTTAAAATAAAATCAACCTCTTCCTTTTACTTGAATTGTTTAGACAATTTATCTTTAATACAATTGATATGGTTGGGTTTAAATCTATTCTTTTGGTGTGCAGCACTTCTGTGTAGGGTAGTACTCTGTGCAGGCCAGCACTCCATGCAGTCCAGGACTCCATGTGGGCCTGCACTCAACATGGGCCCAAACTCTGCATGGGCCACCCTGTCACACAGGCCAGCATGCCTTCACCAGGAGGACCTGGGCATCAAACTCTGGATGTCCTATATAGTAGATGGAAGCCCAATTGCTTGAGCCATGTCTGCTTCCCCCTTTAGTATTTCTTGAAGGGCAGGTTGCTCATAGCGTCCTCTCTTAGTTTCTGTTTATCTGTGAATATTTTGAAATCTCCATTATATTTGAATGCCAGTTTTTTTGGATAGAGTATTCTTGGGTGGAAATTTTTTTCTGTTTGTCCCTTGACTATGTCATAGCACTGCCTTTTTGCCTCCATGGTTTCAGATGAGAAATCAGCACTTAATCTTATTGTGTTTCCCTTGTCTGTGATGGTTCTCTTTTCTCTTGCTGCCTTCAGTATTTTCTCTTTGTCTTGAGCATTGGATATTTTGACAAGTGTATGTCTTGAAGTAGCCCTGTTGGGGTTTATAATGTTTGGGGTGCACTGTGCTTCCTGGACATATACATACAACTCCCTCAATAGGTTTGGGAAATTTTCAGCCATTATTTATTACGACACCCCTTCTGTCCACTTTCCCTTCTCTTCTTCTTCTGGGATGCCTATAATGCATATGTTTGCACATTTTGCATTGTCATTTTAAACCCTAAAACTCTGCTGCACTTTTTCTATCTTCTTATCTCTCAATTATACTAGCCATTTGATTTTAAATTTACCATCTTCCACATCACTAATTCTTTCCTCTGCCTATTCAAATCTCCTGTTATTTGCTGAGAGTGTATTTTTGATTTCTTGGATTGGGCCATTCATCACCATCATATCTGTTATCTTTTGTGTGTGTTTCCAATTTCTTCAGTGTGCTCGCCAAGTGTTTTCTTAATATCTTTAATCTCTTTCTTCACTTCACTGAATTGGTCCATGATATTAGTGTGGACAGCTTTGAGTTCTGCTCCTTCTGCTCCAGTTTGATGTTCTGTTCCTCTTCCTGGTTTTTAATTTGTTTATTGGACTGGGCCATGTCTTTGTAATTATTGGTATGGTCTGTAATTTTTTGTTGTTGTCTGGTCATTATTTTATCTTGATGGGTTTGTTCAGTTGATTAGCTTCTCTGTGTAGTCTCTAGTATTATTTAGTTGCTGTTTTACGTGTGTGTGTGCTAAGTTTTCTCTTTAACACTTTGTTCTTCTTATTCTATTTCCTTGAAGTTTTCCAAGGTCCTTTGAAGGAAACAGATTAGGGCCAGGGAAAGTAAAAGATATAAGAAAAGAAAAAGTTTAACAGTAATATTGACAGTAAAGGTTAGCAGAAGAACCATATAGGACCTAGGAGGATGAATATTAAACTTGTGTAAGCAGTGTAGAGGTATAGGAATTAAAAACTGGAGCACCTATAATGAAATGGGAATCTTAATATGGAGAAGAATACAGTATGAATTAAAAAATTAAAAGGCCAGCATGATGAGGATAGAGGGAAAGAGAAAATAATGGAAAAAACAGAAAGTGTTGGGAAGCAGACTTGGCCCAGTGGTTAGAGCATCTGTCTACAATATGGGAGGTCTGCAGTTCAAACCCCAGGCCTCCTTGACCCATGTGGAGCTGGCCCATGTGCAGTGCTGATGTACACAAGGAGAGCCGTGCCATGTGGGGGTGTCCCTTGCATAGGGGAGCCCCCACGCAAGGAGTGCACCCCATAAGGAGAGCCACCCAGGGTGAAAGAAAGTGCAGCCTGCCTAACAATGGTGCCGCCCACACGGAGAGCTGACCCAAAAAGATGATGCAACAAAAAGAAACACAGATTCCCATGCTGCTGACAACAACAGAAGTGAACAAAGAAGATGCCCCAAATAGGCACAGAGATCAGACAACTGGGGTGGGGGGGGGAAGGGGAGAGAAATTAAAAAAACTCACTATAGAACAAGTGGAAAATAAAGAAAATTGTAAGAAAAGGTAAAATTAAAAACAAAACAAAACAAAAAACAGAAACTGTTAATAAAAGATAAAAATCAGAAGTGTTAGAAATAAAAAGCCAGAAAAGTTGAGGGCGAAACAAACTGAGGTGGATTGTAAGAGCAACAACAGAAGGCAGAAGATAGAAAGATGTAGGAAGGAAAAGACATAGTGTTGGTAGCCAAAATCAGTACACACAGAAAAGAGGAAATGGAGGAAGAGGAAACACATCAAACAAGAAACAAGCCGGCAGCACCTAATTTAAAAAGGGGGGGCGGGGGATGAAGAGGAAGGAAGGACAAGAAAAGAAAAACAACAGACAAACCCACAAGCAAGAAGTCAACCAAACACTAAGAAAAAACAGACTTCTCTCTTAAGCCCATGTGGAGCTTGTCAGGCTGCCGGTGGTAATAAATTACCTTGTAGCCTTCTCACAGCAGATTTTGTGGTAGGTTTTAGTAAGTAAACTAAGTTAAATTATATAACAAAAAATAACCCTTTTTTTCAATGAAAAATAAGAGACCCAAGGAAAGCTAATACAAGGATAATGCCTATGTTTTCCCTGTCTTAAAGTATCAGCTAGATGTTTAATATCCCAGTGGGTCACCTCTCTAAGAGGAGCCAAGAATCAGACTAGAGACCTTGTATCCTCAAGTCTGAAACTTCTTTACTGATCTAAACTTTCTTGTTGGGTTCCTTATCTCTTCAGAAAGAGTCCCTTTTGCTAGGGCAGGATTGACTCTTTACAATTGGATAAACAGCTGACTAGGAATCACATAGAATATTACATTTAAAAAAACATAAGAGGTTCCCATATATCCAACTCCCCATTTTTGTAAATTCTATTTTTTGAAGATACATACATCACAGAAAAGGGTATATTATAAAAAACATAAGAGGTTCCTGTATAACCCCACTCCCCCACCCCACTCCTCCCACACCGACAACCTCCCCATCACTGTGGCACACTCATCGCACTCAGCGAACACATTTTGGAGCACTGCTGCACCACATGGATAATAAATAGTTTATCATGTTGTTCACACTCTCCCCCAGTACATTTAGTGGGTTATGGAAGGATATAAAATGTCCCAGCATCTGGCCCTGCAATATCATTTAGGACAACTCCAAGTCCCAAAAATGCCCCCTCATCATGTCTCTTTTTCCCTCTCCCTGTCCTCAGCAACTACTGTGGCCACTTTCTCCACGTCAATGATACAATTTCTTATGTTACTAGTCACAATAGTTTCATAGTACAATATCAGTAAATCCACTCTAAACCATATTTTATTCCTCCACTCTGTGGTCCATGGGATGGTGATGTCCACTCCACCTCTTAATCAAGAGGGGCTTAGATTGCACATGGATGATGGATGCAATTCTCCTGCTTCCAGTTGTAGGCACTTTTGGTTCTTATGAGCAGTCTTCTCTCTTCCTCTGTTTGATTAAAATTGATTTAAAATTTAATACAGTTAAATATATTGATCTTAACTGAGTGATGTCAAATATTTCTAACCTTTTATCACCTTCCTCTACAGTATCTAATTACCCTATCAAGATATGAATCATTTCCAATAATCTGGAAAAATAATCCCTATTCGCTTCAATCAATAACCACCTCCCAACATATATTCCCTCATTCTCATTTTCTATACTCATACATTCATTTTGCCACATCTTGAAATTCATAATAATGAAATAAATCTGAATTAACATTTTGGTGCCTGCATCCTTTGCTCACAATATTGTTTTGAGATTCATTCTTGTTGTTTGGTGTATTGGCAGTTCCCTCATTTTTTATCATTTACTCCTTTGAAATTGAATGACTGTATTACAAAATATTTATTTATGTTCCTCTTGGTGGATGACTGGGTCCTTCAAGTTTGTGTTATGAAGAAGGACAACCACCACACCATGGAGCCTAGAGTGATTACAACTGAAAATGGGAGGATTGCATCCAGCATCCAGGTGGAATCTGAGCCTCCTCTTGACATAAAGGTGCAATGGACACAACCAATCCAGTGTCCACATAGAAGAGGTGGCATTGGATTGGGAAAAGTGGACATAATGGACAAAGGGTATGGGGAAAGGCAGGAAGAGATGAGAGGTGGAGGCGTCTTCGGGACATGGAGCTGCCCTGGATGGTGCTTCAGAGGTAATCACCGGACATTGTAAATCCTCACAGGGCCTACATGATGGAATAGAGGAGAGTATGGGCCATGATGTGAACCAATGTATATGAGGTGCAGAGGTGCCCAAAGATGTACTTACCAAATCCAATGGATGTGTCATGATGATGGGAACGAGTGTTGTTGGGGGGGGGGGAGAGGGGGGGTGGGGGGGTGGGGTTGAATGGGACCTCACATATATATTTTTAATGTAATATTATTACAAAGTCAATAAAAAATAAAAAAACTAAAAAAAAAAAAAAAAAAAAGTTTGTGTTATGAGCTAAAGATATTATGAGTATCCATTATATAAGGACATGTTTTCCTTTCCTCTGAGTGATAGAAAGGAAAGCTCAATCCCAAAAGATCCTTCATATCCCACTAATTGCTTCTTCAGCTGCTTTTGGCACAGATGGTTCCTCTGGACTTCTTGAAATGCTCCCATCACTTATTCCTGGTTCATCACATTCTCCTTTTTCTTTTTATCATCTGGACTCTCTTGGCTTTGCACGTCTGATTTTTAGAAGATATACATTATTTTTATATTCTTTTAGTAGCTATATATGAAAAGACAACATTTTTCATCACCTTATCAAATCTAACGTTAACATAATCTGTTATGCATTTCCAAGATGATACATCATTTTACTTAGAGAACTTTAAGGTTTACTGAAAAATCATGCATGATTTTCCCAATATAATCACCCATATACACACTGCTTCCCTACTATCAGCACTGTGCATGGGTGAGGGAACTTTGATGATTTGTTTAAATTAAGTCTTTTGCCCATTTTTTAATTGGGTCATTTGTTGCTTTAGTGTGGAGTTGTAGAATCTACTTACTAATCATGGATAGTAAACCCTATCAGATTTGTGACATCCAAATACTTTCTCCCTTTAAGCCAGCTCCTTTTTGCCCTTTCAGACCTTACCCTTACCTAATACCTTAAACAAAAATTAACTGAAAATGATCAAAGACCTAAAGAAAAGTGCCAGGACCATTCAACTCACAGAAGGCAATGTCAGGAAGTATCTTTAGACCTTGGGCAGAGCAAACATTTCTTATTTAAAATGGAAGCACTTGCAATGGAAGAAAAATAAATAAATGGAAACTCCTCACAATCATATCATTTGTGCTTGAAAAGATTGGTCAAGAAAGCAGCCTACACAATGGAAGAAAATACTTGGAAACCATATACCTCATAAGGGCTTACTCTCCAAAATATATAAAGCAAAACCACAATTCAAGAAAGAAAACACAAACAAAATGGCAAAATGGGCAAAAGACTTAAGACATTTTTCCAAAGAGCAAGCACAAATGGCTTAAAAGCACATGAAAATATGCTTTCCACAAATAGCTATTATGGAAATGCAAGTCAAACCACAATGACATATTATAACACACCTACTTGAATGGCCACTATAAAAAAACGACAACCAGAAAACTGCAATTGTGGGAAAGGATGTGGAGAAGGAGGAACAGTCATTCACTGCTGGTGGCAATGGAAAATGGGGTAGCCACTGTGGAAGACAGTTTAGCATTTCCTAGGAAGCTAAGCATGAAATTGGTATATGATCTGGCAACCACGCTACTAGGTTCATATCAGGGGAACTGAAAGATGGAACGTGACTAGACCTTTGCTCACCGATACTCCTAAGTGTCCACCCACCAATGAATGGATGAGTGAAATGTGATATATACATACAAAGGAAATCAACTTGGATGTAAGAAAGAAGGAAGACCTTATTCATGTCACATTATGGACTTTTTGAAATAATCCATGCACAGAAAGACAAATATATTATGATTTCACTAATATCCACTAATTATAAAGCTAACTCATAGGGTTATAATCTCTAATATAGGTTACCCAGAGATGGAAGCAGTGTAAAAATGGGGAGCTGACAGTTACTTTGTGAAGAATTTTTCATCATGTTGATAACTAATGTTTGGAAATGGGTAGAGGTGATGTAGCATATTATTGTGAGTATAATTTAATTGACAGCGGTCAATTATGTGAGTAAATGTGCTTAAAGGGGAAGTTTAGGGTCATGTATGGTAATAGAAGGAAAGCTACAGGATAAAACGTGTATAGCACAATGAACCATCTAGTGGATGGTGACTATTGTTAATAGTAGAAATACAAGAAATGCACATTATTACAAGTACTAATAAGAGGGTGGAATATGAGGAAAAGATAAGTGTGCAAACTAAGGGTACAAGTGTCAGCGCTGTTTCTCCTGGCACTCTGGCTACATGGTGAACACGTGCTTCCTTTTCCCACTGCACTATTACTTCTCAGGAGACACTGAGGATTGACCCTTTCATTAAAAAGTGGTGAACCTGGAATAACATTTACAACCTTAAAACCTCTTCATGAGGGATGAATGACTTAATACTAACAAAAGTCTAGCTTTGAATTTCTTCTCAGGCTTCCCTTAATCTTCTCAGGCTAAATTCCAGGCAGGCCCTAGGAATCCATTCTGATTGGATGGGCTGAGAAATTCTAGCTTAAGTATTTTGGACCCCTGGCTTGGAGACTGGGGTTGAATAAGAAGGTATTCAATGTGAAATAGGGTAAAAATTCTCAGAATGACTTTCAGAAGCATGAGGATTTGGCAGGTTACCCCAACAGTGAGGATCACATGGTCCTGAGGTCAGATCTCCAGAAATAAAAGCCCAATCCTACACAGAGAGAGTATCCCAGGTAATACCGTGGTTGGCATGAACTTTTATGAGCCAAAGGGTAAGCACAGCCCTTGCTTCCTATACCGTGATGGATCAGGCCAATTCCTGAGCTCTCTTCAGGTCTTCATGACTAGCATCATTATATATGACTAGAATTATTCTCTTACTGATGTCAGCTGTTTCCCAGGGAAAGGAGCTCCTTGCTGCTCCCTCAGCTTTCCATGGGGGTGTGTCATGTAAATGGAAAGCAAGAGTGAGAGATGGGTATGGGATGGGGAATGTAGATTTTCTGATCTTGTTCAAGAGGGATTTCTTCCTGATACAGAACCCATACTGCAGCACTCTTGCATGGGAAAAAAACTGTTCCATGTAAAGATATAACTTTTAAATTTTTATTCTTTATTCTTTTCAAATAGACCATTGAATTTTGTAAAATTATTTGTAAGTATACTGTTTACCTTCTTCCCAAGAAAGATGAAAATCTCATTTTATTTTTATTTTACATCAATTAAAATTTTTAGTAAATTTTACTTTTACTTATAACTTGGGTTTCTTGGCAATAAACTCTTGTAAGTTATGCTTTTTTCTTAAAAAAAACTCATGACTGAACTGCACATATGTTCAACTTACAATTACATATGTAATACATATTATACAGATAATAACAATAAAAGAAAGTTTATACTTTTAAGATCAACACAAAAATTGTAACATAAATATATGAACAGATTAATAATGAACATATATGAACCCATACGTAAGTCTCAGGTATATGAACAATCTTGTCAGTAATAGTATTTTCTTACATGTTGAGTTTCTGTAAAGCGAAAGTTCCATATTTCTGGGCTGTTCCTCAAGTTGAAATTGTGTGATTGAAGGAGGAATTGACAATGGAGGAAATCACTTGTGTGTCCAGAAGGTGAATAGAGAAACTCCAGCCCATGCAGGAAGTTCCGTTGCTCCACTGCCCTCAAAAACTCTCTGATGAAGAAATGGAGAGGGTCATTCCTGCCTGGTGGCCCTACAGGCCTGAGAGGAGCAGAAGCTCAGTGCTGCTTTAAGACTGACCCAGGCTCACTGCTGGAGGAGGGACCATCAGGGAGGGGAAGGGATTCCAAACACACTGAGTGTGGAAAAGCACCTGGTGCTCTGGTGGTCCTCAGGACCTCTTCTTGTGCCTTCAGTGTTTTCAGCAACTTCATCATCTCTTCTTCTTGTCTGGAACATCTGGATCTCTCTTCCTGTAGTTCTAGGACTACTGAAGTTAATTCCTCCATCAACACTGCTCTTGTTCCCTTAGCCTTTCTGTAGGTGTCAATAAGGCTGGGCATTTTTAAAATCACTTTCTGTAGCCTAGCTTCCTCTAAAGATGACTTAGTTTCTGCATACCTCCTGTTAGCAGCACTCATCTTATCAAGAAGTTGACATTTCTTGACAGTCAGTGTAGCTAGTGTGTCTGCAAGCTGTTTTTCATGTTTTATGTAAAGTCGGCTTCTAACAGACTGCTCAAGTCTGAACAGGAGGAGACAGACCAGAAGGCTGAAGAAGATTTGAAATGCCTCCAAGTCCCCCAGGAGGCTGTGGAATGTGAGGTATGGAGTAGTGCCATTGCGCTCCATCACCACCTCTCAAAGCTTCCCTAGGATCGTCCAAAAGACAAGCCCCACAGAGCAGTACAGGCCCTCCAGGGCACTGATGCCACCACAGGACTCTGCCCAGTAACCCTGTATCCACAACAACCCCAGAGAACTCCCCAACATTCTGCCTGGAACCCACAAGCAACTGACAGCCCAGCTGCTCATCAGTGAGTGGTCAGTAGGGGAAAGATACTGAAAATAAAATGTGCTTTTCTCCATTGTACTCTAATGAGCAGTCTTCTCTCTCTTGCTCATTTAAAAGTAATGTAAAATTTAAATGTAGTTAAATGATTTGTTCTTAAATGAATGACATCAAATTTTTCAAACCTTTCATCTCCTTCACCTACTGTAGCCACTTGCCCTATCAAGATAGGAATAATTTCCAATAATCTGGAAAATAATCCCTATACACACCAATCAATAACCACCTCCTCACATTTTCACTCTCATTCTTATTTTCTATCCATATACAATCATTTTGCTACATCTAGAAATTCATAAAAATGAAATAAATTGGAATTTACATTTTGGTGCCTGCATCATTTGCTCAAAATAACTGTTCTGAGGTTCATTCTTCTTGTTTGGTGGATCAATAGTTCCCTGTTTGTTTGTTTTTTATCATTGAATCCTTTGACATTGAATCACTATTATAAAATTCTTGTTCCTTTTGGTGTGGATATTTGGACCCTTCAAGTTTAGGGTATTATGACCTAGAGATGTTACAGGTATCCTTCATATACGCACATGTTTTCCTTTCTGCTGGGTGATAGAAAAGGAAAGCTTACTCCCCAAAAGATCCTTCACATCCCACTAATTGCTGCATCAGCTGCGTTTGGCAAAGTTGGTTCCTCTGAACTTCTTCTAGTGCTCCCCTCACTTATTTCTGTTTCAGCACATTCTCCTTTTTCTTTTTATCATCTGGACTCTCTAGTCTTTCCATGTCTGTCTCCTCTGCTGGTTTGTGTTTTCTTCCAAAAATTCCTCTGCTTTAGTTTTTTTTTTTTTTAAGATTTTTTATTTTTATTTATTTATTTAATTCCCCTCCCCTCCCTTGGTTGTCTGTTTTCTGTCTTTTTGCTGCGTCTTGTTTCTTTGTCCGCTTCTGTTGTCGTCAGCGGCACGGGAAGTGTGGGCGGCGCCATTCCTCGGCAGGCTGCTCCCTCCTTCACGCTGGGCGGCTCTCCTCACGGGCGCACTCCTTGCGCATGGGGCTCCCCTACGCGGGGGACACCCCTGTGTGGCAGGGCACTCCTTGCGCGCATCAGCGCTGCGCATGGGCCAGCTCCACACGGGTCAAGGAGGCCCGGGGCTTGAACCGCAGGCCTCCCATGTGGTAGACGGATGCCCTAACCACTGGGCCAAAGTCCATTTCCCTCAACTTTAGTTTTGTTTTCCCCCCAGGACTCTGTACGCGGACCTCTTTCCTTCTCCAGAAATCAATTCACTTGCTGGTCATGTGATCTTGGCTTACATTCCATCTGTCCTGGCATGAGTACTAACCCTATTTATCTAACCCAATTTTCCACACAGTCCAGATTTACACAGAGTTGTATCCAGGACAGCCCACTTCTGTGTGTAATGTGCCAAAGCCAAACTCTAGACTCCTCCCACAAACTCCACCTTCTTGGTCTCTCCCTTTTCCATAGTCAGCATTTCCCTCCTGATATGTGTTCAGGCCAAAGCTTTGCGGCCTTTCTCGACTTCTGTCTTTCCATGTCACATCCATCCTTCACTTCCTGTGTTCATCTGGCCCCTTCTACTTTGCGTCCTCTCTCTCTCTTGTTAGAGCCTGCTTCATTGCTGACAGGATGACCATGGTTGCCTCCTACATATCCTTCTCCTGCCTCAGCCCTTCAGTTCCTTAAGTTCATGAAACAGAAGTGTATTTTTCTCTTTGCCATGTTTTATATAGATGGCTTAGGACAAGCGTGCATTAAGTAAAATACATTATTCATGATAACGAAGCAGTCTGTTCTCCTTGTTGATAATTTTTCTTCTGTTCCATCCCTTGCTGAGAGAGTCGTCCCAGAATCTCCTATTGGGATGTCAGTTTGGCTCTTACTTGGCTCTTACTTGGCTCTCACATGTTGTAATTCTGTCAGTTTGCAAAAGCTTGCAAATAGGTGCACTTCAATTTTAATTTGCTATTTTTTTCTTGGAATTTATACCTTGTAATGATATGATAAGACCCTACAATTCTGGTACTTTTTCTTTAATGATTGTGTATTTGCTGTTGCCATACTGACACAAGATTTACTTATATTTGTGTATATCTGTGATTATGTAAAATCCATATTTTACTGCCAAACATGCTGTTTATCTTTGATTTATTTCAGAATGTACCTGGGATTGAACATGGGAAGCAGGCACTCAACAACTTGTATTCCATCTGCTCCCCCTTAGATGGGTTTTGTTTTTTTATATATAGAATTATTTTTTTCATTTATCTCTCTCCCTTTCCTGTCCCCCTGCCCCTATTTGTCTGTTCTCTGTGTCCATTCGCTATGTGTTCTTCTGTGTCTGCTTATATTCTTGTCAGCGGCACGGGGAATCTGTATCTCTTTTTGTTGTGTCATTTTTTAAAAAAAGATTTATTTATTTATATCTCTCCCATTTCCCCAAACCCCCCATCACCCTGGTTGTCTGTTTTCCGTGTCTATTTGCTACATCTTCTTCTTTGTCCGCATCTGTTGTTGTCAAAGGCACAGGAATCTGTGTTTGTTTTTGTTGCAAAGTCTTGTTATGTCAGCTCTCCGTGTGTGTGGTGCCATTCCTCGGCAGGCTGCACTTTCTGTCGCATTGTGCGGCTCTCCTTATGGGGCGCACTCCATGCCCATGGGGCTCCCATACATGGGGACACCCCTGTGTGGCATGGCACTCCTTGCACGCATCAGCACTGTGCATGGACCAGCTCCACATGGGTCAAGGAGGCCCGGGGTTTGAACCATGGAACTCCCATGTGGTAGATGGATGTCCTATCCACTGGGCCAAGTCCACTTCCCTGCTGTGTCATCTTATTCCATCAGCTCTCCATGTGTGTGGTGCCATTCCTGGGCAGGCTGTGCTTTTCTCTTTTCTCATGGAGCGTCTCTCTTACGGGGTGCACTCCTTAAGCATGGGGCTCCCCTATGTGGGGGACACCCCTGCATGGCATGGCACTCCTTGGGGCATCAGACAGTTGGGCATGGGCCAGCTCTCCACATGGGTCAGGAGGGCCTGGGTTTTAAAATGAAATACAGCGAGTTCTTAAAATATCCTTTTGAAAATTTTGATTAGGTGGAACATGTATATGACTATAATTACTTTTCAAGTTTAAATTTAATCTTCCTTCCTTCATTATAATTTTCTTTATTCTCACTGTTATTATTATTATTTTTCTCCTGAATATCTTCTTTGGAATCATAGCTTTTATTCAATCTTATCTTTTCTCTTTATTTATTTTTACATTCTTTCAGTAGTTACATATGAAAGATGTTTTTCTTTGCCTGCTCAGATTTAAAGTTAACACACTTTGTTATCTATTTCCAGATAATTCATCGTTTTAACTAGAAAAGTTTTAAGGGTTACTGAAAAATCATTTAGGAAATAGAACACTCTAATGTAACCACCCACGCCCACTGCTTCCCCATTATCAACACTGTGCATGTGTGGGAACTTTGATCATTTTTCAAACAACTCTGTTGCTCATTTTTTAATTGTGTCATTTGTTGTTTAAGTGTTAAGTTGTAGAATCTCTTTATAAATCATGGATATTAAGTCCTGTTCAGATCTGTGATTTCCAAGTATTTCCTCCCAATAACCAGCTGCCTTTCCACCATTTCAGACCTTGCCCCTACCTCACACCTTAAACAAAAATTAACCAAAAATGATCAATGATAGATGGCAAGAACCAGGACCATAAAAATCATAGAAAAAAATGTGGGGAAGAATCTTCAGTCATTGCACTGGGCAATGTTTTTCAGACTTTACACTCACACACTTACAATGAAAGAAAAAGAGATAAATGGAACCTCCTTACAATAAAATCACTTCTGCCAAAGGGCCTGGTCAAGAAAGCAGCCTACACAATGGATCAAAAGTGCTTTCCACCACTAGCCTATTAGAGAAATGCAAATCAAAAGCACAATGAGATTTCATATCACACCTACTAGAATGGGCAGTATAAAAAACAACCAGAAAACTTGGAATTGTTGGGAAGGATGTGGAGGAAGACAAACAGTCATACACTGCTTGTGCAATGTAAAATGGGGTAGCCACTATGCAAGACACCTTAGCAATTTCTCAGGAAGCTAAGGATAGACTTGTTATGTGGTCGAGCAATCATGCTCCTGGGTTCTTAATCAGAGGAACTGTAAGATGGGACGTGAGCAGACATTTGCTCACCGATGTTCATAGTGGCTTTATTCACAGTTACCAAAGGATGGAGACAAGTGTCCATCAACCGATGAATGGATAAACAAAAGGTGATATACATATATATATATAGGAATGCAATTTGGATGTAAGAAAGAATGAAGACCATATTCATGTCACATTATAGAGTTTCTTTTGTGTAAGCCAGGCACAAAAAGATATGATTGCACTCATATCAAGTAATTACAAAACACTAGCTCATAAGGTTATGATCTACACTTATATATAGGTTACTCGGAGATGGAAGGAGTGTAAAAATGGGGAATTAACACTTAATTGTGCAGAATTTTTCATCAGGTTGATTGCAAATCTTTGGAAATGGATAGAGGTGATGGGAGCACTTTATCGTGAATGTTATTGACAGCACTGAATTACACATGTACATGTGTTTAAAGGGGAAGGTTTTGGTCATGTGTATCACTGGAAGGAAAGGTAGGGGGTAGAACATGGGTATAACACAGTGAACCATGTGTGGGGGATGACTGTGGTTAAAAGTACAAATATAAGAGTGTTCCTTCAGGAAATATAGTGAATGCACATCCCTATTACAGGAACTAGCAATAGGGTGGAATAGGGGGAAATATAACTAATGAAAACTACAGGCTTTACTTAGCAGTAATATTTTAATATTGTTCCTCCATCGCACTAGAAGTAGCACACGAATGCAAAGTGTCAACAAGAGGGGGCGATATGGGAAATTTGTACTTTTCATGAATTTATATAAACCTACAACTCCTCTAATTAGAAAATCATCACAATAAAACCATTTTCCTATATGAAGAAAACCAGACACAAAGTACTACAAATGGTAGAGGTCTTTTTTGTTTAAAATGTAATTAAACACACACAGTTTCTTAGACAGGTGTATACCTCTAGTAGCTAAGTGTGAGTAAGCAACCAGGAACACTAGATATTTGAGGAGATTTGTAGTAGGAAACATAGAGATCAAACATGCATACTGAAAAAGGGAGTGATGAAAAGAGAAAAACTCATAGAGGACTTTGGGAAAAAATATTATGGCCATCAGGGAGATAAGGGAATATTGGTTATAATGAAAGGATATGCATATGTAACTTCATATGTGTGTATTTGTATGTACATATACATGTCTGTGTCCATATGCATGTAGTGGTTACTGCATGCACCATTTATTACACAGACAACCTCACAGCCTTTGCCATTCATGACATGGTTTTCCTGAAAACCAGCAGAAGGGGGAGCCCCAGTACTCACCTCTGCAAGATTTACTACAGGAACAGCATATTTTCTCATCCCTAGAAAGGGCAGCATGAACCCAACTATGACAGTTTGAAGCTTTCTGTGGATCTCAGACCAGGTCATGTCCACGGAGGCAATCCCTAAATATAATGTAAATGAGAACAAATAAAAGAAAATTTACACTTATAAAAGGAACAAAAATTTAAATTATAAATATATGGTTAATAAACATGCAAATGATCTTATATAAACAGTGAGCTAAGTCTCTTGAATAGTTTCTTAATTATATTAACCATCTCATCAGTCGTACTAGGTCCTTTCATGTTGAGATTTCATAATGAGAAAGTCACATATTTCTGGTGTGTTCCTCAACTTCAAATTATGTGTGCTTGAGGGAAGAATTGACCAAGGAGGAAATCACGTGTGTGTCCAGGAGGTGAAGGTAGAAGATCTCCAGCCCATGGGAGAAGTTCTGTTGATCCACTGGCCTCAAAGACTCTCAGATAGAATTGGAGAGGGTCGTTCCTGGCTTTTGGCTCTGCAGGCCTGAGTGGAGCAGAAGCCCAGTGCTGCTTTAAGACCAACCCAGGCCCACTGCTGGAGGCGGGAACATCAGGGAGTGGAAGGGATTTCAAACAAATTTAATTTGGAAAAGTGCCTGATGCTCTGGTGGTTTTCATGACCTCTTCTTGAGACTCCACTGTTTTCAGCATCTTCTTCATCTCTTCTTGTCTGGAACATCTGGATCTCTCTTCCTGTAGTTCTAGGACCAGTGAAGTTAATTCCTCCATCAACACTGCTGTTGTTCCCTTAGCCTTTCTGTAGGTGTCAATAAGGTTAACATTTTTAAAGTCACTTTCTTGGGAAGGAGACATGGCTCAACTGATAGAGTGTCCACCTACCACATGGAAGGTCCAGGGTTTGATATCCAGCACTTCCTGGCCCATGTGGTGAGCTGGTCCATGTGCAGTGCTGCCATGCACAAGAAATGCCCTGCCACACAAGGCTTCCCCCGCTTAGTGGTGCCCCACATGCAAGGAGTGTGCCCTGCAAGGAGAGCTCCCCCACGTGAAAAAAGCACAGACCGCCCAGGAGCAGCACCACACACATGCAGAGCTGACCCAGCAAGATGATGGAAAAAAAAGAGACACAGTTTCCAGGTGCTGCCTGTCAAGAATGCAAGTGGACACAGAAGAACATGCAGCAAATGGACACAGAAAGCAGACAATGGGGGGGGGGGGGGGGCGGAGAGAAAGAAATAAAATACATCCTTTAAAAAATAAATAAAGTCACTTAGTCTAGCCTAGCATCCCCTAAAGATCACTTACTCTCTGCTTACCTCTTGTGAGCAGCACTCATCTTATCAAGAAGTTGACTTTGCTTGTCAGTCAGTGTAGCTACTGTGTCTGTCTGCAAGCTGCTCTTCATGTCTTATAAAAAGTTGGCTTATAACAGACTGCACACGTCTGAACAAAAGTATGAAACAAAACAGAATGCTGGTGAATATTGACATGTGCCTCAGTTCCCCCTGGAGGCTGTGGAACGTGTGGTCTGGACTAGTGTCACTGGGCTCCTTCCCCACCTCTCACAGATTCCCAAGGATCATTCAAAAGACACTTTCTGTTCATGGGGATGGACATTATCCATCATCACCTCCTGGTTAGTTGCTCTGGGTGAGTCCAATGAATTGGAGAGTAGGTGTTGCAATGCTTCTGTAATTCAGGGCTCAACCGACACATGGATGGACCAAAGGTTTAAGTCTCTTGGACATATATTTATCAAATATAGTGCTAAATATAGGTTCAAGTAAAGGGGCAGAAGAGCCATGTGTAGAGATCCCATAAATGAGTGTAACTCTATATATTCTTATGAATATTTTTCTCTCTATCTCTCTGGTTTTTAAAATTGATGTAAAAATTTTAAATAGTGAAATGCACTGATCTTAATTCCATGCTTTGTCATATTTTTAAAAGTGTCATCCCCTGTCCCTACAGTACTAATGACCCTATCAAGATATGAATCATTTCCATTAATCTGGAAAATAATCCCTATGCCCTTCACTCATTACATACCCCCCAACACATTCACCCATGTTCTGATTTTCTATTATCATAAACCAGGTTTGCCACATCTTCAAAGCCATAAAAATGAAATAAATTGGAATTTACATTTTGGCACATGCATCTTTTTGCCCTAACATTGTTTCAGAATCATTCATATTTGGTAGATCAGCAGTTCTCTCATTTTTTATCATTGTGTCCTTTGACTTCGAATGACTATATTACAAAAGGTTTATTCATGTTCCTCTTGCTGGATATTTTGGTCCTTCGAGTTTGGGATATTATGACCATCCATGTATGTGTCCTTTATATCAGGACATGCTTTTTTTTTCTCCTGGGTGACAGAAGGAAAGCTTAATCCCAAAAGATCCTTCACATCTTAACTAATTGCTTCCCTATTATCAACACTTTGTACGTGTGTAGGATCTTTATTAAGTTGGTTAAATTAAGTCTTTTACCCATTTTTAACTTGGGTGATTTGTCATTTTAGTGTGGAGCTATAGAATCTCTTTATATATCATGGATATTAAACCTTTATTAGATATGTGATTTCCAAAATTTTTCCCTTCAGTCGGTTTCTTTTTCACCTTCTTACTAATCTTACCCCTATCTAACACCTTAAACAAAAATTAATTGAAAATGAATAAAGACCTGAAGATATGAACCAGGACCATAAAACTCACAGAAGAAAACTTGGGGAAGGATCTTCCGATATTGTTCTGGGCAACTGTTTCTTAGACTCACACTCAAAGCACATGCAATGAAAGAAAAAATAGATAAAGGGAACATCCTCATAATCAAGTCATTTGTGCTTAAGAGGACCTGGTCAATAAAGCAGCCAGCGCAATGGAAGAAAATATTTGGAAGTTGAATGAAAATGAGAACAAAACATATCAAAACCTGTGGGACATCACAAAGACACTGCTAAGAGAGAAATTTACAGCCTGCAATGCTTATAAAAAAGAAGAAATAAGGAAGCAGTTGAAGCTCAAGTGGTTGTGCACCCGCTTCCCACATACAGGGTTCAGGTGTCAATCTCCAGCTCTGGTACCTAAAACAAACAAACAAACAGAAAATCAGATCTAAAATTGAACTAACTGCACATCTGGAGGAACTAGAAAAAGAACAGCAACCTAATCCTAAACCAAGCTGAAGAAAAGAAATAGTAAAGATCAGAGCAGAAATAAATGAAATCAAGAACAAAAAAACCCATAGGGAATGGGAAGCAGCTGTGGCTCAATCTGTTGGGCTCCCATCTACCATATGGGGGGCTCTGGGTTCTCATCCTGGGGCCTCCTTATGAAGGCAGGCTCCCCCGTACTCTGTGGTGAGCTGCTGGCTCTGGCACCGCAGAGTGCTGCCAGCCTGCAAGCACCATGGAGGGCCGCTGCCCGCAAGTGCCATGGAGACCTGACACAGCAAGGTGACACAACATAAAAGGGAGACAAGAAACAAACAAACACAGAAGAGCACACAGTGAATGGACACAGATACCAGAAAACAGGCAAGCCACAAAGGGGAGCGGGCGGGGGGGGAGGAAATAAATAAAAAATAAATACAGACACAGAAGACCACACAGTGAATGGACACAGAGAGCAGACAGCAAGCAGCCTGTAAGGAGGGGGATATGGAATGAATGAATGAATGAATGAATGCAATAGGGAGAATCAACAAAAAGAAAAATGAAAACTTGGTTCTTCAAGAAGTTCAACAAATTTGACAAATCCTGAGGGAGAGCAATAATTTAAAAAGATGCAAATATATAAAATCAGAAATGAGAAGGACACATTACCATGGACCCTGCAGAAATGAGAGACCGAAAAAGGATGCTATGAACTACCGTGTGCAAAAAATGAGACAATGTAGATGAGATGGGCAAATTCCTAGAAAACACACAAACCTATTCTAGGGGTTCTGAACAAGGGTTCGACATTCCCACAAGGGTCCGTGGGAGGATTACAGGGGCTCGATAAGCTTGAAGGAATTTTGAATAATCCTAAATTTTAATTTATTTTTATTTTTTAAAGAGTTATTTATTTATTTATTTATTTATTTATTTATTTCTCTCCCCTCCTCCCCATCCCAGTTTTCTGTTCTCTGTGTCTATTTGCTGCATCTTCTTTGTCCACTTCTGCTGTTGTCAGCGGCACGGGAATCTGTGTTTCTTTTTGTTGCGTCATCTTGTTGTGTCAGCTCTCCGTGTGTGTGGCACCATTCCTGGGCAGGCTGCACTTTCTTTCGCACTGGGCGGCTCTCCTTACAGGGTGCACTCCTTGTGCGTGGAGCTCCCCTACCCGGGGGACACCCCTGCATGGCAGGGAACTCCTTCCATGCATCAGCACTGCACATGGGCCAGCTCCACATGGGTCAAGGAGGCCTGGGGTTTGAACAACGGACCTCCCATGTGGTAGATGGATGCCCTAACCACTGGGCCAAGTCCACCGCCCTAAATTTTAATTTAAAGACATGCCCATGTTAAGGGTCAAAAACTCTGCTGCTACATTCTGAGATTCATGGTTTTCACCTAACTGGCAAAGGGGTCTGTGGAACAGAAAAGATAAGAACCCCTGACCTCCATTGACTCTAGAGAAAATAGGAGATCGCAACAAACCAATCACAAGTAAAAAGATTGAAACAGTCATCAAAAACCTCCCAAAGGGATGTGGATTTGGCTCAACTGATACAGCATCTGCCTACCACATGGGAGGCCCAGGGTTCAAACCCAGGGCCTCCTGACCCATGTGGTGAGCTGGCCCACATGCAGTGCTGATGTGCGCAAGGAGTGCCATGCCACACAGGGGTGTCCCCAGCATAGGGGAGCTCCACTCACAAGGAGTACACCCCATCACGAGAGCCGCCTGTACAGAAAAGTACAGCCTGCCCAGGAGTGATGTTGCACACACGGAGAGCTGACGCAACAAGATGCCACAATAAAAAGAGACTCAGATTCCCGGTGCTGCTGACAAGAATAGAAGCAGACACAGAAGAATACACAGCGAATGGACACAGAGAGCAGACAACTGGGGAGGAGGGGTGGGAAATAAATAATAAATCTTAAAAAAAAACAAAACCTCCCAAAGATGAAAAGTTCAGGATCAGATGTCTTCACAGGTGAATTCTTCCAGTCATTCAAAGATGATCTAATACCAAACTTGCTCAAGCTTTCCAAAAAAATTGAACAGGAAAAAATGCTACCAAACTGATTCTATGAAGCCAACATCACCCGAATATCAAAACCAGATAAAGATACCACAAAAAAGAAAATTATAGTCCAATACTCTAATGAATGTAAGTGTAAAAAGTCTTCAACGAAATACTTGCAAACCAAATAAAAAATCACATTAAGAGAATTATCGCCACAAGCAAGTCGGTTTTATCCCAGGTATGCAAGGGTGCTTCAACACAAGAAAATCAATTAATGTAATAAACCACATTGATAAACTGAAGAGGAAAAATCACATGATCTTCTCGAGTGATGCAGAAAAGGCATTTGTCAAAATACCTTTCTTGATAAAAACTCCCAAAAGATAAGAATAGAAAGAAGCTTTCCCAATATGGTAAAATGCATATAAGAAAACCCTACAGCTAGCATGGTACTCAATGGTGAAAGGTAGAATGTTATGGGAAACTGGCGTACCTATTTGTTGCTTCCTGTTATTATAGATGATGTTGCAATTTCTTCCTGTTATTGTAAATGTTACCTTATTGTAGATGTTGCAGATGCTTCCTATTGTGAGCTGATTGCAGCAGTAGAAAGCTTTCCTGCTGAGATCAGGAACAAGATAAGGATGCCCACTGTCACTATTGTTATTCAGTATTGTACTAGAAATTCAAGCTAGAACAATTAGGCTAGATAGAGAAATAAAAGGCATCCAAATAAGTAAGGAAGAAGTAAAACTTCCACTATTCACTGAGGATATGATTGTATACCTAGAATCTCCTGAAAAATCCATAACAAAGCTACTAGACCTAATAGACAAGTTCAGCAAAGTGTCAGGATACAAGATTAACATGCAAAAATGAATAGCGCTTCTATACATTACTGGTGTGCAATCTGAGAAGGAAATCAGAAAAAAAAATCCATTTATAATAGTAACTAAAATAAAATATTTAGGAATAAAATTAAGCAAAGATATAAAGGACCCATATTCAGTAAACTCCAACACATTGCAAAAAGAAACCAAAGAAGGCTTAAATAAATGGACAGCCTTTGTTCCTGGACTGGAAGGCTAAATATCATTAAGATGTCAATTCTACCCAAACAGATTTACATATTCAGTGCAATCCCAATAAAAGTTTTTTTTTGCAGAGATGGAAAAACCAATTATCACATTTGTTTGGAAGGGAAAGTGTCCCTTAATAGATAAAAAATGACTTGAAAAAAGAACAAGGTTGGAGGACTCTCACTTTTGGACTTTAAAGGATATTACCAAGGGGAGCAGATTTGGCTCAACTGATAGAGTGTTCACCTACCATATGGGAGGTCCAGGGTTCAAACCCAGGGCCTCCTGACCCATGTGGTGAGCTGGCCCACATGCAGTGCTGCCGTGCTTAAAGAGTGCCGGGTCATGCAGGGGTATGCCCCATGAAGGGAAGTCCCACGTGCAAGGAGTGCACCCCCTAAGGAAAGCTGCCCCACATGAACAAAAAGCACAGTCCACCCAGGAGTGACATAGCACACACGGAGAGCTGATGCAGCAAGATGACACAATGAAAAGAGACACAGATTCCCAGTGCCGCTCACAAGAATGCAAGTGGACACAGAAGAACACACAGCAAATGACACAGAGAACAGGAAATGGGAAAAATAATTAAATAAATAGACCTTTTTTAAAAATAGAAAAATAAAGGATAATCCTGAGCTAGTGGTAAAAACA
Source organism: Dasypus novemcinctus (assembly GCF_030445035.2). Taxonomy (NCBI): domain Eukaryota; kingdom Metazoa; phylum Chordata; class Mammalia; order Cingulata; family Dasypodidae; genus Dasypus; species Dasypus novemcinctus. Next base: position 12,432,643 of record NC_080693.1, read on the forward strand.
GCATGGTACTGGCATAAAGACAGATTAACCAAAGGAAACAAATTAAGAATTCAGAAATAGACCCTCACATCTATCGTCAAGTATTTTTGACAAGCCTGCCATCCTTCCCAGCTGGGCCAGAACAGTCTACTCCCTTGGTGCAGAGAGAACTGGATCTCCACAGCCAAAGAAAGAGGACGCCTATCTCACACCATACACAAAAATTAATTCAAAATGGGTCAAGACCTAATATAAAAGAGACAACCATAAAAATGCTAATAGAAAATGTAGGAAAACATCTTTGACCTCTTGTGACCAGTGGTAGTTCTTAAACTTTACACCCAAAGCACAAGCAACAAAAGATAAAATAGATAAATGGGACTGCCTCAAAATTAAACACTTTTGCACCTCAAAGGATCTTGTCAAAAGGGTGAAAAGGCAGCCAATTCAATGGGAGAAAATCTTTGTCAATCACATATCCAGGCTAGTGGAAGCGTTTGGGGCCTGGAATCCCAACACAACCTGGTAGTTTTAACACAATGAGCTCTATGAATACTGGGTATGACCTGTCAGCCTCTACATTCCCTCCTGATGGGAGAGTTTTACAGGTTGAATATGCTATGAAGGCTGTGGAAAATAGTAGTACAGCTATTGGAATCAGATGTAAAGATGGTGTTGTCTTCGGGTAGAAAACTTAGTCCTTTCTAAACTTTATGAAGAAGGTTCCAACAAATGGCGTTTTAATGTTGATCGGCATGCGGGAATGGTGGTAGCAGGTGTGTTGGCAGATGCTCGTTGTTTAGCAGACATAGCAAGGGAAGAAGCTTCCAACTTTAGATCTAGCTTTACATGTAACATTCCACTCAAACATCTTGCAGACAGAGTGGCCATGGATGTTCATGCCTGTACACTGTACAGTGCTGTTAGACCTTTTGGATGCAGTTTCACGTTAGGGTCTTCCATTGTGAAGGATGGTGCACAGCTCCACATGATTGAGCCATCGGGTGTTTCATATGGTTGTTGGGGCTGTGCCAGTGGTAAACCAGGTAAGCTGCAAAGACAGAAATCGAAAAGCTTCAGATGAAAGAAATGACCTCCCGTGACGTTGTTAAAGAAGTTGCAAAAATAATTTACATAGCACGTGATGAAGTTAAAGATAAAGCATTTGAACTAGAGCTCAGCTGGGTTGGTGAATTAAGTAAAGGAAGACATGAAATTGTTCCAAAAGATATAAGGGAAGAAGCAGGGAAATATGCTAAGGAATCTTTGAAGGAAGAAGATGAATCTGATGATGATAATATGTAATATTTATATCTGCTTCTGTTTTAAATGTCTATATAGTCCCATGTAAATGATTTAGCCCAATGGATTATTATATACCCACTAACAAATTGTCATTAAATTTTTGTCTTATAATCATTGATGTTTGCTTAATATCTGCTTAACAAAATTAGTGTGGGCAATTGAAAACCCATTACTCAGAATTAAAATGCCTGCTTAAACATTCCTTAGAGGCTGTTGGATCATATGAATTTAAAACCCAGTCCACCAATGTAGAAGCTAAAAGTAACCTGCTGGGCTGTTGTTGCCCAGTTTTGTATTTAAATAATTGTTGGTTATCCTCCTCTATTAAACGTTAGGTGTAATTTAGAAAAACAGATCCTACAATGTGTGAATCAAGAATGTTTCTCTTTTCCTTTATTGTCATAAGGAGGAGTGGATTTAAAAATTAAAGATCCTAATCTGTCACTTTAAAAATAAATCACATATGCAGTAAGGGTTTAATAGCCAAGATATATAAAGAAAATATACAACTCAATAGTGAAAAAGACAAACTTCCCAATTAAAAAATGGGCAAAAAAACTTGAAAAGAAAATTGTCCAAAGAAGAAATACAAATGGTGAAGAAATACATGAAAAAAAAAAATGTTTTTCATTTTCAGTTAGGGAAATGCAAATCAGAACTACATGAGATATCATTTCACACCTATTACACTGGCCACTCTTAAAGTTGGAAAACTAAATGTTGGGGAGGATATGGAGAGATGGAAACACTTATTCACTGTTAGTGGGAGTACAGAATGGTACAGCCATTGTGGAGGAATGACTAGCACCTCCTAAGGAAGTTGAATATCAACATAGCATGTTACCTGGCATTATCCTTTTATGTATGTGCTTGGAATAACTGAGAGCAGAGACACCAACAGACATCCGGACATTGAAATTCACAGTGGCATTATTCATGATTGCCAAAAGTTAGAAACAATCCAGGTGTCCATCAACTGATGAATGGATAAACAAACTGTGGTGTATACACATAATGGAATATTATGTAGCTGTAAGAAGAAATGAAGTTGTGAAGCATATGACAATATGGATGAACCTAGAGGACATTATGTTAAATGAAGCCAGACACAAAAAGACAAATACTGTATGATCGTGCTATTATGAAGTAAATATAAAATGTGAACTCATGAAGTTAATAATTAGAATATAGGTCACCAGAAAAGAAAATGAGGGTACAGAATGGAAAGCTGTGGGTTAATGTATGCATAACTGGTAAAAAGGTTATTTGTAAATCTTTGGAAATGAATACAAGCACTTGATGGTGTTTGTAATTAGCTGAGCTCTATATGGGTATGACAATGGTTGAAAGGGCAAGTCTAAGATCATGTACATTACTAGAAGGAAAGCTAAAAACTGTACCATGGGACTTCATAAGACAGTGAAACCTCATGTAAAGCATGAATGTGGATGATATTGCATGTATAAGACCGTTTTTGCAAAATAAAAATACAAATATACTAGAGAGAAAGGAAAAGAATAGCAGCTTTGTACAGCAGGGGAAACATAGAGAGACTTAGAGGGGCTGAGGTTTTTTTGGTTTGTTTATTATTATTATTATTATTATTGGAATAATGAAAGTGCTCTAAAATGACTGATGTAATGAATGCACAAATATGTGATTAAATGGAATACCATCGATCAGTTTGGAACAATTTATACTTTATTAATATGTGTCAATAAAATGGATTTGTTTAAAACAGTGCTAAAATAAAAGAAAAAATAAGGAATTTTATTCTTCAAAAGACAACATGGAGAAAGTACAAGTCAAACCAACTAGTGGGAAAATGCTTTTGCAATCCATATACCCAAGAAAGGACTCATGGCCTTAATATAGAAATAACTTTTACAAATTAATAAGAAAGGCAAAGAGCCCAGTAGAAAGATGGAGAAAACACTTGAAAAGGCCCTTCATAAAAGTGTATTAACAAGTGGCCAATTACTGTATGAAATGAAGAATCTTCTTCAGTCACAAGGCTTGTTCTTTGTCTTTGTTTTTTGGAGGCATCAGGAACCAAACCTGGGATCTCCCTTGTGAAAAGCAGGTGCTCAATCACTTGTGCCACATCCACTCCCCCCTCCCTTTTTAAAAAATTATATATCTCCTCCAGGGGATTCTAGCTTTTTGTCCATAGAGATCCAGTGCATCTGGGTCCCTACTTAATCTTTTTTTTTTCTTTTTTTAAATTGATTTTGTAAAAATATTACATTAAAAAAAATATGAGGTCCCATTCGAGCCCACTACCCCCACCACACCCCTCCCCCCCCAGCAACACTCACTCCCATCATCATGACACATCCATTGCATTTGGTAAGTACATCTCTGGGTATCTCTGCACCTCATGGTCATTAGTCCACATCATGGCCCACACTCTCCCCCATTCCATCCAGTGAGCCCTGGGAGGATTTACAATGTCCAGTGATTGCCCCTGAAGCACCATCCAGGGCAACTCCAAGTCCCAAAGGCGCCTCCACATCTCATCTCTTCCTGCCACTCCCCATACCCATCAGCCACCATGTCCACTTTTCCCACTCCATTGCCACCTTTTCTCTGAGGTCCTTGGATTGGTTGTGTCCGTTGCACCTCTATGTCAAGAGGAGGCTCAGATTCCACATGGCTACTGGATGCAAACCTCCTGCTTTCAGTTGTAGGCACTCTAGGCTCCATGGTGTGGTGGTTGCCCTTCTTCAACTCCATCTTAGCTGAGTGAGGTGAGTCCAATAGTTCAGATTGTAGGAGCTGGAGTCTGTTGAGGCTCAGGGCCTGGCTATCATATTGTCAGTAAAAAGATTCAATCCCCTAAATATATCTTAAACCCCAATACCAACTACAATTCCAGTAAAGTAGCATGATAGTCTTATGAAAAGAGATCCCCTCTGGGTCCAGTTTCATCACGCAGAAACACCAGCTCCATAGAAGGGCCATCTGACATGGCAGTGAACCCTATCTGCCATGACCATAGAACCCGTGGGTCCCTTTAGCCCTCAAAGGAACCAATACCTGGGGATTGTATCTACTTTATCTGTCTCTTAGACTCTGCTCAGTTGTGCATAAGGGAAATCCTTCTGACAGCCTCCAGACTCTTTTATTTTTTAGAGACTCATAGCCATATAAACTCATTTCTCCTTTCTATTTCCCCCTTATATTAGATCAAACAGCATTTTAAAGTCATATTATCCTATGTAGACAGGGATATTCTACTGATCCACATCGAACCTTCAATTCAAGGTCATTTTCCAGTTGCATTATCAGTTGTTAGTTGATAGTGATCCCTCGGTGCCAGGGAGGCTCATCCTCGGGTGTCATGTCCCACGCTGGGGGGAAGGCATTGCATTTAGATGCTGAGTTAGGCTTCAAGACTGGCCACATTTGAGTAACACGAAGGCTGTCAGGAGGAAATTCCCAGGCACAGTGCTGCTCTAGGCCTTGTTCTTATTTCAGGCCTATAGGCTCACAAGTATAGTCATTAGTATCAGGGGCTTACTGTTGGACCTTCATTCCTTCTCGGTCCTTGCCGCTGCACTTGGGGGACTGCCGCTGCTCCCCTAGGGACCATGGCACAGCACCCCCGGCCAGGGACCCAGTACCCCCCCAGCTTTACTTTTTAATTGTTGCCACTATGAGTATATCCAAACATTACCATGCACCCTGGACATATGTCCTGTATAGCTCCCTGTCAGCCATATATCCCCTGTCAATAGTATCCCATACCAGTATTTCTCCGCTGCCATTGTTGGACCACTCTGGGATCCAAAACTATCTGAATATTGAAGTCCCAATATCATGTCAGGATCTCTTACTAGCAAAATGGAATATAGCGATGGGTTTAAAGGTTAGATATAGAATACGTGTTGACTTAGAAAAATTCTACATCCTATCTTTTTCTTTTCCTTTTTTTTTCCCCCTAATTATTGAACTTCTCTTCACAAGAGCCCTAGACCACAGCAATTCATGTATGCAATATACAGCACTCCCACACATCCACCACAAAACTTTTCCCTTCCACAGCGATACTCTTACAACCTATTCACAACATATTTACTTAAAGTGATGTCCTTAGCTGAGACAATAGCTTTCAAACCAGGTGACATCTGTGCTTAAATTGTGGTGCATACTTTAGGACACGCAGTTTTCTAACATTTTTAGTTATCCTATGTTTTACATTATGGTTTACATTGTCATTCTGTCGTCCCCTATATGTTTATGATGTAATATTACATATTTTATATCCATCCTTGTGTATTCTCACGAAACTCCTCTCTTACCCCACATTTATGTTGGTTTCACACATTTAACATCCATTTTCCCATCCCCTTGGTGCCCACAGTGAAAGCCAACCTCCGTTTCCCGAGGAACCACGTCCAGAGATACTTACAACAGTGTTCAGGTCCTAAATTGCTCAGCTGCCCCAATGCCCTGGGAGCCACCCTTTCTCTAGAGAGATACAGTTCCCTCTATTTGATGGCATTAGTCCTCCCCAGGATGTGGGTCCACCCCCACTCTCACTACTTGGGTCTCTACCCAATGGTATCACCCACTCTGGCAAAATGAGCATTCAGACATTCCCCAGGAGCCCGTCCTGCATCAGACCATCCCTTCCGAGCATCCTAAACAGGTAACCCTCTTAATTATATTTTGATACGATTTTTTCAGCATTTTATTCTCAACCAACACCTGACACTCTCCTGTGTTCGTATGCTACCCCTCCCTCCCCCCACTTTTTGGGCAATATTACCCATCCGCCCATCCCCAGCCCCCCTCAAACCCGCAAAGCCCCACCCAAAGGCAACCCATTGCCCCCATTTTATCTCTTCTTTGTGTTCATACTTACCGCCAGCTCATCATAAATTCCACCCCTGCATACATCGGCTCACATCCTTCCTCCACCCCCCGATTTCCTGTAAGCCTATCGTTCAGTCTCTAGCTCTCTGAGGCAGCTTGTTTATTTCATATCATTGAGGTCATATAGTATTTGTCCTTCAATGCCTGGGTTGCTTCACTCAACATAAGGTTCTCAAGATTCATCCATGTTATCACGTGTGTTTGTAGTGTATTTGTTCTTACAGCCGCGTAGTATTCCATTGTGTGTATATACCACATTTTATTGATCCACTCATCTGTTGATGGGCATTTGGGTTGATTCCAACTTTTGGCGATAGTGAACAATGCTGCTATGAACATTGGTGTACATATATCGGTTTGTGTCCTTGTTTTCAGTTCTGCTGGGTATATACCCAGCAGTGGTATTGCTGGATCATATGGCAAATCTATGGTTAGCTTTTTGAGAAACCGCCAAACTGTCCTCCAGAATGGTTGGATCCTTCTGCATTCCCACCAGCAGTGGATGAGTGTTCCCCTTTCTTCACATCCTCTCCAGCATTTGTATTCTCCTGTTTTTTTTTATAGCTGCCAATCTTATGGGAGTAAGATGGTATCTCATTGTAGTTTTGATTTGCATTTCCCTGATAGCTAGAGACTTGGAGCATTTTTTCATGTGCATTTTAGCCATTTGTATTTCTTCTTTGGAGAAGTGTCTGTTTAAATCTTTTTCCCATTTTTTAAATGGGTTGTTTATCTTTTTATTTTCAAGATATATGAGTTCTTTATATATGCAAGTTACAAGTTTCTTATCAGATATATGGTTGCCAAATATTTTCTCCCACTGCGTAGGCTCCCTTTCTACTTTCTTAACAAACTCCTTTGAGGTGCAGAAGGCTTTAATTTTGAGGAAGTCCCATTTATCTATTAGTTCTTTTGCTGCTCGTGCTTTTGGTGTGATATTCATGAAGCCATTTCCTATTACTAGGTCCTGTAGATGTTTCCCTACACTGCTTTCCAAGGTTTTTATGGTCTTGGCTCTTATATTTAGGTCTTTGATCCATCTTGAGTTGATCTTTGTATAAGGTGTGAGATGGTAATCCTCTTTCATTCTTCTACATATGGATATCCAGTTCTCCAGACACCATTTGTTGAATAGGCCACTCTCTCCCAGTTGAGAGGGTTTGGTGGCTTTATCGAATATTATATGGCTATATATGTGAGGTTCTATATCAGAGCTTTCAAATCGATTTCATTGGTCTGTGTGTCTCTCCTTATGCCAATACCACGCTGTTTTCACTACTGTAGCTTTGTAGTATGTTTTGAAGTCAGGTAGTGTGATTCCTCCAATTTCGTTTTTCTTTTTCAGTATGTCTTTGGCTATTCGGGGTCTCTTTCCTTTCCAAATAAATTTCATAGTTAGTTTTTCTAGTTCCTTAAAGAAGGCTGTGTTGATTTTTATTGGGATTGCATTGAATGTGTAGATCAGTTTTGGTAGGATAGACATCTTGATAATATTCAGTTTTCCTATCCATGAACAAGTGCGGGGGCTTGCTCGGTCGGTAGAGGTGGGGTCTGGCTGCGGACGAGGGGTTGGTCCAGCTCTGGACGAGGGGTCGGTCCCGCTTGGGATGAGGGGTCGGTCCCACTTGGGACGAGGGGTCGGTCCGGCAGCAGACGAGGGATCGGTCTCACAGGGGTTGCGCGGTTCGGCTGACGGGGTCGCCTGGCAAAGCCGGCGACAAAGGGGTCGCCTGGAGAAGCAGGCAACAAACTGGGGACAAGGGAGGCCAGGCCCTTGTCGGGGGCTCTCAGGACTGGAGGGCGCACGGCAGAAGAACTACCGTGGAGACAAGGTAAACACGCAAGTCCACTTTATTGAGGGAGAGGCAACAGTTTTATAGGGGCTGGGGAAGGCTGATTGGTTGAAGCCATGCCCTGTTCTGATTGGTTGCCGGTGAAAGGTCAGTGGGCGGTACTGGATGGGGGAGGGGTGGAGGTTAGGGATTGGCTGTCGCTGTTGCTGGGGGAAGGGGCAGGGTTTAGGGATTGGTGGCTGCTGTTGCTGGGGTGGAGGGCAGACTTGAGTTTCCCGCCCATGCCTGGCTGTTGCTGCTGTCGGGGGAGGGGAAAAGGGCAGACTGGAATTTTCCGCCCTGCGCCTGCGCAGGGAGAAAGAAGAAGAAGGGTGCCGCCCCACAGGCATCATGTGGCACCATCCGGGAGGAGGGGCGGCCGCGGAAGCATGGCTGCCGAGAAGGGGAGACCCGACGGCACTCTGCGCCCATGCCGAGCTTCCTTCAGGGGTGGCGGTGAGTCCAACCAGCCACCCTATTATGGGGGCAGCGGAATTAGGCCTACCGTGGCCGCTCCCCCGCCAGGCCAGCAAACCACATTTCAGCCCGAGGGGTGACCGCAAACAAGGAATATTCTTCCATTTATTTAGGTCTTCTTTAATTTCCTTGAACAGTCTTGTATAGTTTTCGGTGTATAAGTTTTTTACTTCTTTAGTTAAATTTATTCCTAAGTATTTGATTTTTTTATTTTCTATTGTGAATGGTATTTGTTTCTTGATTTCCTCCTGATCTTGCTCATTATTGGTGTACAGAAATGCTACTGATTTTTGCGCATTGATCTTATAACCTGCAACTTTACTAAAGTCATTTATGAGTTCTAGAAGCTTTGTTGTAGATCTCTCAGGGTTTTCTATGTATAGGATCATGTCATCTGCAAATAATGAAATTTTGACTTCTTCCTTTCCAATTTGAATGCCTTTTATATCTGGTTCTTGCCTCAGTGCTCGAGCAAGTACTTCTAAGACAATGTTAAATAGGAGTGGAGACAATGGGCATCCTTGTCTTGTTCCTGAGTTTAGAGGGAAGGATTTTAGGATTTCTCCATTATAAACAATGTTGGCTGTAGGTTTTTCATATATACTCTATCATGTTCAAAAAATTTCCTTGTATTCCAATCTTTTGGAGTGTTTTTATCAAGAAAGGGTGCTGTATTTTGTTAAATGCTTTTTCTGCATCTATAGATATAATCATGTGATTTTTTTCCTTCAATCTGTTTATATGGTGTATTACGTTGATTGATTTTCTTATGTTGAACCATCCTTTCATACCTGGAATAAATCCCACTTGGTCGTGGTGTATAATACGTTTAATGTCTTGTTCAATACGATTAGCAAGTATTTTGTTGAGTATTTTTGCATCTAGGTTCATTAGAGAAATTGGTCTGTAATTTTCCTTTTTTGTGGTGTCTTTGTTTGGCTTTGGTACTAGGGTAATGTTGGCGTCATAGAAGGAGTTTGGCAATGTTCCATCTGTTTCGATTTTTTGGAATAGTTTCAGCAGGATTGGTGTTAGTTCTTTCCGGAATGTTTTGTAGAATTCACCTGTGAAGCCGTCTGGCCCTGGGCTCTTCTAAGTTGGGAGATTTTTAATGACTGATTCTATCTCTTTGCTTGTGATTGGTTTGTTAAGATCATCAATTTCTTCTTTCGTCAATATGGGTTGCTTATGTGTTTCTAGGAATTTGTCCATTTCCTCTAAATTGTCATTTTTGTTGGAATATAGTTTTTCAAAGTATCCTCTTATGATAGTCTTTATTTGTGTGGGGTCAGTGGTGATATCGCCTTTCTCATTTCTTATTTTGTGTATTTGCATCTTCTCTCTTTTTCTCTTTGTTAGTCTCGCTAAAGGTTTGTCAATTTTGTTGATCTTCTCAAAAAACCAGCTCTTGGTCTTGTTTATCTTTTCAAGTGCTTTCTTATTTTCTATTTCATTTAGTTCTGCTCTTATCTTTGTTATTTCCTTCCTTCTTCTTCCTGTTGGGTCACTTTGTTGTTGTTTTTCTAATTCCTTCAAATGTGCAGTTAATTCTTCAATTTTTGCTCTTTCTTCTTTTTTGATATATGAATTTATGGCTATAAATTTCCCTCTCAGTACTGCTTTTGCTGTATCCCATAAATTTTGGTATGTTGTGTTATCGTTATCATTTGTTTCAAGGTAGTCATTGATTTCTTTTGAGATTTCCTCTTTGACCCACTGTTTTTCTAAGAGTGTGCTGTTTAATTTCCAAATCGTGGTGTGAAACCTGGGCCTCTTTCCCTTGCAAATTTCCAGCTTGACTACACTGTGGTCAGAGATATTGTTTTGTATGATTTCAATCTTTCTGAATTCATTCAGCCTTTCTTTGTGGCCTAGCATATGGTCTATCTTGGAGAATGATCCATGTGCGCTTGAGAAGAATGTATATCCTGCTGTGTTTGGGTGTAATGATCTATATATGTCTATTAGTTCCAGCTCCTCTAATATACTGTTCAAATGTTTTGTTTCTTTAGTGATTCTCTTTTGAGATGTTCTGTCCAAGGTAGATAGTGGTGTATTAAAATCCCCCACTATAATTGTAGATGCATCTATTGTTTCACTTAGTTTTTCCAGCGTTTGTCTTACGTACTTAGAGGCACCCTTGTTAGGAGCATAAATATTTATGATTGTTCGATCTTCTTGACAAATTTTCCCTTTCACTAAAATGTAGTATCCTTCTCTGTCTCTCACAATTGTTTCACATTTAAAGTCTATTTTGTCTGATATTAATATAGCTACTCCTGCCTTTTTTTGGTTATTGTTTGCTTGTATGATTGTTTTCCAGCCATTCACTTTCAATCTCCATGCGTCTCTGGGTCTAAGATGTGTCTCTTGTAAACAGCATACAGATGGGTCATATTTCCTTATCCAATGTCCCAGTCTGAATCTTTTGATAGGTGAGTTTAATCCGTTGACATTCAGTGTTATTACTTTCAAGGAATTATTTGTGATAGCCATATTTTTATTGGATTTGTGTTTGTCATATTTTGTTTGTATTTTTTTCCCCCATCTAGTTTGTCTTTTTTTGTTGCTCTTATACTCTCCTCCAACTCTGCCTGTCCTGTTTTTTCCTTTCTTCCTGCACAACTCCCTTTAGAACTTCTTGAAGGGGAGGTTTCTTGTTGGTATACTCTTTCAGTTTCTGTTTATCTGCGAATATTTTGAACTCTCCATCATGTTTGAATGTTAGTTTAGCTGGATATAGTATTCTTGGTTGGAAATTTTTTTCCTTTAATACCTTGACTATATCATACCACTGCCTCCTTGCCTCCATGGTTTCAGATGAGAAATCAGCACTTAATCTTATGGAGCTTCCCTTGTATGTGATGGTTTTCTTTTCTCTTGCTGCTTTTAGGATTTTCTCTTTGTGTTGAGCATTGGATAATTTGACGAGTATATGTCTTGGGGTGGGCCTGTTGGGGTTTATGACCAGTGGAGTGCGCTGTGCTTTTTGGATATGTACGTCTGTCTCTTTCAGTAGATTTGGGAAGTTTTCAGCCATTATTTCCTGCAACACTCCTTCTGACCCCTTTCCCTTCTCTTCTCCCTCTGGAATACCTATAATACGTATATTTGAGCGTTTTGCATTGTCATTCAGGTCCCTAAGTCCTAGCTGGATTTTTTCTATCTTTTTATCGACCCCTTCTACTATCTGTTTGATTTCTGATGTACTGTCTTCCACATCACTAATTCTCTGCTCTGCCTCTTCTAGTCTTTTGATATTTGCTGCAAGTGTATTTTTGATTTCTTGAACTGTGGTGTTCATTCCCATCATGTCTGTTATGTTTTTGCATATGTCTGCAATTTCCCCTCCCAGTGTTGTCTTCATGTTGTTAACCTCTTTCATTACTTCATGAAATTTGTTGGTGATAAATGTTGTGAGATCTTTCATTGCTTGTGCGAAGTTCTGCTCCCCTTCCTGATTTTTAGTTTGTTGATTGGATTCAGCCATGTTTTCCTGATTACTGATTTGGTTTGTCGATTTTTCTTGCTTTCTGGTCATCCTTTTATCTTGACGGGTTTAATCAGTTCCTTAGCTTCTTTGTCTAGACTTGGAGATTAATTAGCTGTTATTTTTGTGTAAGTGTTATATCTTCTTTTTGTCACTTTGTTCTTCTTATTCTAATTTCTTGTTGCTGGTTAAGTTCAGTTTAAAGGAAAGTATTAGTGCCAGGGAAAGGCAATTGTGTAAGCAAGGAAAAAGTGTAGAATAGTATTGGTGATATATGTTAACAAAGCAAGAATATGAGATCTGGGAGGATGGAGGTTAGATTCATGTAGATTGTGTAGAGTTATAGCTGTAGGTAGAGTACCTTTTATGAGGTAGATGACTGAATATGGGAGTAATATGGTATGAGCTACAAAGCTATTGTTTTCGTGAGAGAGGGAAAAAGAAAAGAAAGGTAATAGTTTCAAGAGTGGATACCAGACAGAAAACAGAACAAAGGTATTAGAAATTAAGAGTTAGACACTTTGTGGATCAAAGAACGGGAGGTGTGGGGTGGAATATAGGAGAGACAGTAGATGATAGCGGATATCAAGATGCAGGGGAAGGGGGATAGTGTAGGTAGCCTAAATCAGTTCACACAGAAATGAGGCAGTGGAGGATGGGAAAACCCAGCAAATGTGAGGTGTTCCCTGTAGCACCTATTGTATACTTGAATTAAAATAAAATAAGTGGAAAATGAGGGACAAGAGGGAGAGAGAAAACCGAAAAAGTAAAACTAATTATAATAAAGAAAAAAAGAAAGACGAGAAGAAAGGAAGAAAGAAAAAGAGGGTGGGCAAACGGTGGGGAACAGGTAGGGGGAAGAGAAATACAGGTATACATGTCCCACAATTGCAACACTATCTAAAACAACAACAACAAAAAAACCCCTAAATAACTGTATAAAAAAAGGACTTTGGGGGACACGCTAGGAGAAAAGACTAGGGGATAATGCAATATTAGCAATCAGGGCATCAAAAAGAGTAAAAAATAAGATAAAGTGAAAATAAAAACAAAACAATATGAACCAATAAAGATAAAACGCAAACGTTAAGGTCCAGGGCACTCAAGGACCCCAGGTACACCCCAGGGCGTGATGGATTCAGGGGTGGAAAGTCTGAGACACTGAATACTCAAGAGGTGTGAATCTGGGGTGTGGACCACCGGAGTCCAGAGGACCGAGACCTGGCAAACTCAAATCTGGTCAACAGGAAGCTTAGGAGCCCCACAGTGCAACACAGCCCTCAGGGATCCCCGTAGCTGGGTGCCAGCCCCGTGGGGGAAGCCAGGTTCGCAAACTCTATATTTAATGTCTGATCCCTGCAATTCACCTACTCCTCAGGGTTTCAGCCTTTGGACCGCTCCCTCCCTGTGCTCCCACACAACGGCCACTAGAGGGCACCTCTACACCACAGCCAGTTCAATGACCCAGCTCCCAAGCCCCGCCGGGTGGGGTGGGCTTCAGCTGGAAACGCCGAAAACAGACTCCAACCGGAAGTCCCAAACTTCACAAAATATTCCCCAATCGGCTTCCAGACGTGTCCCCCTCCCTCACTGCACCCTACAACGATCTCCCAATTGTGTCCCCTTATTGCCAAAAATCCAATTCCATTGCAGATCGGCAGCCGGACCTGTGGGGATGGGGCTCCAGGCGGAAGCGCTACCCCCCCTGTCCTGCGACCAATACGTCCCCCGCTTCACAACAAACCACCGTCTGTCTTCCCAAATCGATCTGCAAAGGAGTCCTGTCCCATCAACCCCTGACCAGCCGGCCCAGTACCCACGAATTCCTCAGCACCGCAGAGCCTCCAAAATAAGGGGGAAAAAAACCAAAAAAAACAAAAACCCTGGCTGCGGCGGCTCCCCGAGCTGCAGCAGCACCCAATACCGCGGCTCCGCCCACCCAAGGAGAGAACTTTCCGCACCCAGCTGGGACCTCCGTTTATATATTATAGACATATCCTCTCTGTTACCTTCCCACCAAATTGATGTCCAGACACCTTCCAACCAGCAAAAATCCCCGTAAACAGCGCGGTCCCAAAGAGCCTTCAACGCTGCCCAGCCACCCCCTGCAGAGACATTACCAGGCAAGTTCACTCAGCCACCATCTTGCCCCCTCTCTCCCTACTTAATCTTGAGGATCCAGAAATTTCCTGGTACAAAGAATTTAGTCAAAAAGTATGTATTGAATTAATAAAGGATACAAAATGTTTGCAAAATTTTATGAGATTTTAAAATTTTAAATGTACAATAAATTCAGTCAAAGTGAACAGGGCGCGTCCCACAGAATGAAGCCTGGCCAGCTTTAGCAGCTGTGTAATCAGGGTGTCCCTTCAAATGTAATTCTGATTAGGTTTATGAACTGTTCTTCCCTGTATAAAGGGAAGACAAATAGAGGAGATTTTTAACCAGAAAAGAACAAGACGAAGAGTACAGGACTTTAGTAGAAAAGCCAAGTGCTGCTTTCCTGTGGAACCTACCTTGGAATCTAGTTGACTTCACTCCTATGGTTTCAGTTCTGGTTATTTTTCCATCTAATTATTATGAGCCATCTCAACTCCGTTCCCATTTTGTAAGTCCTGTCAATTTCCAGACTTTTTAAAAAATCAAAAAAATATTTCAAAATCTTTAAATTTATTACTGTCTACTTCTATTATACATTACTTTATCTCTCATGCATTTCTGCCTACCTTCTGCATAGAACAGCATTTACAGTTTCTATCTGTTGCTGCACAAAAGTGAGTCCTTGTGTGGTGTGAATGAGAATCAATTAAGTGGCACTGGGATTTCTGAGAAGAGAAAAAGGTTCTTTAACAAAGACAGGAGGACAGTCCCCAAATCTGTTGGAAACTGAGGCACAGTGGCCTCACAAGGAGAGACGTGCTGTCTCCCTGCTAGTGCTGCTGCCTCCGTGGCTATGCTTGCAACCTAAGGAATGTGGTAATTAAGAGTTCCAAGCAAATGGGATGAAGCTGTTCAAGGCTGCAAGAAAAGATGAGCACATACATTTTTTAGTGAATAGAACACTTAGACTTTGTACCTTGAGATAAGATTTTTTCAAACTCCTTAGACTATGGGTAATGCTGCTTGATGTCACATATGCTATGTGTTACTGCTTATTGGTATGTAGGCTACGTGTTCCTGGTTATTGGCAAGTAGGCTATGTATTCCTGCTTCTCATCATGTACACTGGGGTATATAGAGAGCCCCTTGTAAACAATAAAGTTGTCTGAGAAGTTATTACTTGCAGACCCTCTGATCCCAGCTCTCTCGTTCTTTTTCTCTCGCTCTCTTTTTCTGTTTCTTTCTCCCTTTTCTCTTTCTTTCATTCCCGATGCCCTCTGGGTCCAAATCTCCAACACAAATCTATCTCTCTGAACTGGAGAAAACTTCAGTGTTTTATAACATTAAAACAGACAGGTAGATTTAGATAATAAGGTTAGAGATAGTTTAATCTCTAGTAGGTGCAGGATGATTGCATACTTAGCTCATTTGAAGTTTAAGGTTCAGGCTATTGCATATATTAGGCACAGGCCAACTTTGATCAGAACTCACTTGGTCAGTTCTGGGCTGAATTGTATTTCTTCATTAATAAATATTGAAGTCTGAGTCAGGAGTATCAGACTCGAGGGTTGCAGACAAAAATAAGGGCATACATGCTGGGCCAGTCACAAGTTATCCTGTTACTTTCTAATTAAAGGGAAAAGATTGTGCAATTATAAAACATAGAATCATCATCAAAGAAGCAAGTCATAAGAGGTAAAGTTCAGTGAGTTACAACATTTCCAAATCATTTCTTCTACATTACAATATATCAGAAAGTTAAAAAGCATTTAAATAATGACTCAGCAACTATAATATTTGTTAGTTTGTGATTACAATTCCCCCATTTTCTTTGTCCATTCCTCCATCTTGAGGGATATCTGGGGAATGAATGCTTGAACTTCTTCATGCTGAAAAGGGGCATCAACACTATGGGCTAGAGAGATGAAACTGCTTTGCTTACAGTCTTCCTGAGTTGCAGGTTCTCATTCTTGGAGGGACTGGAACCCCTGGGTTTCAGGACTCAGCTGGAAGAAGAATAATCCAAGGCTTTAAGTCTCTGAGAAGTAATAAGTAAATTGAAAAATAGAGGTTTAAATTAAAAAGTAGGATTATGAGCTGGGGATTTATATGTGAATATAACCAGGTCTGAGGGGGTGTTGATTTCATATGATTTTGTAGCTTGATTATGGTGTTTGGGTGTCCCAAGGGCCCTTACGAGCACTTCTGTTTGAGGCTTTGCATACTGTGGCAGTTTGTGATATTTATATCTGACTGAGACCTCCAGAATGACCTCTTCACACTACTTGAAATCTCTTAGCTATAGAAACTTTTAATTTTCTTTCTTTTCTCCATTTTGATCAAGATCATTCTCTGAAAGCATTTCTGATCCCTAGGTGCCAAGGAGGCTTATTCCTGGGAGTCATGTCCCACATAGGAGAGAAGGTAGTGAGTTTATCTGCAGAGTTTGGCTTAGGGCTAAGCCATATTGAGTAACAAGGAGATTTCCTGGCTGTGTCTGTTAGGCATCAATGAAAATTTAGCCTAGTTTTTTTGTGTTTTATTTAAGGCAGTACTAGAGACTGAACCCAGGATTTGTACCTGGATAGCAGGGGCTCAACCACTGAATTACACCTGCTCCCTAGACTTAGTTTTGTCTTTCCAAAAATAAGGTTTATAATTGCAAGCTTTAAGACTGAGGTCTTGGCTCATTAGCACATTCTCTTTTATGAGGCAATGTTCATCCCTATTAGATATTCTTCCCATAGGATTCCCTGTTATAAGTTTAAATGAGGATAATCTTCTTACTAACAGGAGTGGATGTTATATTTGGTTCTTGTAAAGGTGTTTTTTTTACACTTACAGTTTCAGTAAGATTGAGAGAATAGCAGGAATTCCTCAGATGGGGACGTTTACAGTTCTATGCTTTCCCTTTCTAGTTCCATAAGGGAGTTCACAAATTCTTTTTCATTTTATGCCTAAAACACTTTGCAATGCATCATGGTATTACAGAAACCTGTACAGAATACTAAGATCTCATCTGTTATTTTAGATTCTATGTCAAATAAAGTTGAGTTAGGTTGTCTAAATAAACTGACTTGATGGGTTAAATCAGATCTTGTGCAACAGAAAGTTTAGATTTTTCATAAAATAGCTCTTCCCTCCTTGGTCTCATATAGAAATTAGAGTTCCAATATATAGATAGTATCACCTTTTACACTGAATTTTTACTCACTTTAATCTTTAACCATATCAGCCCCATTCACCTCTTTGATTGAACTTGGATCCTTTCTGTAGCTTCTTTAAGAGTTGTATGGAGTTGACTTTTGAGAATTAATGCTGCTTTTTCAGCACCTTCAGAGCTAGATAATTTTAACACTGAGTCTCAGGTGTCACATAGACACCTAAAGTTTTAGGGAACTTCAAATTATGCACAAAGAACAAAAGCATCTCAGAATATAAAAATAACAAAATCCAGAAACAAATACGATTGCTGTAAGAGAATACAATCTAGGCTTTAATTTATTTATTTTTAAAATATAATAAACTTTATTTTAAAAGAGGCTTTACATTACAGAAAAGTTACATCAGAAGTATAAGGAATTCCTACATATCCTACCCTGTCCCCTTCCCCATTTTCCCCTATTTAAAATATCTTACAATTCGGTGATAGTTTCGTTAAAATTAATGAGTAAATATTGAGGCATTGTATATTAGTCAGGGTTCTCTAGGGAAACAAAACTGACAGGAGATATCTGTAAATAATATGAAATTTTATAATATTGTCTCACATGACTGTGGAAATGCACAAGTCCAGATTCCATAAGGCAGGCTGCAAACCAGGGCCTGAGTGGAAGTCCTTGATGAGCTCCCAGGAGACACTGACTGTCTGAAGTAGAGGTGGTATTTCTGTATCTAAATCCTGAAATCACTTCCACTTTCAAGGTCTTCAACTGATTGGACGACACATCACTCACTGCTGATGGCAGTCTACTCATTGATGGTAGATATAACCAGCCATCTGTACAATCAACTCACTGATGATTAAAGTCCATGAAATGTTCTTCTCTTACAATTAGCCAAGTGCTTGCTTGACCAAACAGCTCGGCACCATTACCTGGCTGACTTCATACACTAGCCTATCATACATGGCTACTTACCAAAGTCTATAGTTTACATTGTGGTTTTAAGTTAATTCCAATGTTCCCAAAATGCTCTATGTTTAATCTATTACTCCCTCTCCCTCCCTTCAGAACCTCTGGTAACCATTATCTTTATATCAATGTTACATGTTCTTCTATTGCTACAATATTAATAGTTTACTTTTTTATGGTTGCATTCCCCCTGATGTTTGTTCATTCCTTACCTTGAGGACTTTGGGATATGATGCCAGCTCTGCCACAGATTGAGAGGAGGCTTAGATCTTATGAGGCAGATGGAAGGAACTGTTTTGCTTTCAGTTCTAGATAGTCACTGTTTTTCTGGGATGGGGGTTGTTCATCATTATCATTTTGTGGGTTGACCTGGGTGAATCTGATGGACTGGAGAGTAGGTGTTGGCTGCAATTCTGCTGAGTTTCAGTTCTCAACTGGAATATGAACAGATCAAAGATTTAAGTCTCTGAGACATATATTTAATGGGTAGAGTGCTAATTACAGGTTCACATAAAATGGATAGAAGAACCTTGCTTAGGACAATTATAAGTGAGTCTAGCATTGTTACATTTGGGGAAATAGGTTCTCATATTCCAAGATAAGGCCCAACAACATGATAATGATTTCAAGAGATTCTGTCCTTGCCTATACTATCCAGAGGGCTCCAGAGCCCTCAGCAGCACCCCTATTTGAGGCTTTGTTTACAGTGGCAGTTAGTGCAGTCTGCCTGAGACATGCATGAGTGTAACTACTGGCATTAAACCCCCCAACTTAATATAAAAGCTCTTAGCCAAAAAAACTCTTGTGTATTTGATGTTTCTCTTTTTTTTCAAGGTCTTTTTCCAAATGCATCACTGGTTGGTGCTTGGTATTAATCCCTTGGGGCCACGGCTGCTCTTCCATGGAAGTCATGTCCCATGCTAGGGTGGAGAAGGTAGTGTGTTTACTTGCTCAGTTTGGTTTAGAGAGAAGCCACATTTAAGTAAGAAATAGGTTTTCAAGAGGTAACTCAAGCAATAATTACAAAGAAACAGACAGAGAACATTCCTACAATTGTATTTTCAACCAGAGACCTCCACCTCCCCAGCGTTCAACCGTTCCTTCCTAAGCCCTCCCCCAAGTTCCACTATAGTCCAACCCACCTCTCCAACCATGCTCACTCTCTCAAATTCTTGTACCACCATCACCCCCATCCACTGCCAAACCACCACCTTTCACCTTATCATAGGTTCTTCCCAGATTGAGGGTTGGCTCACCACTCTCTACTCCCTTTATGTCTCCTGGTAACCTGTCTTCCAGACTATCTCTGTGAGTCTGTTCAATATGTTTGGTCATATCAGAGAGGTCATGGAATATTTGTCCTTTAGTGACTAGTTTACTTAACTCAACATAATGCCTTCAATATTCACTCTTGTTGTTGTGTGCGTCAATACTTCTTTCCTTCTTACCGCTGATTAATATTCCATTGTATGTATATACCACATTTTTCTCATCCATCCATCCGTTAGCTACACTTGGGTTCCTTCCAAATTTTGGCAATAGTGAATAATGCTGCTATAAACATTACTGTACATATATCTGTTCATGTCCCTGCTTTCAGTTCTTCTGGGTATATACCTAGTATATACCTAGTATATACCTTTCTTCACAAACTCCACTGAAGGACAGAACTCTTTAATTTTGAGGAGTTCCTATTTTTCTTTCATTGCTTGGTTTTGGGTGTGAAGTTTGTGAAACCATTTCCTAGTAAAGATCTTGTAGATGCTTCTCTACATTATCTTCTAGGAGCTTTGTGCTCTTGGCTCTTATATTTAGGTCTTTCATCCATCTTGAGTTAATTTTTGTATAGGGCATGACATAGTGGTCCTCTCTCATTCTTTTGGATATGGATATCCATTTCTCCCAGCATCACTCTGTACCAGTAGGGTGGGCTGGGTGGTCTTGCTGAATATCAGTTGGGCATACATTTGTGGGTCTGTAACAGAACTCTCAGTTCAGCTCCAGTGGTCAGGATGTCTATCCTTGTGCCAATACCCTGCAATTTTGACCACTGTGGATTTATAGTGTGCTTTAAAGTCATCTAGGGTGATCCCTCCAATTTTGCTTCATTCTTTTTCTATATGTTTTTGGCTTATGGGGGCCACTTGACTTTCCAAACAAATTTCATCATTGACTTTTCCAGTTCAATAAAAAATGCTGTTGTAATTTTTATTGGTATTGTGTTAAATCTGTAAATCAGTTTGGGTGGGATAGACATCATAATGGTATTTACTCTTACAATCCATGAACACAGAATAGTCTTCCATTTATTTAGGTCTTCTTCAATTTCCTTTTTTTAATAATGTGTACAAGTCATTTACATCCTTAAATTTATTGCTAGATATTTGATTCTTTTAGTTTTTATTGTAAGTGGAATATTTTCCTTCACAGACTGCTCAATATTAGTGCAGAGAAATTCTAATTTTTGCATGTTGATCTTATATCCTTCCACTTTGCTGAACTCATCTATCAACTCTATAAGCTTTGTTGTGTATTTTGGGGCACTTTCTACATATAAGATTGTATCATCTGCAAATAGTGAAAGTTTTACTGCTTCCTTTTCAATTTGGATTCTATTTCTTTTTCTTCTGGCTCTAAATCTCTTATGAGAATTTTCTAAATGAAGCTATTTTTAGAAATAAAAACATTTGACAATTAATTTATATTGAGGACATCTACTACAGACCATAAGAGAAGTTTTGTTCTGTTTCACCTTTTCACTTTGTGTTGATGATGAACCTTTGACATGTACCTGACTGCTTGTGCTGTCAGAGAAACATCAGAGTAAAACAATGTAACTGACAAAGAAATTTGTTTTCCTTTTCTGTAACATATAATATCTTTAAAATAACTAAAAGCATGACTAACAATATCATACTTTTGTCTTATATCATGAAGATCATTATCATGACATAGCATAAACAGTGAGAACGTTATTAAGTCTCTAGGAATTTTATACAAACTTTATTTATATAAATATTTTACCCTAACAAATTTAACCAAACAAGGGTTAAAAATCTATTTTAAAATTTGTCATACTTCCTAAACACCTCCCATGTAATTCATAACCTATTAAATGAACTTTATTTTTAGCACCTCACTTTTTGGAAGGTGAAAGAAAAAAATTAGTTGCAATGGTTTGAAATAAAAAGATATTCCACAGGGTTTGACATTGAAAAAGCAAAATGTCAAAAGTTGTCAGGTTTAAACATTATGTTAAAGAGGAAAATGGGTTACTGTGAAGAAATGCTTGTTTTTTTTTGCTTAACTAAAGTTAAGAAAAGACTTAGTTCTTTAAAATGTGAGACTATTTTATTAACCATGGGCCTGAAAAAATTAACATAAAGTAGTTATTTTGATAAGACACAGACTTTCTGCCTTTTACACTGATTATTCAGAAAAAAACTCTTTATAGTGTCTTCCTAAAACAGACCAACAGTGGAATGGATGTAGCTCAAGTGGTTGAGCACCTGCTTCCCATATATGGGTTCCCAGGTTTGATCCCCAGTAGCTTCCAAAAACACAACCATAGCAAACAAGCAAACAAATGAAAAAAATACAACTCAGGGGAGCTGGTGTGGCTCAGTGGTTGAGCGACAGCCTCCCACATAGGAGCTCTGGGTGTCAGTTCCGATCCTGAGTACTCAAACAAACAAAAACAGACCAATAAACCAACAAATAATGTCACCTTAATAGAGAGAAAACCAAGTTTCAGTTTTTCATCAGTATATTATTTGATAGTAAGGTTTTTAAAATGTTTATAAATAGGCCCATTAAATCTTTCCCATCTTTGACCATAATTTCATATTCCATGAACCTTCTGTCACTTTCTATATCTATTGAGGTTTTGTCCTACATTTTCTTCTTTCTCATTCCATAACACCAGTCATTTTACTTCCGGAAAAACTACTTTCTTTTTCCTTAATCAAAATACATACTTAAGGTACCAAAATTGAACTTGACAGACTAATATTAAATGCTTAAGACACCTTAGTTAAAGCACTTTGAAACAGTAACATACAATCATTTAGCAAAGATGAATAGGTATTACACTCTTCCCCCCAAAATGTATCATATATGATTTAATTTTATATAAATTTTGAAATCTATGAGGATATTTTGCCTCTACAGTTTTGTTAAATGCTTGGAATTAGTTATAAATACAATTTAATTCATTGGAAGCTTGGAGAGAAATTTTCTCTTAAATGAATTACTTCTATTTCCTTAAAATGCAGTGTAAGAAAAGACACTGCTTTCTTAGAGGTGAAGAGTGTGGGTGGGTGCTGTGATTTTTGGGGTTGTCCGGGTTGTTTACATAACACAAGTATTAGTGCCCTGAAATCTAGTGCCCTAGGGTATGTTGGGGCTTATTTAGCTGCTGTTTTAGCTTGAGAGGATTTTTTTCTCCATTCTTTTTCTTTTAAAATAATTTTGTCTATCTAGATATACTGACATTCACCAGCAGTTCTGTAAATCAATTGGCAAAAATCTGAGTAATCACGCTTATAAATCTAAATAAGATTGAAATATTTGCAAGACCCACTGGGTCTTGAACAAGATTTAGGAAATATTATTACAGAAGGGGATTTAGGCTATGTCAGGACACAGAGAGATAAGACAGGAGGATTTCAAAGAGCATCAAAAGCTTGACTTCCCCAATTTCTAGGATTCCAGGAGTTTGTATTCATTTTGGAGCTATAAAAATGTTTTAAAATTGATTGTGGGGATGAAATCACAGCTCTGTGATTATAGTGAGAACCATTGATTATACACTTTGGATGGATTGGACGGTGTGTGAATAAAACCGATTTGAAGGGAAAAAAAGGAAGAAATTATATCCATGCAAAATACCTGCAGGAAGGATTCATCTACCATCCTGTGAAAGGTAGGCCTCAGCTGTATGAATGGTCATTCAATATCAAATCTAGGATAGGTTAAGTTAGGAGGTCAACACAACCACCTGAGTATAATTAAAGTTGAGATTAAGCATTCCCCCAGCAAAAGGCTTTGGGAAATTTTTGATTTAGTGAAAAATTAATCTGACCTCAAAACCATAACCTGAGGTCTTATAAAAGGATAATTTCAGGGAGTAGATGTGGTCCCAGAGGTTCGGTGCCTGCTTCCCACATGGGAGGTCCCAGGTTCAGTCCCTGGTGCCTCCTAAAATAAAAAAAAATAAAAAATAAAAAAAAAAACAAATAAAAAGACCAACTCAGGGAAGCTGATGTGACTCAGTGGTTGAGTGTTGGCCACCCCAGTACCTGAAAAAAAAGGTTAATTTCATAAAGATGGATCATAGTCATAACCTTTGAAACATAATGAACTTTTCAAAATCATTTCAGTAGTTAGAGATAAGATGATACAAAAGACAAAATCAATCTTTGCATGCAGAGAGTAACATTGTGTGCATGTACATAAAAGAATCTCTCTGGAGTCCCACTGAATGATTAGTCTACAATTCCATATAGAGAATTGAATTAATGAATATATTCAAGCAAATATTTTATTGTGTCTCTTCTCCTTCCCAACAACAGATTTTTCTCATTGGAGAGCATCCATTTTAATCAATGACTTGGGAGAAGGTTGCCATCACAACTTCAGACTGACTCAATATGTACCAACGCACATGGTAAAGAAGCCCTGTGTCAGCCCAGTTCTTTTTTTTCAAAGTCCCAGACAGTGAACTTAATTTTTTTAAAAAAATTTAACTGTATTTTTTGGATGACATGGATCACAAAGAATGTTACATTAAAAAATAAAAGAGGTTACCATATACCCCACCCCTCACCCCACCCCACTCCTCCATCAACCTCTTTCATCATTGTGGCACCTTCATTGCATTTGGAGCACTGCCGCACAGCACGGATTATAGTTTACAACATAGTTTACACTCTCCCCCAGTCCATTCAATGGATTATGGCAGGATATATAATGTCCAGCATCTGTCCCTGCAATATCATTTGGGACAACTCCAAGTTAAAAAACCCTCAGTGACCAGTGATCCTGTAATGAACGTAAAAGCAAACTCACATGACAGTTCAATTTTATGACTATTGTCTTTGTGAGGAAACCTTCAGAAGAACTTGTGCCCTTAGATAAAATTAGAGAATTCACACTGGAGAGAATTTATGCCTGCCATCTATGTGGGAAGGCATTCAGCCAACCTTCCAATCTACTCAGGAACCTGAGAGAATTCACACTTGAGAGAAACCCATGAATATCATCTATGTGGGGAACTTTCACTCATCCTTCTATGTTAAATAACATGAGAACTCACATTGGAAAGAAAAAATTTGAATGCCAGATAAGAGAAAACACTCTGTAATTGTTCTAACCTTAGATGACAATAGAGAGAAACCATACGAACGTCATGTATGTGTGAAAGCATTCCGTCAATAAATTGCCCTTAGATGACAAGATAAAATTCACACTAAAAATGTTACAAATATGGAAGATTCTCCAGCCTCAACTCTAACCTTCAAACAAATGAAAGAATCCTCAGATGAGTGTAATCCAATGTCAATGTAATCAATGTGATACAGAATTCCCAACAATGTGTTGACCATTCTATGAGTAGAAGCCAGTACCCCATTTATGCCAATGCTCATGTCATAGGTATTGAGGCTCCAACTTCATCCTCTATCACAAGGTAAGTAGACCTTCCAGATAGATGCAATAGGGGAGCAAAGCCAAAGGGGTGGGCAAGGAAGCCTGATTCTTCCTAGGCCATCCCTGGTGCAGAAGGCAGGTCCGAGGAGACATACAGGGCCACCTTATGTAGCAACGTGCTTCCAGCTCCTCACACTCAGCAGCAAACCCTGGGATATAAGCTTTGAGATGGGAGTCATCCGCCATTTGTGTTCTTAGAGGGTGAGCTTTGTCTTGACTCCTGCCCTGAGACTGAGGTCATCTTACAGTTGCAGGGGCACACAAGTTGAGTATGAGGGCAGGAGAGAAAGGGGCTGGGCCTGATACTCCTCTGAGGGAAAATGGCTTTCCTCTGACCTTCGGTAGGCACCTATCCCACAGACATGGCTCATGGGGAAAGAGCGACATTGGGTGGGATGGCTGGCAGGGTACAGCACGTTTGTCTGACATGAAGCTGTGGTTACAGAGCAGGCATGAAAAGCACTGCGCCCACTCAGACTGTGTGTACAGGAGCACTGGATATACTGATGGGCATGAATGCCTTCTCCCAACCACCCCTACAGCGTGGCTAATGAAGAGCAAGGAAGTGCTCCTGTGACCAGCACCTGACTGAAGGGAAACATGTTTTATCTCAGAAACTATTGGAGAATGTGATAAGGAGAGAGTGGGCACTGTCAGAACTTTAATCCATCCCAGATTCCCATCAAATCGTGTGGTGATTAATGGCTGGTATCAGAACATACCAGGATGCAGGTCTAGATTTAAACCATCTAGGAGTCTAGCAAGATTGGTGGGTGGCTGGGAGGTGGGATGCTCTGACCCTGGGAATAGACTGAGAAGGAGGGGGATTCCTCCAGGAGCAGATCGAGATGCCTGGATGTGCAGTACCCACAAAGCACTTTTTCTCCTCTTCACCTGTACAAGCCTTCATACTGGCATTGCGTGGACACTGGGCCACACCTGTGAATTAAGCATTGGGGTAACCTCCCCAAATCCATTGCTGTACCAAAGGGATGTGTGTTGGGCTTGGGCAGAAAGCAAGAGCTTGAAAGTTGGCCAATGCAGTGTGAAGCAGCAAAGAACAATGTCAACTATAATCCATGCAGTGCAGCAGCGCTCCAGAATGTATTCACCAAATGCAGTGAATGTGTCACACTGATGAAAGAGGTTGCTGATGATGACAGAGGTTGTTGATGTGGGAGGAGTGGGGTATATGGGAACTGCTTATATTTTTGAATGTAACATTTTTTTGTGATCTATGTATCTTTAAAACAAAAGACAAGTAAAATTTTAAATAAATAGAAGAAACAGCAGGGACTGGAGGAAGGAGCTCTGTGCTCTGGTTATCATATGGGGTTGTGGATCCAGGCTCAGCACCTGGAGAAGGAACAGGGGCAGCCAGGCTGTGCCGGACTGGAAAGTGGGGAATGGGCTGGAGGAGGAGGAGGAGGAGGAGGAAGGAGAGTTCTAGTTTCACAATGGTCTTGGACCTGGAATCCTCCCTCAGAGATCTGGGACCTCACTTTTCATTTATTGTGTCTCTCACTCTCTCACTCATCTTCTTATTTTCCCTGTCCCCTTCCAGCACTACACTCAGCCTATCATGCGCATCTTTTCTTTTTCACCAGGCAACACTTCTGGAAGGAAGCATAAGTAGACAAGGATGCTTTCAGAGTGAGGACTGTAGATAATGGCCGTGAGCTGGAGTTGGGAATAGGGGTCAAGATCACATGAGCATTTGGCTCATCAGTATCACCCTTTCCTGCTTACCTTGAGCAAAACCAAAGCATCAAAGCAAAGTTCTCAGAGGATATAGCCTCTAATCTTCTCACAGAAACAACAAACACACCAGGGTGACAGTTGTATGGCCCCTGATTAACAACTAAAAAATTATGCTGAAGGAAAAACAGAAAACAAAGCTCTGAGTCCAGCAGAAGATAATTTAACATTTGACAGAGATGCATTGAGTCATGAAATCATTTAATTTGCAATTTTTTTCAACAGTGTAACTACTGACAGTCTATACCAGATAAAGTTCTAATTTTGAAATTCACTAATAGTCTTTTTAATTTCTTTTTTACCTTCTGCAGCAAAAGGCTCTCCGCACACATGCACACACATATCTAATCAGGTCACTCCATCACTTTAATACTTCAATATTTTCCAGTAATCAGACTAGGACCATTGGGCTCACCATGGTCTTCAGGCTTGTAGCCAGCCAGCCTCCCCTCCTCTCCAGGCCAGGCTATCACACTCAGCTGCCAGCCACGTGCTCTCAGTTCCTCGGGCACAGCAGCTTCTCAGGTGTTTCAGGATTTCACACATGTTCCCTCAGAATGAAAAAAACAACAACCTCTAAAACTATTATTACTTCCACCAAAAATTTTAGAACTTTCCCCTGTGAAAGCTTTATGGTCAAAATTTCTTAAATTTCCAAGAAGACTTTATCACCACAAATTAAGTATATATGGCTAGATATCTAAAGTATATCACTCATTTTTCTTTAAATTATCTCTTTCAAACTAAACCGCATGTGTCACATGGGCAGATGATCTGTTTTGCCAGTGTAATTCCCCTCCCTGGCCCAAGTCTGAATCCTAGTACTCATGCAACCAACATTCACTTATGACAAAAAGAGTACCACACTTGCCTTTAGATTGTTGCAGTGTAACTAGGTGTAAAAGTATAGAAACATATAAAGAAGCCTAAAATTGAATATTTGATTATGAAAAATGTTTGCTTCAAAAATAACGAAGAGTATACATTCTTTTTTTTTAAAGATCTATTTATTTATTTATTTCTCTCCCCCCCACCCCACCCCAGTTGTCTGTTCTCTGTGTCCATTGGCAGCATCTTCTTCATCGGCTTCTGTTGTTGTCAGGAAGCACCAGGAATCTGTTTCTTTTCTTCTTGCGTCATCTTGTTGTGTCAGCTCTCCGTGTATTGGCATCATTCCTGGGCAGGCTGCACTTTCTTTCATGCTGGGCAGCTCTCCTTATGGGGTGCACTCCTTGTGCATGGGGCTCCCCTATGTGGGGATACCCCGCATGGCAGGGCACTCCTTGCACTCACCAGCACTGCGCATGGGCCAGCTCCACACGGGTCAAGGAGGCCTGGGGTTTGAACCGCGGACCTCCCATGTGGTAGACGGATGCCCTAACCACTGGGCCAAGTCCACCGCCAGAGTATATACTCTTAATTTCAGAAGTAAGTATTAAGCAAGTCAAAATATTCCTTTTGGAAATAATTACTTTATAGAAAATCAAAATATTTTGCCTGAGTTTTCTTCACAAATAATTTTTTTTCTTTCTCTCAGGAGATATCCAAAGAAATTCAAATGTTTGATTTTATATAAAAATAGTTGAAACATACCCTATGTATAGTCAAATCAATAAGGGAGATAAACAATTCCTGGCACCTTTAATATTTTAGGCTTGATTAAAAAAATCTTTTCTTGAAAGTTAGGGTCTCACACTATTTGTCAGGGCTCTCTAGGGAACAGAATCAACAAGAGATATCTGTCAATAGTAAGAGATTTTATCAGAGTCCCTCACGTGACTGTGGGGTTGCACAAGTCCAGGTTCTGCAGGCAGGCTACAACCAGGGGCTCCAATGAAAGTCCACTGAAGGTTCTTTTCATTTTTTTATTCTAAATTTTTTTTAAATTTATTAAAGTTAATAGAGCACATAGAATGTTACATTTTAAAAAATGAGATTCTCATATAACCTACCCCCATTTCCCAACACCCCCAGCCCCCCACCCCCATCATTTCTGTAAATTGTATTTTTTTGAAGATATATACATCACAAAAAAGGTTACATGATAAAGAGCATAAGAGGTTCCCCTATACTCCCCATCCCCCCCACCACTCCTCCCACACTAACAACCTCCCCCATCATTTTGGCACACTCATCATACTCAGCAAACACATTCTGGGGCACTGCTGCACCACGTGGATAATAGTTTACCCTGTAGTTCACACTCTCCCGCAGTACATTCAGTGGGTTATGGCAGGATATATAATGCCCAGCATCTGACCCTGCAATATCATTTAGGACAACTCCAAAGTCCCAAAAATATGTCCCCTCATCACATCTCTTCTTCCCTCTAGGGAGTGGGAAGTTGCCCTCAGCAACTACTGTGGTCACTTTGTCCCCATCAATGATACAATTTCTTCTAATAGTAGTCACAAAAGTTTTATAGTAGAATATCAGTAAGTCCACTCAATCCATATTTTACTCCTCCATTCTGTGGACCCTGGGATAGTGATGTCCCCTCCCCCTCTATACTGAGAGGGGGCTTAGATTCCACATGGATGATGGATGCAATTCTCATGCTTGCAGGTGTAGGCATTCTCAGTTCCCTGGTGTGGTGACTGACCATCTTCACCTCCCTGTTAGCCGACCTGCATAAGTCCAATGAACCAGAGAGTAGGAATTGCAACTCTGCTGAGGCCCAGGGCCCTGCTGGCACTTGGACAGTCCAGAGATTCAAGTCTCCTGAGCATACACCAACCCTAGCACCAACCAAAGGTTCAGTAAAAGAGTAAAAGACAGAAGAGGCATGTGTAGAAAGGTCACATCTGAGTCCAACTCCATCACACTGAGGAACACAAACTCCAAAGTAGGGCCCACTGACATGGTACTGAGCTCCAGAGCTATCTGCCATGATCATATCCCTGTGGGCCTCTGCAGCCCTCAGGAGAACCTGTACCTGGGGTTGTATCCACTTTGGCTGTTTCTGGGGTCCCTGAGGAGTACATAATCATAACCCCTCTGATGACCCCCTGACTCTTTTTTGAAGACTCTTAGCCATATAAACTCATTTGTCTTTGCCATTTCCCCATTTTATTCAAGGTCAAAAAGCAGTTTTTAACACATGATCCTACATATGGGCTGAGATATTCTGCTGGTCTGAGTTGACCCTTTCATTCAAGGTCTCTTTCTATGTATAGCACCAGCTGGTGCTTGGTAGTAATACCTCAGCACCAGGGAGGTTCATCCCCAGGAGTGATGTCCCACACTGGGCACAATTTAATGCATTTACACGCTGAGTTTGGCTTAGAGAGTGGCCACATTTGAGTAACATGGAGGCTCTCAGGAGGTAACTCCTAGGCACCCTGCAGCTCTAGGCCTAGTTCCTACTTCAGGCACACAGACTCATAAGCATTGTCATCAGTATCAAGGGCTCATTGTTGGAAAATCCTTCTTTGTTGGTCTTTGCCATTGCACTTGGGGGATTGTTGCTGTTCCATTGGGGAATGTGATAGAGCTCCCCTGGCTAGGAACTCAGCACTCCCTCAGTTGTCGTTCGTAACTGCTATCCAGACATTTTTATGTTCCCTGTATACATGCCCTGGAGAACTCCCTCTCAACCATGTGCCCCCCATTAATAACACCCCACACCAGTGTTCCTCTCCTGCCATAGTTGAACCTCTCTTCCACTGAAGGTTCTTGATGAGTTCTGGGAGTCGTTAGCTGTCCATAGATGAGTTGGGAAATTCTCACTCAATGCTGGCATCACTTCCCCTTTTAAGGTATTCAACTGATTGGATAAAGGGTCACTCATTGCTGATGGCAATCTGCCTGATTGATGTAATTGTAAACAGCTATCTATGATTTACTAGAGTAGTAAAGTCAATGGTGACTAAAGTCCATAAATGCCCTTACATTACAGTTAACCCACTGCTTGCTAGACCAAACAACTGGTCACAATTACTTCGCTAAGTTGATACAATAGTCTAACCATCACATATACTATATTACATGGTTCATGAATCAGGATCATTTGATTCAGAAAACAGAAAGGTGCTCTGGAGAGGAAGTGGAAAAGGGAAAATCATATAAGGAGAAGGTGGAAGCAAATGAAGCAATGTTGTTTTTGGCTGATGTTGCTTCAGTTTTACATAGGGGGTGTCTTACAATGTGGGGAGCAGATATACATTGAATAGTATGGTTTGCTTGTCTGTTCTGCTAAGCTATCTCTATGGGACCAAAGGAATTTTTATCACCAAGTATTGATTATCTGCAGCTCTTTAGGATGTGTTCCATTTTCTCATAAAGTCCCTGGAGAACAATTGTTTTTGACTTCTGGAAAACCCTTCTGGGAATGGCGGTCCATTCCCAGCAATGCCCAATGAAGGCAGCCATTTTATTTTACTCAACCAGCTTATAGGATTGTACATCCTTTAGGACATCAGGTAAGTCTGAATTGAAGAGACACATATTGTGTGGTATTTTCCTTGTTTAGTAAACTGTCATATAAAAGCATGAAAAATATATTTGAATTGACCAATATATTGGTATTGGCACATAACTATCATACTTATAAAGAGCAATACTGACACTCCAGCATGAGAGACTTGGTTGTTTTACTCATCTCCCTGGAAATAAAAAGCAGCACTGCTTTTCTTTCTGAAAGCACTGCACATCACTGCCCCAAACCCTGAATCCAAAAGACTGAGACCTCTGGATAGAGACGTGAATATTGCTTTGGTCATATATGAATTACAGAATGAAAGGACATAACCTATTTTCATTAACTGTATTACCTCTTTTATATAATTAGAGGGAAATATGTGTTTTTTGGTGTAATTTGATTACATTTTTCTTCATTGGCACTGACACAGGATATGGCCTGTCTCACATGATTAATGAGGTTATTAGCAGCATAAATAGTAACCATCCCAACTGATTTTTCTAGAGCAAGAAAGCAGTTTTGAGCCCTGGAATGTACTGACAGCATCTTCAATAAGGACCCAGTGTCCCTCGATTCTCTTTATATTTTGCCTCTGGTGAGTACCTGAAAGAAGTTTCCTCAGGAGTGATGGACCTCCTTTACTGTGTAAATAATGATCTGAATGCAGATATTTGGAGTCAGGCTATCAGGGAGCCAGTGAGGTTATTGTAGAAAAGGAATTAGTCTGGAATTTAAGTCATATGTAATGGTTGGATGGGAATCTGCCTTATATTAGGATTCTGAGGTCCATTTTGCTGCAATGAGTCAGTCCCAAGAGGGAGAGAGAAAACATCGGGAAAAACACAAATAAATATAGATGAGAAATGTCATCACCAGATGTATGGACATGGGAAGACTAACATAGTACCAGGGGGAAGAGAGGAATTCTGAAGGTTTAACATTTAAACTGACACTGAAGGAAAATGAGTAAGTGGTGGATGGGGTTGGGAGGTGGTGAGTGAGGATAATAGTGCTCAGTGCAGAGAGAATAACAATGCTCAATTGTGTTGGTGTGGTGCTGAAGCTATTGCTTGACTAAGTCCTGACAGAATCAACCTTTCCTACTGATTTCCTACAGAAGTTTCTTTTTTCTTGGTTTAAAAACAACATCCCCCGGCGGCGGACTTGGCCCAGTGGTTAGGGCGTCCGCCTACCACATGGGAGGTCCGCGGTTCAAACCCCGGGCCTCCTTGACCAGTGTGGAGCTGGCCCATGCGCAGTGCTGATGCATGCAAGGAGTGCTGTGCCACACAGGTGTCCCCTGCGTAGGGGAGCCCCACGTGCGAGGAGTGCGCCACATAAGGAGAGCCGCCCAATGCGACAGAAAGTGCAGCCTGCCCAGGAATGGTGCCGCACACATGGAGAACTGACACAACAAGATGATGCAACAAAAGGAAACACAGATTCCCGAGCTGCTAACAACAGAAACGGACAAAGAAGACAACGCAGCAAATAGACACAGAGAACAGACAAACGGGGGTGGGGAATAAATAAATATATAAATCTTAAAAAAAAAAAACCATCCCCTTTATGCATATTGGTAGGAAACTTTTCTCATCTTATATATAGTAAGGAGATGATTAGATGATCTAATCCAAGATCCAGAATATAGCTTGATTTGGTCTTGCACTTTATAACTGGAATAAACTGGTTCTGTCAGTAGGAACATGTGCACTTAAGAGAAGCCTGACCTAAAAGTTAACTTTCCTTCATTAAAATAGTAAAGAACACATACAGCTACCATTGCACCTCCATTTTCTTACATGCAACGTATGACCAAGTATGTTCTTCTTTTATATAATTTCAAATCACATCATAACATATATTTTGAGAATATAAATATATTCCCAATGCAAACACAAAACACTGAGAAAATTAAACTTAGAAATAGGGGAAAAAACATTATCAGAATGAAAGGCTTTCACACTCTCTTCTTAATTTAATACAATGAACGACTTTAACAGATTTTCCAATTCAGTATGTTTTAAATAGCATATGCTCAGCTAAGACCTCCTCCTACCTCACCCAATCTCACTTAATCAGCCTCAATATACTAAACCAGCCCCACAAAATCACATAATGCTCAGCCCAGCTTTCAGCTTGGGGTGACTGATTTGAGGAAATTAATGTCCTCAGGTCTGCAATGGGCTGGCCTTTGCTAATAAACTATTTTCTCAACATCCTCGTGTCACTGAATTGGAATTATGCACACGGGTCAAAAGGACTCTGTCAAGCAGTTTCAGTATACACAGGGAATTTCAAACATTAATTCCTGGATGCCAAGAAAATCGGTCATTTTCATTGTTATATTTTAATTTAGGTGCCTGTAACTGTTGGGGAAAAAGAAATAAAAATAAAATAATCTCTCAACCCAGAAAACCTGTCCACAAAAGTAGAAGAGAAAGAAAAACACTTTTATTATTGAATAAAGCATTACATAAATTGAATAAAGCATCTATTGAATAAAGCATTAAACCAGAACAGGATGCATCGCAGGCAATCCACAAGAGTTTGCAGAAACAGAAAGAAACCTCATGGTTTGTGTGTAGCTAAGCAGACACAACCCATTACATACACATTCTCAAGGTATCTCTTTATCTTCAGATGAGAGGTAGGTTCACAATTTGGAGACAGGAACAGTCCCCACTACTACCTCCAGGATTTATACTCCTCCTTTACCATAAAATGGGAGATATTTTGATTGCATTTTATTCAAAAGGCTTCCTTCCTTGAGGAGACCCTGTGTTGTGGTGAAATTTGCTTTATATACATTTCTAAAGGACAAAGAAGGAGGCTTTGCTTACAAGTGTTGTTTTCTAAAGTAAATACTAAGATGGGAGTCTGAAGGTAGTTTCTTCCCTTATGTTCAAAGGAGGAGAGTTTCTTATGTTTAAGTTTGTATTTTTATAACATACAGTCACACAGAGATAAAATTTCAGAAATAAACTCCAGATGATAGTTGTAGAGATGGAAGTGACGGAAATGTCATCAATAGAAAAAAATGGGCCAGAGAGCAGTGAAGTGTATCAAAAGAGGAGATAGGAAATGTTGCTTTAGTTTGCTAATGGGTGCCAATGCAAAAATACCAGAAATGGTTTGGCATTTGTAATGGGAATTTATTAAGGTAAAATCTTACATTTCCAGTGCTGTGAAAATGTCCAGATCAAGTAATCATCAGAGATGCCATCTCTCAAAAAGTTGGCTGCTAGCAGATCCAGTACTCCTGCCACGTGTCAGGGCTAAAGGCCACTGGACTCTGCTTTCTCCTCTAGGCTCAGGTTCTCCCCAGCTCAGCTGGGGCAACCAGGCATATGGGTCATCTCTGCTGGGCTACAGCTCTTCACTCAGGGCTGCTCTACTGAGTCCAGCCTCAGCCTCTCTTTCAGACTCTTGTGGTTTCTCTGTCTTTCTGGGCTTAGGAGATCCTGGAGTCCTCTGTCACATGACAGTAAATGGAAGATGTTTTTCTCTGTGTGCCTCTGCATGTTTCTCCCATTTATAAAATACTCCACCAAGAGGGCCTAGATGCACCCTGTTTAAGCCTCACTGAAGAACTCCAGTCAAAGACCCCCCAGTGGAAAGTGGATTTGGCTTAACAGATAGAGCATCCACCTACCACATGGGAGGTCCAGGGTTCAAACCCAGGGCCTCCTGACCCACGTGGCGAGCTGGCCCATGCACAGTACTGATGTGCACAAGGAGTGCCATGCCACACAGGAGTGTCCCCCGCATAGTGGGAGCCCCACTCCCACAAGGAGTGTGTCCTGCATGGAGAGCTGCCCCATGCGAAAAAAGTGTAGCCTGCTCAGGAGTGGTGCCACACACAGAAAGTCAATGCAGCAAGATTACGGGACAAAAAAAGAGACACAGATTGCCAGTGCGCTGATGAGAATACAAGCAAACACAGAAGAACACATGGCAAATGGACACAGAAAGCAGACAACTGTGGCGGGAGGGAAGGGGAAATAAATAAATCTTAATACAACAACAACAAAGACACCCCACCCCTGGTGAATCCAGTCCAATCACAGGGTTCTGCACCCACAGGGATGGATTAGTTCCAAGAACATAATCTTTTATGCGACTCACATAAAACTTCAAACTGTCACAAGCTTAAACAGATTATTGAGATGTTTCAAAAATATATTTAAGAAGTACCTTTAGGAGAATTTGGGAAAAAGTGATCAGAATTACTTGAATACTGAGATGTCAGAGAATTCTTGGAAAAAGTTCCTCAAAGGAAGTCAAGGTCCAATTCTTCTTAGTTCCATATAAAAGCAAACACACTCACTGAATATATTTATGGGAGCTCATTAATGTTAAAAGATTTATTTATGGGTAAAAGTGGTGAATTTTGTACAGGAAAGACAGGAGGAAATGAGGAATGGGAACTGGACTTCAGTTTGTGAAGGAGGAACAGCAGGGCAGGAAGTAGAATGAAGAGAGGATCAGAGGAGGTTTCATGGCTTAGTTTTTCTTCTTCATATTTTGCTGCCTAGTGGATTAACAAACTCAGTGGAACCCAAGTAAGAGATCTGGCACCTGAGTTCTTGATAATGCAGCCACAGACCAGTAGGGAAAGGCACTTTCTTCTGAAATGACAACTCTATTGTCTCTGGCAGGGAAGTTTTCTCATACTGTTCTGGCTCGTTGTGCCAATGGTCCTTCTCTGCTGGGAAAAAGTAAAACCACAGGATCCACAGGGGACCTCTCTGTCCATTTCTACAACTGTGCATCCCTTGGTTCCCTGTTGTATTATGATCAAGGTTGTACTTATTTTGTAATTCCTGAGTTTGGAGCCAGTGAAGTGTAAAGCATTCTACCAACCAAGAATCCAGTATAAAACTAGGATTTTAGGAGGCAGGGATGGAAAAAATAAAACTGGGATTCCCAATCCTATTCACAGCCAGTCTTCCCCTTTAGGATGGGAAAAGCAAGGAAAATAAAATTTAAACAGCTGAAAACTTTGATTTGCTCTCTCTGTTTAGTCAGTAGAATGGCACCATGGTCCCTGCTGATCCAGACCAAGATGAACTTGATCAGTGCTGTCTCCCCACACAAAGCAGGATGTGTTAGTGAAGCCACAGACCCTTCTTCAGAGTCCATAATAATCTAGGGCTATGCATCCTCTAACACCCTGGCCTCTAAACAGCAAGGGGATTCAGGCACGACATCCAGTCCCTGGGCATTCTGTTTAATTTACTGGGATAATTCTTAGACATGGCCACCAGTTTTTCTTTTCATTTCTATGTAATATTCCATACATCTATTACTCATCCCCAGATCAGTGATGTTAGGGTCTTAGTGTCAGAGGGACTATTAGGACAGCTCATTTGTGGCACTGGAGAGTTTTGACTAGTGTGGATTTGGGGGGCAAGTGCTTGAGGGTAACGCATCTTAGTATATATCTATTGTATTGCAATTTTCACCAAACCCAAGTGTAGGAAATACTCTCTAGGGTAGAACCTGAGTAAGAGTTTTCTGGGGCAACCCGTTTTATTCCCTTACAAACCAGCCTGGCTCCCTCTGCTGCCAATAATGTCCATGTACCTATGAAATTCAGTTTGAATGGTTTAATGAAATTCCAGGTAGTGTTAAAGCAATGCTATAAATTTATAATTGTGAAATTGGCACGATTAATGATTTTACTAACCATCTTGATTTATTGAGCTTAAATTTTATCCAGGGAGTTATAAAGAAGAAATGGAGGTTAGCTGAAGTGAGCTGGCATACCAACAATCCTTTGCAGTACTGATAAAATCCCCAGCCCTAGCCTGAGGAGAAGTCAAGCTGACACCAGCAAGGCCTGCTGATCCTCACCAGAGGGCCACAATCTTACTTCAGTATCCTGCTTGCTGATTATCACACGGCCCCAAGGACACCCCGTTCAAAGAGCCCCACAGCCTTGTAATGTACAGGAAGCAAGGAAAGCATGGACAGCACATAGCAAGGATAAATCGTGTCCCATTATCTCTCCCCATTCCCCCCATATCTTCCCTTTTTCTCAAGCAGACATATAAGCTGCACTCACAACTCGAACTTTTGAGCAGAAACCTCTTGGTGCTGCTCCTGCATTAATATAATAACTAGCTCTGCATTCCCTTTATGAACTTGTTTTTTTTTTTCAGCACAACATAATCAAGCAAGTTTACATATATGTCTTATATCTGGCACCTTGGTCAAATAAATTTCTTATGGGGTAATTCCACAAAATGCCTAAAGCCATGGTCTTTTTCCAGGAAGTTACTAATGAGTGAGGTGGAACATTGCAATAATGGGAAAAGGATATTCTTGGGAGGAACAACCAGGAGAAAAAGATCAATAAAAACTGGTCCATTGTAAGACATTTTTGGGTATTCTGGACCCCTTGCCCTTCCAAATAAATTCGTTTATTGGCTTTTTTATTTCCTCAAAAAGGGTGTTGGGATTCTTATTGGGATTGTGTTGAATCCATAAATCATTTTGGGTAAAATTGACACCCTAATGATATTTAGTCTTCCAAGCCATGAATACCAAATGTCCTGCCATTTATTTAATTCTTCTTCGGGTACTTTTAGTAATGTTTTGTAGTTTTCTGAGTACTTGGCTAAGTTTATTCCTAAATATTTGATTGTTTTAGTTGCTATAATAAATGAAATTTTTTTTTCTGCTTTTCTCGTCAGATAGCACATAAGTATTGTGTAGAAATGCTTTTGATCTTCACATATTAATCTTGTGTACCACCACTTTGATAACTTGTCTATTAATTATAGTAGCTTTTTTTTCTCTCCCCTTCCCCCCTCCCCTCAATGCCTGCTCTCTCTGTCAATTACCTGTGTGTTCTTCTGTGTCTGCTTGCATTCTTGCCAGGGGCACTGGGAATCTGTGTCTCTTTTTGTCACATTATCTTGCTGCGTCAGCTCTCCGTGTGTGTGGTGCCATTCCTGGGCATGCTGCACTTTTTTCACGTGGGGCGGCTCTCCTTACAGGGTGCACTCCTTCTGCATGGGGCTACCCTACATGGGGGACAGCCCTGCATGGCACGGCACTCCTTACATGCATCAGCACTGCACGTGGGCCAGTTCCTCAGGTCAGGAGGCCCTGGGTTTGAACCCTGGACCTCCCATGTGGTCGGCAGATGCACTATCAGCTGAGTCAAATCTACTTCCCAATTGTAGTAGCTTTTTTGTGGATTTTTATCCCTCTCTTTGTGCATACAAGGCACACATATATATGCATATACTCTTATTTATTTATTTATATACAATACAAACACCTATATACACTCATATATACATGCACATAATATAGATATATATGTACTTTCCCCACATAGTTGTTTAGTGTCATTTCTACATAATACTCTGTAGAATGGGTTTTAAAGTGTAATTATCAAGAACAGTCCTGGGCCTTCATACTTTGAGGAGGACCACAGAGGTGGTCACTGGGTCAAACTCACAAGTGGCTCAGCTCTGAGAGGAGCAGTGGCATTTTAATGCTCATTCATGTACATTCCCTGTACCCTGTATATTATGGTGTAGGCAGCTGCTCCTGTTGTGGAATACACAAGTATATTTGGAATAACCTGCCCTTCTTTATTTCTGTCCCATTCTTTAAAAACCCCAGACATTTGTGGGTCTGGAATCCTAGCTGGCATCCTGCTCTCCCTTTCCTCTGGCCTGGAGACCTGCAGACACCATGGTTCTCCACCATCTCTCTGGCTTCTTTTAGGGGGCTTGCAGGCTCCCAGGGTTCAGAAAAAGGACTTTCTGTTTTTGCCCTTTCTTTTCTTTTCCCCTCTCTCCTCATCATGGTGGCTTTATAATTCATACTATATTCTTCTCCATATTCATATTTCCATTACATTATAGGTACTCCACTTTTAATTCCTATAACTCTACATGCTTACATGAGTTTACTATTAAGTCTCCTAGGTTTTACATGGTTATTCTGCTAAATTTTACTATCAATATTACCATTATACATTTTCCTTTCTTACCTCTTTTACTTTCCCTGGCCCTAATCTGTGTCCTTTGAGAGAATTTAGACAACAACAAGGAAATAGAAAAAGAACAACAAAGTGTCAAAGAGAAACTTAACAAAGACACAAAAATAGCAACTAATTAAAACCCAAGACTAGGGTGAAAAGCTAATCAACTGAACAACCCCATCAAGATAAAATGATGACCAGACAGCAGCAAAAAATTACAAAACATAACCAATAATTAGGAAGACATGGCCCAGTCCAATGAGCAAACTAAAAACCAGGAAGAGGAGCAGAACATTGAACAACTAATCAAAGCTGACCAAACAAATATCATGGACCAAATTAATGAAGTGAAGGAAGAGATTAAGGATATTAAGAAATCACTTGGAGAGCATACTAAAGAAACTCTGAACACACACAAAAGAGAACAGATATGATGGCGATGAATGGCACAATCCAAGGAATCAAAAATACACTCTCAGCAGACAATAGATTTGAAGAGGCAGAGGAAAGAATTAGTGATGTGGAAGACAATAAATCTGAAATCAAACAGATACCAGAATTGATAGATAAAAAGATAGAAAAAATCCAGCAGGGATTTAGGGATTTGAATGACAACACATAACACTCAAACATACGCATTATAGGCATCCCAGAAGAAGAAAAGGAAAAGGGTACATAAGGGGTGTTGGAGGAGACAATCGGTGAAAACCTCCCAAAGCTATTGAGGGAGATGGATGTACCTGTCCAGGAAGTGCAGCACACCCCAAACATTATAAATCCCAACAGGCCTACTTCAAGACATATACTTGTCAAATTATCCAATAATCAAGACAAAGAGAAAATACTGACATCCACAAGAGAAAAGAGAACCATCATATACAAGGTTAGCTCAATAAGATTAAGTGTTGATTTCTCATCTGACACCATGGAGGCAAGAAGGCAGTGGTATGACATAGTCAAGGTACAAACAGGAAAAAATTTCCAGCCAAGAATACTCTATCCAGCAAAGCCAGCATTCAAAAATGATGGAGAGTTCAAAGTGTTCACAGATAAGCAGAAGCTAAGAGAGCACGCCAATAAGAAGCTGCCCTTCAAGAAATATTGAAAGGATATCTACAGGTTAAAAGAAAAAAAAATAGTAGAGACAGGGTTGGAAGAGAGTGTAAGAACAACTGAAAAGACAAAAAGAGAAATAAAAAGAACATATGACATAAATCCAAAGAAAATATGGCTAATGTAAGTAATTACTTGAGAGTAATAACATTAAATGTTACTGGATTAAACTCACCAGTCAATAGACACAGATTTGCAAAATGGATAAGGAAATATAGCCATCCATATTGCTGTCTATGAGAATCCCTCCTTAGACCCAAGGATTCAAGGAGGTTGAAAGTGAATAGCTGGAAAACAATCTCACAAGCAAACAATAACAAAAAAGGGCAGGAGTAGCTATACTAATATTGGACAAAATAGACTTCAAAGGCAAAATGATTGTGAGAGACAAAGATGGAAACTGTATATTAGTAAAAGGGATAATCTTTCAAGAAGAAAGAACAATCATAAACATTTATGCACCTAACCAGGGTGCCTCAAAATACATGAGACAAACACTGGAAAAAGTAAGGGGAGGAATACATGCCTGTACAATTATAATGGGGGACTTTTATACACCATTATCACCATTAGACAGAACATATTAACAGAGAATCAATCAAGAAACAAAGACTTTGAATAATATATTAGAGGATCTGGACCTAATAGATATATACAGAACACTATACCCAAGTACATTCTTCTCAAGAACACATGGATCATTCTCAAACTCAGACAACTTGTTGGCCACAGAGAATGTCTCAATGAATTCAGACAACCTGAAATCACACAAAACAACTTCTCTGACCACAATGGAATGAACCTGGACATCTGCAAGGACCAGAGAACCAGATCATGCACAAAGATATAGAAGTTAAGCAACACACTCTTAGATATACAGTGAGCCAAGGAGGAAATCTCTAAAGAAATCAGTAACTACCTTACAAATAATGAAAATGACAACATAACATATCAAAATTTATGGGATGCAGTAAAAGATGTACCTAGTGGGAAATTCTAGCCATAAATTCATATATCAAAAAAGGAGAAAGAGTTAAATGAAAGACCTAAATTCACAGTTGGAGGAATTAGTGGAAAAAAACAAAAAACAAAAAACAAAAAAACCAACAAACTAACCCCAAAGTAAGAAGAAAGAAAGAAATAACAAAGATCAGAGCAGAACTAAATGAACTAAATAAGAAAGCTCTAGAAAAAATAAAACAAAGAGGTGGTTCTTTGAGAAGATCAATAAATTTGACAAACCTTTAGCTAGACTAACAAAGGAAAAAAGAGAGAAGATGTAAACACAGAAAATAAGAAATGAGAAAGGGGATATCACCACTGACCTCACAGAAATAAAGAGTATCCTAAGAGGATACTTTGAAAAACTATATGCCAACAAGAAGGACAATTTGGAGGAAGTAGACAAATTCCTAGAAACATATAAGCAGCCTACATTGACCAAAGAAGAAATTGATGATCTCAACTAACCAATCACAAATAAAGAGATAGAATCAGTCATTAAAAACCTCCCAAATAAGAAGACCTCAGGGCCAGATGACTTCACAGGTGAATTCTACCAAACAGTCTGGAAAGAATTAACCCAAACTTGCTTAAACTCTTCCAAAAAATTGAAGTAGAAGGAACATTGCCTAACTGATTCTATGATGCCAACATTACCCTGATACCAAAGCCAAACAAAGACACCACAAGAAAAGAACATTACAGTCTAATCTCTCTAATGACCCTAGATGCTAAATCCTCAACAAAATATTTGCTAATTGTATTCAACAACACATCAAATGACATAGATACACCATGACCAAGTGGGTTTCATCCCTGGTATGCAAGGATGGTTCAACATAAGAAAACCAATCAATGTAATACACCACATACACAGATCGAAAGAAAAAAAAAATCACATGATCATATCTATAGATGCAGAAAAAGCATTTGAGAAAATACAGCACCCTTTCCTGATAAAAACTCTTCAAAAGGTAGGAATACAAGGAAACTTTCTGAACATGATAAAGGGCATATATGAAAAACCCACTGCTAGCATCACATACAATGGTGAAATCCTAAAACTTTCCCTCTAAGATCAGGAACAAGACAAGGAGGCCCACTATCACCCCTTCTGTTTAACATTGTGTTAGAAGTACTTGCTCGAGCACTGAGGCAAGAAACTGATATAAAAGGCATCCAATTTGGAAAGAAAGAAGTCAAAATTTCATTATTTGCAGATGACATGATCCTATACATAGAAAGCCCTGAGAAATTTACAACAAAGCTTTTAGAATTTATAAATGTGTTCAGTAAAGTCGCAGGTTATAAGATCAATATACAAAAATTGGGAGCACTTATGTACACCAATAATGTCCACAAGCTGAGGAGGAATTCAAGGAGAAAAAAACATTTACAATAGTAAGTAAAAAACCAAACACCTAGGAATAAATTTAACTAAAGATGTAAAAGACTTATACACGGAAAACTATACCAAACTTTTAAAGGAAATTAAAGAAGGCTTAAATAAATGGAAGAATACTCCCTATTCATGGATAGGAAGACTAAATATCATTAAGATGTCTATCCTACAAAAAACTGACCTACATATTTTAATGCTATCCCAATAAAATCACAGCATTTTTTAAATGAACTGGAAAGAGTAAGTATGAAATTTCTTTGGAAGGGAAAGGTTCCCCAAATAGCCAAAGACATATTGAAAGGGAAAATGAAATCATAGGAATCACACTACCTGATGTTAAAACATACTGCATGCTTGATGAATGTGATTCTCCTGTTTGGAGTTGTAGGCACTCTTGGTTCCCTGTGGTGGTGGTTGAGCATCTTCACCTCCCTGTTAGCTGACCTGGGTAAGTCCAACAAACCAAAGAATAGGAGTTTCAACACTGCTGAGGCTCAGAGCCCAGCTGGAACATGGCCAGTCCAGAGATTCAAGTTCTCCAGGACATGCATATAGGTATATAGACATGTTCGGATGTTTGTTGGGTATTGACGTAATGGGTAGTTTCACACAACAACTGAGGGAGTGCTGAGTTTCCATCCTGGGGAGCTCTGTTGCATTCCCCAATGGCACAGGAACAATACTCCAAGTGGAAGGGCAAAGAACAGTGAAGAAGGATGATCCAAAGATGGGCTTTCGATACTAATAAGTGTGCTTATGTGTCTGTGCACTTGAAATTTCAACTTGGCCTAGAGCTGCAGGGTGCCTAAGAGTTACCTCCCAAGAGCCTCCATGTTGCTCAAATGTGGCCACTCTCTAAGCCAAACTCAGCATACAAATGCATTACCTTCCCCCCAGCATGGGACATGACTCCAGGAGATGAGCCTCTCTAGGGATTACTACCAAGCACCAGCTGATGATGCAACTAGAAAAAAGACCTTGAATAAAAGGGGGAATGGTAAAGACAGATGAATTTATATGGCTAAGAGTCAGGAGGTCATCAGAGGGCTTACCCTTATGCACATCTCACAGGATCTCAGAGAAAGCCAAAGTAGATACAACTCCAAATAGTGGTGCTACTAAAGGCTTTGGAGACACCCACATCCTACAGTCATGGCTGATGGCTCTGGAGTTCAGTGCCTTGCCAGTGTGCCCTACTTTGGAATTTGTGCTCCTGCGTGTGATGGAGTTGGACTCAGACGTGACTTCTCTATACATGCCTCTTCTGTTACTTTTACTGAACCTGTGGTTGGCACTGGAGTTGGTATATGCCCAGGAGACTTGAATCTCTGGATTTCCCTTTGCCACCTGGGCCCTAAGCCTCAGCAGAGTTGCAAAACAATTTGTTGGATATACCCAGGTCAGCTAACAAGGAGGTGAGGATGGTCAACCACCATACCAAGTGCAAGCAGGAAAATCCCATCCACTGGCCATGTGGGATTAAGTCCCCTCTCAATTTAGAGATGGAGTGGGCATTGCCATCCCTAGGTTCTCAGGAGGGAAGAATTAAATTTGGATTAGAGTGGACTTACTGGTATTCAACTATGGAATTATTGTGACTCTAGCAATGCAAGAAATTAAATCACTGATGTGGAGACAGTGACCATGGGAGTTGCTGAAGGCAGGGAGATGGAAATAGAGTGTGGTATGGGGGCAGTTTTGGGACTTGGAGTTGTTCTGAATGATAATGCAGGAACAGATGCAGGACATTACTTATCGCCTGAATGGACTGGGCGAGACAGTACACTACAATGTAAACTATAATCTATGCTGTGTAGCAGTGCTCTAAAATGTATTCATCAAATGTAATCAATGTACCACACTAATGAAAGAAGTTGCTGATGTGGGAGGAGTGGGGAATGTGGGGATTGGGATATATGGAAACCTCATATTTTTCTGGCAACATATTGTGTGATTTATGTATCTTTAAAAAAAGATAATTTTAAAATTGATCCTCTTAAGAAAAAGAAAAAGCAGAAGCTGAAGATAATATATTTAAACTGGTACAGAAATTTGATTTTAATTAGCCATGTTCTGAATTTTAGATTGTAGAAGTTTTGCAGACATTTTCCTTCACTTTGCAATTGAGACCAGAAATACTTGAAGATCTGGGCCTGCAGAGACAGTGGGAAACTTACTCCTTGATCAGAAGTGCTTGCCTCTGAGTAAAAGTCTTTCTTTGAGATGAGTCACA
This sequence comes from Dasypus novemcinctus, assembly GCF_030445035.2. Taxonomy (NCBI): domain Eukaryota; kingdom Metazoa; phylum Chordata; class Mammalia; order Cingulata; family Dasypodidae; genus Dasypus; species Dasypus novemcinctus. Next base: position 12,477,484 of record NC_080693.1, read on the forward strand.
GAGGGGCAATGTTTTACTCAACATTACCACTATAGGGAAACAGCATGTCTTTGTTTTTAAACTTTGTTTCCCATATTGTTTTCAATATTTTCTTTATTACTTAGAAATTGTGAGAAGCTCTATTTCATTTTTAAAAATAAGTGAAGATAAATCTGATTTAACATGTATGTAATGTCAGTTCTCTAAGAGGTTAAGTGTCATCCTCTTATTTTTTTCGTGTAACATTGTGTGTGATCTATGTATCTTTTTTAAAAAGAAAGATAATAGAAAATATACTTAAAAAATAATATGATAGAGATAAGCACATTTTATTTTCAGTATCTTTTCCCCACTGACCACTCACTGATGAGCAGTTGGGCTGTCAGTTGCTTGTGGGTTCCAGGCAGAATGTTGGGGAGTTCTCTGGGGTTAGTGTGGATACAGGGTTACTGGACAGAGTCCTGTGGTGGCATCAGTGCCACGGAGGGCCTGTAGGCTCTGTGGAGCTTATCTTTTGGATGATCCTAGGGAAGCTTTGAGAGGTGGTGATGGAGGGCAATGGCACTACTCCATACCTCACATTCCACAGCCTCCTGGAGGACTCAGGGGCATTTCAATCCTTCTTCAGCCTTCTGGTGTGTCTCCTCCTGTTCAGACTTGAGCAGTCTGTTAGAAGCCGACTTTATATAAAACATGAAAAACAGCTTGCGGACACACTAGCTACACTGATGGTCAAGAAATGTTAACTTCTTGATAAGATGAGTGCTGCTAACAGGAGGCATGCAGAGACTAAGTCATCTTTAGAGGAAGCTAGGCTACAGAAAGTGACTTTAAAAATGCCCAGCCTCATTGACACCTACAGAAAGGCTAAGGGAACAACAGCAATGTTGATGGAGGAATTAACTTCAGTGGTCCAAGAATTACAAGAAGAAAGATTCAGATGTTCCAAACAAGAAGAAGAGATGAAGAAGTTGCTGAAAACACTGAAGGCACAAGAAGAGGTCCTGAGGACCACCAGAGCACCAGGTGCTTTTCCACACTCAGTGTGTTTGGGATCCCTCCCCCTCCCTGATGGTCCCTCCTCCAGCAGTGGGCCTGGGTCGGTCTTAAAGCAGCACTGAGCTTCTGCTCCTCTCAGACCTGCAGAGCCACCAGGCAGGAATGACCCTCTCCAATTCTTCCGTCAGAGAAGTTTTGAGGGCAGTGGAGCAACGGAACTTCCTCCATGGACTGGAGTTTCTCTATTTACCTCCTAGACACACAAGTGATTTCTTCCATAGTCAATTCCTCCTTCAGTCATGCAGAGTTTGGACTTGAGGAGTACAAGAAATATGGGACTTTCTCTTGACAGAAACTCAACATGAGAGAAGCTACTCTACTGATGAGATTGTTAATATACAAGAGACTGCTTAAGAGACTTCTGTATATGTTTATGTATGTTCATTTATTTCTTTATTAATCTGTTCATATATTTACATTATAATTTTTGTGTTGATCTTATGAGTAAAAAAACTTTATTTTTCTCATCTACATAATATCTACTATATACATAAGTTGAACATATATGTAGTTCAGTAATGACTCTTTTAACAATATAAACTTACAAGAGTATTTAACAAAAAACCTAAGTTATAAGTAAATGTAAAATTTACTTAAATTTTTAATAGATGTAAAATAAAAATAAAAGCATTTTCTTCCTTGGGAAGAAGATATACAATATACTTACAAAGAGTGTTATATAATAATATATTTGAAAATAATAAATAATAAAAATTTAAAAGTGATATCTTCACTTGGAGAGGTTTTTATTCCCATGTGAGAGTGCTGCAGTATGAGTCTCTGAGCAGGAAGAAATCCCTCTTGGACAATATCAAAAAATCTCCACTCCCCATCCCAAACTATCTCTCACTCCTGCTTTCCATTTAAATGACACACCTCAAAGGAATGCTGAGGGAGCAGCATGGATCTCCTTTCCCAGAGAAACAGCTGGCATCCCTAAGGTGATAATTCTAGTCATGTATAGTCATGCTGTGGGAGACAGTGAGCAAAAACTGGAGGCTTATAATGACTACTGAGGAAAGAAGCAAGTGACACTCAGCATTTGAGGCATCCACATGACATAAACGAACCAATAGTTTTCTCTATTTCTCCCCAAAATAGAGAAACCTGGGGTTGTTGTGGAGCTGGATCAGTGATGATAGGTAAATCCTTGTCACTGTGGAGCTGATAATTTAGGAAAGAATGGAAGATTCAACAGGAAACTGAAGAGAATACACGGCATGTCAGGAAATCTTAAGGGTGATAGAGAAGCATAAGTAGGGAAGCTGGGGTGTGAATTTTTGGGAGAAAAGGGGGCTCATGAAGTGGAAGACAGGCAAGCTCTGAGAAGCAGGTATCTGAGTAGTGAGGGAAACTGGCAGAAGCATTGAAGGATGAGGGGCATAATGAATAATTCTGCTATGAACATGGTGTGTCTCTCTGTGTCACTGCTCCCAGGGCTTTTCGGCATATACTCAGTAGTTGTATTGCGGGCTCACATGGCAAATCTATATTCTACTTCTTCAGGAACTGCCAAACAGTCCACCACAGGGGCTGGGCCACTCTGCATTCCCACCAACAGTGAATAAGTGTCCCTACCTCTCACATCCTCTCCAACTCATGTAGTTCTCTGTCTTTTAAGTACTGGCCAATCCAATAGGTGTCAACTGATATCTCATTATAGCTTTGACTGGCAGTTTCCTAATCATTAATAATGTTGAACTTTTTTCTTTTTCTTTGTTTTGCCATTTGTATTTCTTCTTTGGGCAAATGTCTATTCAGATCTTTTGCCCATCTTTTAATCATTTGTCTTTTTATTGTTGAGTTGTGACATCACTTTAAATATCATGGCTATTGAACCTGTATTAGACATGTAATTTCCAAATATTTCCTCCCACTGAGTCAGCTGCCTTTTCACCCTTTTGACAAAGTCTTGTAAGGTGTAAAAGTGTTTAATTTTGAGGAGGCCTCATTTATCTGTTTTTCTTCTGTGGCTTGTGTTTTGGGTGTAAGGTCCAAGAAACCACAACCTACCACAAGATCTTTAAGATGTTTCCCTGCATTTTCTTCTAGTAGTTTTATGGTCCTGGCTTATCTATTTGGGTCTTTGACCAATTTTGAGTTGATTCTTGTATAGTGAGTGAGATAGGGGCCCTTTTTCTTTTTTTTTTGGTTATATATATCCAGTTCTCTCAGCACCATTTGTTGGAAAAACTGTTTTATCCTATGAACATGGACTTGGTAGGTTTGTCAAGAATCATTTGACCATGGGAAGAACATGTGGCTCAAGTGATAAGGCCTCTGTCTACCATATGGGAGGGCCCAGGTTTGATGCCTGGGCTTCTGGTGAAAAAGAAGAGAATGCATGCTTGCATGGCAAACCAGTGCCCACCTGGTGAGCTGAGTGCCCACACGGTGAGCCAAGTGCCCTCCTGGTGAGCTGAGTGCCTCACAGTGAGCTGAGTGTCCATGTGGGTACCTGCACAGTGAGCTGAGTGCCCACATTGTGAGCTGAGTGCCCACATAAGTGCCTGCATGGTGAGCCAAGTGCCCACGTGGTGAGCTGAGTGCCCCCATGGTAAGCCAAGTGCCCATGTGAGTGCCCATGTGGTGAGCCAAGTGCCTGTGCCAGTGCCCACACGGTGAACCGAGTGCCTGTGCGAGTGCCTGCATGGTGAGTCGAGGGCCTGCATGAGTGCCCGTGTACTGAGCCAGTCCCCATGTGGTGAGCTGAGCGCCCATGTGGTGAACCAGTGCCCACACAAGCGAGTCACGCAGCAAGGTGACAACACAACGGAAGAGAGGAAGGGGAGAGTCAACGTGAAGTGCACCAAAGACCAGGAAGTGAGATGGCGCAATTGACAGGGAACCTCTCTCCACATCAGGGGTCCCCAGAATCGAATCTTAGTGAATCTTAGAGGAGAAAGATGAGAAGAGAAGACAAAAGGAGACACAGATACAGAAGATCACACAGCAAATGGACACAGACAGCAAAAACAGCAGGGGGGAGGGGGAGGAGAGAAGGAAAAAAAAAGAACCAGTTGACCATAGAGATGAGGTTTATTTCTGTACTCTCAATTCTATTCCACTGATAGATATTTCTGTCTTTATGCCAGTACCATGGTGTTTTGACCACTCTACCTTTCTAATATGTTTCAGGCTCAGCAGTGAAATGCCTCCCATGTTGCTCTTCTTTTTCAGGATGCTTTCGGCTATCCGGGTGCACTTTCCCTATGAAATGAATTTGAGTAATTGCCTTTTCTTTCTGTAACATAGGCAGTTGGAATTTTGATTGGTGTTTCACTGAATCTATAAATCGTTTTGGGTAGGATTGACATCTTCATGATATTTTCTTCCTATCCATGATCACAGAATGTCTCTCCATTTGTTTAGGTCCTCACTGATTTCTTTTAGCATTGTTTTGTAGTTTTGTATATAGGCCCTGTACTTTCTTGAAGTGTCCCTTTAGTAAGGGGAAAGCCAGGAGAACATAATTTAAAAAGATGAAAATTTTGACTTGCTCAAAATCTTTAGTCAATACAGTGGCACCATGGTCCCTGCAGAACAAGATCAAGATAACTTGATCATTGTTCTCTTCCCACATGAAGCAAGATGTGTTAGTGATGCCATAGGCCCTTCTTTTGGAGTCCAATAAGTAATCTAGGGCTACGCATCATCTAACACCCTGACCTCCACATGGCAATGGGATTCAGGCAAAACATCCAGTCCCTGGGTATTCTGTTTAATCTATTGGGATAATTCTTAGACATGACCAACTCTTTTTCTTTTAATTTCAATGTAATATTTTGTACATCTATTACTCATTCTGTCCCAAAATCAGTGATGCTAGGGTCTTAGTACCAGAGGAACAATTCTGACAGCTCATTTGTGGCACTGGAGAGCTGCAGCCAGTGTGGATTGTGGGGGCAAGTGCTTGAGGGTTCTGCATCTGAGTAAATACCTATTGTAATTTTCACCAAATCCAAATATAGGAAATATTGTCCAGAGTAGGGGTTGGGTAAGACATTCATGGGGAAAGCATTTTCATTCCCTTATAAGCCAGCCGGGCTCTCTCTGCTGCCCGTATTCTCTCTGTACCTATAAAATTCAGTTTGGATGGTTTAGTTTTAAGGGATGACGTAAACGTACAATTGTGAAATTGGAAAGATAAATGATTTTACTAACCATCTAGATTTGCTTGAGCTTCCATTTTATCCAGGGAGTTATAAAGAAGAAACAGAGATTAACTCAAGTGAGCAGACCTACCAATAATCCTTTCAGCGCTGACAAAACCCCCAGCCCCAGCATGAGGAGAAGAAATGTAACAGTCGAGCTGACACCAGCAAGGCCTGCTGATCTTCACCAGAGAGCCTCGACCTTACTTCAGCATCCTGCTGGCTGATTATCAAACTGGGCCCCAAGGACACCCTGTTCAAAGAGCCCCACAGCCTTGTAATGGACGGAAAGCATGGAAGGCATGCACAGCACATAGAAGAGTAAATCGTGTCCCCTTATCTCTCCCCATTCCCCTACACCTTCCCTTTTTCTTGAGCAGCCATGTAAGCTGCTCCCACAACTCAAACTTTTGAGTAGAGAGTTTAATGCTTTTCCGCATTAATACAACTTTAGCTCAGTAACTAGCTCTGCACTCCCTGTATAAATCTGTTTCATTTTTAGCACAACATAATCAAGCAAGCTTATATATCATGTCTTATATTGGGCATCAAATAAATTTCTTAAGGGATAATCCCACAAACTGCCTAAAAGCCATGGTCTTTTTTCATGAAGTTACTGCTGAATGAGATGGAACATTGCAATAACGGGTGTGAAAATGGAATGGTAAATGATTTTACTAACTATCTTGATTTGCTGGAGCTTTCATTTTATCCCAGGACATATAAAGAAGAAATGGAGGCTAACTGAGGTAAACTGACATACCAACAATCCTTTGCAGGGGTGATAAAGCCCCTTGGCACAGCCTGAGAGGAGAAACCATGACAAAGGATTCAAGCTGACACCTGCAAGGCCGACTTCACCAGATGGCTACAATCCTACATCCACATCCTGCTTGCTGATGAACAAACTGGCCTCGAGGACACCCTGCCCAAACACCCCCGTGTCCACGTATCTCACAGAACACAGGTACTAACCACAAATAGTGTCCCCTTTATCTCTTACCATTCCCCTACAACTCTCCTTTGTCTCAGGCAGCCATACAAACTGCTCCCCCTGCTCAAACCTTTGAGCAGAAACCTCTTTTTTGGTGCTGCCCCTGCATTAATGCAACTTTAGCTCAGTAAACTTCCCCTGCACTCCCTTTTTAAGTCTCTGTGTTTCATTTTACCATAACATGGGAAAAAGATACTCTTGGGAGGAACAACCAAGAGAGAAACATCTTTTCACAAAAACTGGTACATTGTAAGACATTTGTGGCTATTCTGGGCCCCCTCGCCTACACTTCCAAATAAATTTGATTATGGATTTTTTTATTTCTGCAAAAAATGCTGTTGGGATTTTTATTGGGATTGTGTTGAATCTGTAAATCAGTTTGGGTAGAATTGATATCTTAATGATAGTCTTCCAATCCATGAACATGGAATGCCCTGTCATTTATTTACGTCCTCTTCGGTTTCTTTTAGTAACGTTTTGTAGTTTTCTGAGTACATGTCCTTTATGTACTTGGTTAAATTTTTTCCTAAATATTTGGATGTTTTAGTTGCTTTTATATATGAAATTTTTTTCCTGATTTTCTCCTCAGATTGCACATTGGTAGTGTATAGAAATGCTCTTGACTCTTGCTTATTAATATTGTATCCCACCACTTTGCTGAACTCATCCAATAATTCTAGTAGTTTTGTTGTGGATTTTCATCCCTCTCTTTGTGCATACAAGGCACACAAAAATATGTGAATATTTATTTATATACAATACAAGCACCTATATACATACACCCATAATATAAATATATATGTAATTTCCCTACATAGTTGTTCAGTGCCAGTTCCACTGTAAAATGGGTTTTAAAGTGTAAATTTCAAGAACAGTCCTGAGCCTTCATACTTTGAGGAGGACCACAGAGTTGGTCACTGGGTCAACCTCACAAGTGGCTCAGCTCTGAGAGGAGCAGGGGCATTTTCATGTTAATTCATGTACATTCACTGTACCCTGTACATTATGGTGTAGGCAGCTGCTCCTGTTGTGGAAAACACAAGTATTTTTTGGAATAACCTGCCCCCCTTCATCATTGTCCCATTCCAAGCACTCCTGACATTTGTGGGTCTGGAATCCTAGCTGGCATCCTGCTCTCCCTTTCCTCTGGCCTAGGGACCTGCAGACACCATGGTTTTCCACTATCTCTCTGGCTTCTTTCTGGGGCCTGCAGGCTCCCAGGGATCAGAATACATTCTCCACACCTCTCAAATCCCCACCTCCTTCCTCAGCCTCATATCTCAAAGTCAGAGTGGAAAGATATAGAGTAAAAGAATACACATGCAGAAAATGCATTTGCAGTAGTACACAGAGTAAAGCGGACGCAAGAGAGAAAAGCAGACACAAAGAAATATAGCGGTAGGACTTCTGGGAATATGGTGGACCAGAAAGACATGGGACTCTCTTCTCTCCCAGAAGGATAGCTAGAGGACTGGCTGAAATGGCCTGGAAAAAGTCTTCTAGAGTTTAGGACACCAGGCAAAGGCTAGACACCACCCAGAGGAGACAGGGACAAGGAAAAGAATCGGGATGGCAAAACTGAGAGTTAAAACCAGCAGCTGCTCCTGCGGGCACCCTGCCCTCACTAAAGACACTTCAGAATTCTCACGCCTCAGGGCTGCTCCAGACAAAGGAGGCTCCAGGGGTCCACCTCCCCAGGAAAGGGGAGAGAGAGGGACACAGCCTAAGGCTGACTCAGCTTTTGACCCGCAAATTTGGACTGTTGGGCCCAAAAAACCTTCCAGACTGAGTGGGGCTGCACCATCCTTTGCCTTGGGAGCCAACTAGGGACTAAAGAGATCTGGGACTAAAGAGATGTGACTCTCTCAATCTCCCTCTCTACTAAATGGGTCTGACTGTGGAGGACTCACCACCCCTTAAAGGGCAGAGAGAGGGACACAGCCTAAGATGAACAACCTTTGACCCACAAATCTGGTCTGCTCTGTCCCACAAGCCCTTGCAGGCCAGGTGTGGCTGTGCCATTGTTTGCCTTGAGAGCAAGCTCAGGACAAAAGAGATCCTGGACTAAAGGAGCCCACCCTCCCAATCTCCTCTGCTAACTGGGAATGGTTGTTGAGGACACAGAGGGGAGTGGAACTATTTCCTACCCTGGAAAAGTAAGGGGGCTTCCAGCAAAGGCTGGAGAGCTGTCTCTGAGAAAGTTTGAGTTACAAGGCTCTTAGCCTTCAGGCAGGAACCTCTAAACACAGTGGTCCAAGTGAACAGCAAACACTCTTTGACCTGGCTTTGAACTGCCAGGACTGCAAAGATTGCCATCTCCTGGTAGATAAAGTCAGTGCATGTGAAAATCATTGCCAAAGTCAATATTCCCTCAAATGAAGAGCAGGGCTCCTGAGGGCTCTGGAGACATCCAGACACTGTAGGCAGGGCAGACAGCTCAGGAGTTTGGTGTCCTGCCACTGGGCACTACTTTGGAATTTATGCTCCCCAGTGTGACAGCTGGAATCCATTGTGGTTTCCTACACATGGCTCTTCTGCCCCTTCTATTTGAACCTATAATTAGTACTAGAATTGATAGGTGTGTGTCCAAGTGTTACTGGATTTTATCTAGGTTCTTGGCTATGCTGCAGAAATAAATTTCAAGAGCATGCCAGATGAGTTAGGTCAGTAATTTATTAAGGTAGGGAGGGAAGAAAAATGGAGAAAATAACAGAGCTGTGGTCCCAGGTAGAGCAGAAAGGCGTGAAAAGGGATAAAGGGGGCCGATTTACAAGCTACAATTACCCATTACAGATTATAATCCCCAGGTTTACTTGCATGGCCACATGCAGAGGAAAAATGGCGAGATCAGCTTGCAGAGGGCAGGAACGTGCCCAGAGGGAAGAGAGCAGGGCTCGAGCTCTCAGGCCTCCTGGTCTGCTTTACCAACTATTAACTAACCCACCCCTTTGCTAATGGCAGGGGAGGGGTGCCAGCTGTTTGCTGTTTGATTGATCACCCCACCCATCAACCCCTTAGTGAGGACCCAATGATAAAGTCCCTAGGGAACATCGAGGGCTTTTCCTTGCATCCAGAAGAAGTCTTTGTTCTGGAGAGCAGAATCCTGGGGGTGGGGGCCTTCCAGCAGCCACGGTGGGGGTTGTTATGTCCATGTGGACTCTCTGCAAGATTCCAGATCTGTCTATTAATTCCCTATCTTACTAGCCTGCTTCACAAGAGACTTAAAACTCTGGGCTCTCCATTTTCCAGTTGTGCCCTGAAACTCAACAGCATTACAATGCGTACACTCCAGTTCATTGGTCTCAACCAGGACAACTAACAAGATGAAGACTGACAACAACCATCTCAAGGAACAGAGAAAGTCTGCAACTGCAAGCAAGATAGCCCCATGGGATCTAAGCCCTCTCTCGACTAGAGGCAGAGTGGGCATTACCTTCCCAGAAGCGTCGGGATTTGGAAATGAAAGATGGACTAGAGTAGACTTACTTTTATTCTACTGTAGTCTTATTTTCATCCTAATAATGGAGGAATTCTTGTCAATGACGTGGAGGCAGTGATCACTGGAGGTTCTGACGGGAGGGAAAGGGAAAAACAGGTGTAATACGGGGGCATTATCAGGCCTGGGGAATTGTCCTGAATGACATTGCAATGACAGTTACAGGCCATGGTATGGCCATTTGGAACAACTTCCAAAACTGTGTGGGAGAGAGGGTGAACTACAATGTAAACTATAATCCATGCTTAACGGCAGTGCTCCAAGATGTGTTCATCAATTGTGGCAAATGTACCACACTAATGAAAAATGTTGATGTGGGAAAATATGGGAGGGCTAGGGAGTGGGGCATATGAGAATCCCCTGTATTTTTTATGTAAAATTTATGTAATCTAAGTTTCTTTTAAAAAAGTAAAAAAGTACAATTTTTAAAAAGTAAATAAATAAGAAAGGCTTTTTCTGACTTTTATATCCTTTCTCCCCAAGTCCCTAGGAAGGGAGTCTGCAACCCATTACTGGGTCCAGCGACCAGTTTTGAGCAGTTAACATTAGGGACAATCCTAATGATCCAGGTTGAACTGAGAATCAGAGAGTAGCAGTAACACACAACCTCTCGCCACTAAATCTCTATGAAAGACAAAGAAATTAAGCATCTGTGTAAACTACCATCAAAACCTGAAGTTGTATTAGTCAGGATTCTCTATGAAAATAGAACAAATAAGAGGTATCTGTCAATAGTAAGAGATTTTATCAGTCTCTCACACAACTGTGGGGATGCACAAGTCCAGGTTCCACAGGCAGGCTGCAACCAGGGGCTCCAACGAAAGTCCAATGAAGGTCCTTGATGAGTTCTGGGAGATGCTGTCTGCCCAAAGATGAGCTGGGAAATTCTCTCTCAATGTTGGAATCACTTCACCTTTTGAGGCATTCAACTGATTGGATAAAGCGTCACTCATTGCTGATGGCAGTCTCCCTGATTGATGTAATTGTAATCAGCTATCTATGATTTACCACTGTAGTAAAGTCAGTGGTAACTAAAGTCCATAAATGCCCTTGTATTACAGTTAGCCCAGTGCTTGCTTGACCAAACAACTGGGCACAATTACCTGGCCCAGTTAACACATTAGTCTAACCATCACAAATGTCTAAACATCAGCAATAAATTATGAGCAATACTAAGAAAATGGAACTCTCATGAAAGAATGAACTTGTATGTCCAAGAAGCACACTGTGCCTCAATCAAAATAAACCTGCATAGACCTGCTCCAAGAAACATACTACTCAGAATGTAAAACATTAAACATAAAAAGAAAATTCTGAGAGCAGCAAGGGAGAAGCAAACCTTCACAGACAAGGGATGCCCAATAAAACTTAACTGTGGATATCTCAGCAGAAACCATGGAGGTGAGAAGACAGTGGTATGATACACTTAGGATATTGAAAGAGAATACCTGCCAGCTGACAATGCTTTATCCAGCAAAATTGTCTCTAGCAGTTTGATACAGTTTTGAATTCGAAAAACAGATATTGGATTATGTTTGTAAACTGGTCTGCACCTGGGCATGATTACATTATGATTAGGGCTTTGACTGGGCCATATCAGTAGGGTTTTGAGTCCCTGCCCTTGGTAGGTGTAGACCTACAGATAAAAGGCATGGCAAAGGACAGAGTTGGTGCTTTATGATGCTGGAAGTTTTTGACGTTGAAGTTCTGATGTTGGAGTTTGCTGCTGAAGTCTTAAGCTGGAGCCCAGGGAAGTAAGCACACAGAGGAAAGAGAAGCAAGCCTTAGGAAGAGAGGAACCCTGAGCCCGGAGAGAAGCAAGCTATGAGAAGAGAAGAACCCTATGCCTGGAAAGAAGCAAGACCCAGGAAGACAGTAACCCAGAAAGCCTGAACCCTCACAGACATCACCAGTCATCTTCCACCAACACGTGAAAATAGACTTTGGTGAGGGAATTAACTTACACTTTATGACCTGACATCTGTAAGTTCCTACCCCAAATATATACCCCTTAGGAGAGCCAAAAGACTTCTGGTATTTTACATCAGCACCCCTTTTGCTTACTAATACATTGTCCTTCAAATATTGACGTGAGTATAAAATATTCACAAACAAACAGAAACTAAGAAAGTTGGTAAAAAAGAATCCACTTTGCAGCAAATATTAAAGGAAGCCTTAGAGACTGAAAGAAAAAGACAGGAGAGAGGGGCATGGAGGAGACTATAGAAGAAAGAATAGTAGAAAGGATATCCAAAAGATTAAAAAGTTAGATGAAAATATAATGTGACATATGAAAACCAAAGAATAAAGTGGTGGAAATAAATAATGCATTTACAGTAATATCATTGAATGTGAATGGATTAAATTCCCCAATCAAAATATACAGGCTGGCTGAATAAATAAAAATACATGAGCCATCCATATTCTGCTTACAAGAGACTCACCTTAGACCCAGGGATACAAACTGGCTGAAAGTAAAAGGTTGGAAGAAGATAGGCCATGCAAACTGTAACCAAAAAAGAGCAGGTGCAGGTACACTAATGTCAGATAAAACAGACTTTAAATGCAAAAATGTTATGAGATACAGAAGTCCAGTATATATTACTAAAAGGGACAATCCATCAGGAAGATAGAGTAGTCACAAATATCTATGCATCAAACCAGGGTGACCAAAAATACATGAGAATCTGGAAAAGAGAAATAGAAATCTTTATAGTAACCTTTGGAGACTTCAACACACCACTCACATCATTAGATAGAAAAACTAGACAGAAGATGAGTAAGGAAACAGAGACCTTGAACAATAAGATAAACATGTTAGACCTAACAGACATATACAGAATGTTGCATCCAAACTCTGTGGGTTTTGCATTCTTCTCAAGGGTCCATGGATCATTTTCCAGGAAAGACCACATGTTAGGGCCAATGCAGCTCTCAGTAAGTGTAAAAAGATTGAATTTATACAAAGCAACTTCTCCTATCATAATGGAATGAAACTAGAAATCAGTGATAGGCAGGAAATTGATAAATTCAGAAATGTGTGGAGGTTAAACACCACACCACCAAATAATCAGTGGGTCAAAGAAGAAATGGCAAGTGAAATCAGCAAATATTTTGAGACAAATGAAAACAAGAACACAGATACAAAACTTATGGAATGCAGCAAAGGGAATCTTGAGAGGGAAATTTATAGCACTGACATCTATAGTAAAAAAGAAGAAAGAACTAAACTCTAAGATTTAACTGAATGACCAGATGTGGCTCAAGCGGTTGAGCTCCAGGCTCCCATATGGGAAGTCTTGGATTCAGTTCTCAGTGCCTCCTGAAAAAACAAAACGAAACAAAACAAAACAACAAGCAAAACCAATAAAAAACCAACTATAGGAAACTGATATGGCTCAGTGATTGTGCATCAGCTTCCCACATACAAGGTCATGGATTCACTCCCTGGCCCTCTGTACTTCAAAAAGAAAAAAAGATTTAACTGAAAAACTGGGAAGCAAGGAAAAGAACAGCAAACCCATCCCAAAGCAAGCAGAGGGAAAGAAATAATAAAGATTAGAGGAGAAATAAATGACATTGAGGACAAAAAAAAATGAATAAAATCAAAATCAAAACGTTGGGGGAGCAGATGTGGCTCAAGAAGTTGACTGCCTGCTTTGCACATGGGGGGTCCAAGTTTCGGTTCCCAGTACCTCCTAAAAACAAACAAAATACAACAAGCAAACAAACAAAAAAAACCAACTCAGGGGAGCTGATGTGGCTCAGTGGTTTAGCTCCAGCTTCCCACATATGAGGTACTGTGTTCAATCCTCGGTCCCAGCACCTAAAAAAAAAAACAAAACACAAAACAACAACAACATAAAAAAAAAAAACACCAAAAGGCGGTTCTTAGAGAAAATCAATATAATTGGCAAAACCCCATTTAGAAAAAAAGACAGGAGATGCAAATAAATACAATGTGAAATGAAAGGGGAAGGTTATGACTGACCCCACAGAAATATAAAGGATCATAAGAGGCTATTATGAGGAACTGTATGCCAACAAACTAGGCAACTTAGATGAAATGGACACATTCCAGGAAATGCACAACCTACACTGACGCTACTAGAAATTCAAGAAATTAAACCAATTACATTTATGTATATATGTATGTATGTATTTAAATTTATCCCCCTTCCCTAATGTTTCTGTTTGTCTGCTCATTGTTTGCTCACCTTCTCCAGGAGGCACCAGGAACCAAACCAGGGATTTCTCACACGGGAGATGAATGCCCACCCATTTCCCATGGGCTGTGGTATCTGCTGACCTGTGTCATCTGCTGGATTAGAAGTCTGCTCATTGCAGCAAGGTGCAACATCTAGTTCTTGTAGCTGCAAGTGTGGGGTCCAACTCTCATTGCAGCAGGTGTGGGCATCTAGCTCTTGTTCAGTGGGTGTGGGCATCTGATTGTCTTTTTTAAGAGGCACCAGGACCCAAACCCAGGACCTCCCATGTGGTAGGGGGATGCTCAACTGGTTCAGCCACATCTGCTTCCCACCAATCACATTTAAAGAGATTGAATCAGTCATCAATAATATCCCAACAAGGAAAACTCTAGGGCCAGATGGCTTCATAGGTGAATTCTACCAAGAATTTCAAAAAGAATCAACACCAAACCTGTTTAAAGTTTTCCAAAACACTGAAGAGGAGGGAAAATTACCCAACACATCTTATGACACCATCACCCTAATAGCAAAGCCACATACACACACTATAAGAAAGGAAAATTACAGAACAATCATTCTAATGATCATAGTTGCAAAAATTATCAAGAAAATAGCTGTAAATCAAATGCAACAGTATATCAAAAGACATACAGCACGACCAAGTGGGATTTATTCCTGGAATGAGAGACTGGTTCAACATAAGAAAATCAATCAACATAATACACCATGTTAACGAATGGAAGGAAAACCCCACAAGAACATCTCAATCAATGCAGATAGGGCATTTGACAAAATCCAGTATCCTTTCTTGATAAAAAGACTTCAAAAGATAGGAATAGGAGGAAAATGCTTCAATATGGTAAAAGACATATATGACAACCCACAGCCATCATTGTACTCAATGGGAAAAGTTTGAAAGCTTTCCCTCTAAGATCAGGAACAAGACAAAGATGCCCACTGTTGCCATTGTTATTGAACATCGTATTAGAAGTTCTAGGTAAAGCAAAGAGACAAGAAAAAAATTAAAGGCATCTGTATTATTTTTGGAATTCATAACCATATCAAACCGCTACACTCCACAATCTGAATTCCAAAAACACATTACAATATTCAAATAAACCTTAAATCAACAACAATGCAAGTACTAAATCATATCACAATCAATTTTAAGAAATACAGTTTGTCTTGGGGCAAAGTCCTGTCTGCTATAGACCCCTGAAACTTACAAAAAAATTTATCTATTTCCAATACACAAATGGACAGACAATGGATAAACATTTTCCTTATAAGAAGGAGAAATTGGGGGTGAAACATGCCTCACGGGTCCTCTATAGTTCAGTAAACCTGCAGGGCATCCTCCATTCCATTTCAGCCTGAGAGTCATTCTTAAGATGATGGTCTCTACTCCTTGGTGCCTTGTGGGAACCCACCCTTTCCACAGGCTTGCCCAAAGGCCATTTTCTTGATTCCACCCTCATCAAGCATCTGGGTGTCGACCAAGCTCCAGAGCTCTCCCTCCCAGAGTGTTGGGGTGATTGCCACACCTTATCCAATCTTTGGGTTAGAGTCTTAACCCCCCTAGTACAGTGATGCGAAGACAACATTCCCCCTAACATTTGACATACAGGCTCAACCCTCTGAGAGCAATGAGTTGACCACCTCGTCTTCCCTAACCTTTGGGGGACAGGTACACCCCTCATAGATCTATGGGATGCCGACCTTACCATCCTAATTCTTGGGGAATGTGCTCCACCCTCTCTGTACCCTGGGGCTGCAAAACTCTCCCACAATATCAGGCAGAAACATCCACCCTCTTCAATGCTGGGGCAAACTCACCCTCTCTGTATACACGGGTGGGGTTCCTCTCTTGGCCCAAGGTGATGTCTTAATTCCAGATCTCAGCTTCCATGGTTTTCCTCTTAAAGGTGTTTCTCCTTCATTCTCTCATTTCTATGTCCCTTTTAGTCCAAACTGACAGTGGTTTTGTTCATACAGTTCTCTCAAAAACCTTGTTGCTTTAGCATGCAAGAAGCAGGGGTCCAAGTCATCAGACAGTAAGACTTTTGAGATAACTGCATCTTCAATCCTGATTTACAAGTTCTAAGTTTAGTTAAGTCCTCCAATGTGGCACTTTCATCTGGGAGCTTGTTTTTCAGAGGATTGGAATTTCCAGAATCACTTTCTGTTTTCTTTGTGCCCAAAAGTTCGGTCCTCAGCGTATCTCTGTCATCTACCATTTTGCTATAAGCTGCAAGCAGAAGCCAAGATGCATTCTCTGGGTTTGCTTTGAAAATTTCTTCAGCTAAATGCCCAGGCTCATCATTTTCAAATTCTTCCTTCCATGAAACACAAGGAGTTAATCTTGCTAAGTTCTCTGCAACTTTAAAACATGGATTGCCTTTCTTCCAGTTTCCAGTAATACTTTCATCATTTACTTTGAAGGCATCATAAAAAGTTTCTTTAGCAGCCACATTCCTATCAACACTCTCTTCAAAGCATTGTAGACCTTTTCTTCCAAGCCATTTCACAATTCCTCCAAGAAATGCCCCTTACTTATTTTTAAAACTGTTCCAGCATTTCAGTAATTACAAAAGCACTTCCTTACTCCTTGGTACAAATTATATTTAGTCAGCCAAAGGGGTGCTGAAGCAAAATACCAGAAATTGGTTGGCTTTCATAAAGGACATTTATTTGGGGTAGGAGCTTACAGGTACCAGGCCATAAGGCATAAGTTGCTTCCCTCACCAAAGTCTATTTCCATGCGTTGGAGCAAGATGGCTGCTGACGTCTCCAAGGGTTCAGGCTCCCTGGGTTCCTCTGGGCTCAGTTCCCCTGTTTTCTCCACAAGGTCAGCTGTAGCTATCAGGTGAATGGCTCTGTCTCTCTCTCTGGGGTTTCTGCCATGTCTAAGGAGCCATCCCTAGTCCTTTGTGTTCCTCTCCTGGCTCAAGGTTCCTCTCTTCCTGGGGCTTACTTCTCTTTCCTGTGTGCTTACTTCTGTGTATTTGACTTCAGCATCAAACCCCAACATCAAAATTCCAACATCAGAAACCCCCAACTCTGTCCTTTGCCATGCCTTCTATCTCTCAGTCCCCACCCACCAAGGGGTGGGGACTAATGCTCTAACGATGTGGCCCAATCAAAGCCCTTATCATAACTTAATCATGCCCAGGTATAGATCAGATTACAAACATAATCTAATATCAATTTTTGGGATTCATAACCATATCAAACTGCTACAGCACCGAAATAGGAAAAGAGCAAGTAAAACTCTCACTCTCTGCTGATTTCATGATCCTATATTTAGAAAATTGTGAAAGGTCTAGGAAAAGCTACTTGAGCAAATAAATGAGTTCAGCAACGTGGCAGGATACAAGATCGCTGTAAAAATTCTGTAAGGTTTTTGTACTCTAGCATTGAAAAATCTGAGAAGGAAATTAGGGAAAAAATTCCATTTATGAAAGTAACAAAATGACTCAAATATCTAGGAATCAATTTGCCCGAAGAAGTACAGAACCTATTTGGACAAAACTACAAAACAATGCTAAAAGAAATCAATGAAGACCTCAACAAATGGAAAGACATTCTGTGTTCATGGATTGGAGGACTAAATATCTGATGATGTCAACCCTACCCAAACAGATTTATAGATTCAGTGCAATGCCAATCAAAATTCCAACAGCCTACTTTTCTAAAATAGAAAAGGCAATTGCCAAACTCATTTGGAAAGGAAAGTGCACCTGGATAGCAAAACCATGCTAAAAAAGAAGAGCAACAGGGGAGGAATTTCACTGCCCGACCTTGAAACATATTACCAAAGCTACAGTGGTCAAAACAGCACAGTACTGACTACAGACATAAAGATAGACCAGTTGATCAGTAGAATAGAATTGAGTCCCGAAATAAACCTTCACCTCTACAGTCAACTGATTTTTTTAAAGATTTATTTTATTTCTCTCCCATTCCCCTGCCCCCCCATTGTCTGCTCTCTTGTGTCCATTCACTGTGTGTTCTTCTGTGTCCACTTGCATTCTCAGCATCACCGCCATTCTGTGTCTTTTTCTGTTGCCTCATCTTGCTGCGTCAGCTCTCCGTGTGTGCGGCAGCACTCCTGGGCGGGCTGCACCTTTTTTGCAAGGGGAGCCCCACACACAAGGAGTGCACCCCACATGGACAGCTGCTCCATGCAAAAAAAGTGTAGCCTACCCAGGAGTGGCATCACACACACAGAGCTGACACAGCAAGATGGTGCAACAAAAAGAGACACAGACTCCCAGTGCTGCTGACAAGAATACAAGCAGACACAGAAGCACACACAGCACATGGATACGAAGAGCAGACAACGGATGGGGAAGGAGAGAGGTATAAATTTTTTTAAAAAACTTAAATAAATAAATAAATAAATAGGAAAGGCAAGACCATAAAATTTCTAGGAGAAAATATACAAAAACATCTTAAAGACATTGTGGTATGTGGTGGTTTCTTGGACCTTACACTGAAAACATATACAACAACAAGAACAAAAATAAATAAATGAGACCTCCCCATAACTAAACACTTTTGCATCAAATAGGACTTTGTCAAAAGGTTGAAATAGCAGCCAACTCAATGGGAGAAATTATTTTGAAATCACTATCTGAGAAGTGTTTAATATCCATGATATACGAAGAGAAGTTACAACTCAACAAAAAAAAGCCAAACGACCCAATTTAAAAACAGGCAAAAGATTTGAATAGACATTTGTGCAAAGAAGAAATAAAAATGGCAAAAGAACATGTGAAAAATATTCAACATAACAAATGATTAGGGAATTGCAAATTAAAACTACAATGAGGGAAGTGGTTTTGGCCCAACGGATAGGGCGTCGACATACCACATGGGAGGTCTAAAGTTCAAACCTAGGGCCTCCTGACCCATGTGATGAGCTGGCACACTAGCAGCACTGATGCACACAAGGAGTGCCGTGCCACGCAGGGGGCTTCCCCATGTAGGGAAGCCCCATGCCCAAGGAGTGCACCCATAAGGAGAGCCGCCCAGTGCATAAAAAGTGCAGCCTGCCCAGGAATGGCACCGCACACACGGAGAGCTGATGCAGCAAGATGATGCAACAAAAAGAGACACAGTTTCTGGGTGCCACTGACAAGAATCCGCACAGACACAGAAGAACTCACAGTGAATGGACACAGAGAGCAGACAATTGGGGGGTGGGGGAGTGGTTGGGGAAGGGAAGAGAAATTTTTAAAAAAACTACAATGAGATATCATTTCACACTTATGAGAATTGCCACTATTAAAGAGACAGACAAATTTAAGTGTTGGAGAGGATGTGAACAGATGGAAACAGTTATTCACTGTTGGTGGGAACGCAGAAGGTACAGCCACTGTGGAGGACTGTTTGGAAATTCCTAAAAGAATTTGCATAAAGATTTGCCACGTGACTCTGCAATATCACCACTGAGTATATACCTAGAAGGACTGAAAGTAGTGATGCAAACAAACATCTGCACACCATGTTCAAAGCAGCGTTATTCAGGATTGCAAAAAGATGGAAACGACCCAGGTGTACATCAACCAATGAATGGATCAACAAACTGTGGTGGATGCACATGATGGAATATCACGCAGCTGTAAGAAGAAGAAGTGTGAATATCAAGGACATTATGCTGAGTGAAGCAGGCCAGACACAAAAGGACAAATACTGTACAGTTTCATTACTATGAACTACATATATTGTGGAACATATTTTAAGATTCCTCTTAAATAGACTAATAGAAACTCAAAGATGCAATTAGATTAGTGGTTAATTGGGGCTAGGGAAGGCATACTAAGGTGTGCGGAGTTTTTCTCCTTGGAGTAATGAAATAAATCTAAAATTTTTTATGATGATGATTGCACAATATTGTGATTCTACTAAAAGTCATTGATTATACACTTTAGATAGATCATATGGTACGTGAATATATCTCAATAAAACTGCTTAATAAATAAATAATTGTTGAAGAACAGCCAGAAATTGCAGCTAGGTACAGGAAGAGAAAAAGAGACTGAGAAGTGAAGAATTTTCTTGTTTGCTTTTTTATTATTATTGAAATAATGAAAAAGCTCTAATAATGATTGGAGTGATGAATGCAGAAGAAAAAAATAATACAGAGGGATTTTTACTTCAACATATGGGTGACTTACCTGCTGAGACAGGTTTTATGTTGGATATTCCCCAGGAAACTTCTGAGTTCGGAAGGAAGGTAGTAAACCCCGGGCAGGCCCCGCTGGGCTTCTGTGCTCCCACATCTCCCTGCACCCGGGGCTGGTGCACTGTTCTGGGCCTGCCAAGCCTCCAGGTGGCAGTGAGCTCCTGGGCCAGCACACTGTGGCCATCTCCTGACTGGAGAGGCCAGGGGCTGGTGCCACGGAGGCAGGAGGACTCTGCTAAGCGGAGTGATGTGGGGAGTCACATGCAGGCTTTGTGCTGCACCAGGAGCTTTCTCCTGTGATCCCCCACGGGGCGGGGATAAAGTCTGGGTCCAGGACAGCAGTGGCCCCGGAGTCTGGGCTTGGGCTGGAGGCTCCTGGATCCTGCTCCTTCTGGGCCCTTCCCCCTGAAGCTTCAGGGTCACTGCGCTGAGGAGTCCACGTCACCAGGCTCCGCAGACTGGCCCTGAACGCTCCCAACGCCGTCTTAGAGATGAAGGCGCGGGGCGGGCAGGTGAGGGGCACGTTTCCACCACCCAGCTGGGCCGGCGCTTCCCGCGCTGTGGCCGCCCGCCTGCAGGGGGCGCGCTGCCGCCTCTCCTGAGGAAACCCCGGAAACGCCCCCGCGTTCCTGCGGGAGGAACAGCCGCGGCGGAGGTGGAAGGTCTCGTTCCCGCGCGGCCGCGGGGAGCTGCCAGGACGGGGCTGCTCGGCGGTGGGCGTGAGGAGAGAGCCCCTCTTCCCGCGGGGGCGCGGGGCTGCGTGGCGGTGCTTGGAGCGCTTTCTTCCCTAACGTGAGCGGAGGACTCGGGTTCCTGCGCCGCCCCCGTTAGTTCATCGTCTCCTCAGGGGACGCGCAGGAGGCGTGTTCGCCCAGAGCCCCCGCTCACTGAGGCCGCCAGCTCGAGCCGGGCGTGCTGTCGGGCGTGTGCGGGTTCAGGACGCTTGCTGGAGACAGTCCTGACGGAGCTTCAGAGAGGAAGGACGTCTGCAGCCTGAAAGGGTAGGAGAGTACTGCGGCTTCCAGGGGAGAGGTCGGGGGCGGGCGTGGCCCAGCCCTGGGCTGAGGGAAGGGGCGCTCCTCGGCGCGGCGCCCTCGGCGGTCACAGAGGGGCGGCTGTTCCTGCACCGCTGACAGAGGCGAAAGAAACGTTGACAGACTTACAAGTACGGGCAGTGCGGCTCCCAGCGTTACCTTTAAGCGTCAGTAACCCACACTCCAACATTCATGATAATTTTATATTTCTGACTTTAATTAAAGCAAACTTTTGAGTAAATTTTTTATTTAAGGTAACAAGGCCGGGGAGTGAATTCGGGACCTTGTGTGTGGGAAGCTGGCAGTACACCACTGAGCCACTCTGGTTCCCCAATGGTGGTTTTTTGTTTGTTTTGTTTTAAGGAGGCACCGGAACCGAACTGGGACCTCACATGTAGGAAGCGGGCGCTCAACCCCTGGGCCCATATGAGCGCCCTAAGTTCATTAATGTTACTTTTAATTTATCTTGTTTTCAAGGACAAAACTGCCATGTTGCACAATTTCTCATGAAAAAGTCAGAATTTTCTCTTACTTCAAGTTTAGCTTGCTGACATGTCCTTTTTTGCAGTGTGACTGTTACTGTTTAAAAAATACCTAGAGGTGATACCTGCACACCATGAGAATGTAGTAAATGTCCCGGGATTATACCCTTTAAATTGGTTAGCTGTTTGTTATGAAGATTTTACAAGATACTTCGCCTTCCAGTTGTAGTAAGTTGCACTAAGTAAAATTTATGCATCAACAGAAACCAGTTTTTGAAGTTCAAGACCCAGTTGTGATTTTCAGTACCTACTATTGCATACTGCCGAAAAGTACCTAAATTGAAATATGTCCAGGACTTAAATTATCACTTTATTTAAGAGCTGCGTCAGAAACTGTTGTTTTGTAAGTCATATGTATTCAGCGGAGGTAAATTTCTCCTGTAGAAAATACAAAATCTGACTTTAATTTTGTATATTTCCATGGTAAGGTGAAATCAGTATGCCTACAATCTCATTTTGTACATGCGTATCTTTTGTAGGCATGTATCTGTAAAAATATCTGTGTTTTTTAAATTGCCAAACAGTGTATTCATGTGGTAGAACAAGATACAGACAACTAATAGGAATTTGAAAATCTCAATGTACTCCATTTAAGAAATTACTGTTGTTGCTTTGAAAAGGTACTTCACTTTTCTTCTCAAATTTACTTGAAATGCACACAGATAATTACTTCTTGAATAGACAGGTTTCACACCACAGTTTGCAATTAATGTTGAAAAAAATACTTGATAATTTAAATCACAATGAATGAGTGACTTTATTTTATTTATTCAGTCATTCAGTAATATAGGTGACATACAGACCTATGCAAGGAATGATTTTATAATTATTGCTGCGTAATTCTACCCTGTGGTAAAACCGAAGCCAGGAATCTGATATATGACTTGTTCAGTTGTGGTACATTTCCACATGATTTGACCAACACTAAAATATTAACACAATGTCAAGATATTTTCCTTTTTCTTTCTTCCTTTTTTTTTTTTTTTTTTTAAGAGCAACTCAGTGATTTGGGCGTTGGTTAGTATAATACCAAGAGCCTAAGGAGAAAAGTACAAAATGGCCCTTAACACCAATGCCAGTATATGGTTACAACTAAGGATATTACTAATTCTTGTGCTTCTTAATCACTTTTGTTTAGAACGTAAATCAAAGCCATTAACGTGAACTTGAGATATATGCCCAATACATATACAACCTTATGAAAAATACTTTTCGTAAGAAACATCACACTTTTAAAATATTGGAAACTGAGTGTGCTGATTTGTATCTTGTCTTAGAACAAGAGAACATGCAATTAGGGAGGTTTTTACTGATAGTAAAGTTCTTCAAGTTAGTGGCCTTCCTTTCTCTTTATACTTACCACAGGCTACCCAGTGTCCTGAGAGGATTCATTGTGAGAAAAGTGTCAGTCACAGTTTTAAGACCTTACTTTGAAAGGAATTAAGGAGAAAGCAAATTGGAAGGTAAGATTTCATCTTTGTTTTTGTATTGAAAAAGTTTCAATGAGTGTATTATAAATGTATCTAAGCCATTAATTTTTACAGCCTTCAAGTAAAGTCTATGAAAAGAGGTTGGTAGAGATCATCTAATCTTAAATTTTGACATCATACATTCAGGTCCGTGGCACAATCCCTAGCCAGTAACAGCACAGCATGCTTAGATATGTCATTAGTGACCCTTAATAGAAGTTAGTTTCAAAAACTGGGAGATTTCTGCTTTAGTCATACATTCTTTAACATCTTGTTTATTAGTAAAAATCAGCAAACAAGCTTTTTTTAGGTCCTAATGCACTATGTCTTCTATATTGCTTCCTACACTTCCTCTTGTAGGGGAAGTATGCCCAGTTTCATTCATAGAAAATTGATAAAGGATGGTAGTTTTCTCTGCATTATCCAGTCCAGCAATGATAATTTTGTGCTCCTGGTCATTGAACAGCCTCCATATCCTGGTGTAGAGAATTCCCATTCTGGGGCAGCATACTCCCCTCCAGCCACCTGGGTCATCTGGCCTTCCCCAGTCCAAGGTAAGGGAGAGGAGAGTGATGCAGCAGAGCCTCTGCCTCTGCTGCTTCTCCCACACTTGGCAACCAGCTTGATTTCTGAGAACTGCAAGGAGACCTAAACCCAAGCCGACCAGCCTCGCAAGCCACCATCCTCTCCCAGTTCCTTACTGGTGGCTGCCGTGGCACCTACCAAGTGGGTGGGGTGTAATAATATTTGCAATCATGATGAGTCTTTTTCAAATTCCTTAATTTTCTCTTTACTTTCAGTTTGAAAGGGACCATCCTTTTTCAGTAGTCATTGGCCCTGTATTTGGGGGATTGTTGCTGTTCCATTAGAGAATGTGGCAGAAATCCCCAGGATGGGAGTTCAGTATTCTTCCGTGTGCATCTCTACCCACTGTGGTAATCCCCCATGAACATTTGAACATATTAATACACCTTATATGTAAGCCCAGGTGAACTTCCTGTCATTTATCTCGCATCACTGAACAACCCACACCAGTGCTCCTCCCTTGCCATAGTTGTAATCCTTCTGTGATCCAAAACCTCTTAAAAAATGAAACCAACTGTATTGCCAATTAGATTAATAGGAAAATGAGGTAGTAATGATAGGTTTAAACATAAATAAAATGTGTAATCATTTAGCAAAACTAAAACTAAATGTAAAAAAAATTGGGGTATTAAAATGAAAAATATTAAAAATAATTTATTTGTAATGTTTTCCCTTTCATCACTGTAATAACTGTTGTCCTGTATGTACAGTGGTAATTTCTTACATTTCTTCCTCAGTGTCTTTTTTTTCATTATGTCTTCAAAGAAGGTTTAGGTCATGGTCCATATACCCAACATCCTCCCTTAAGAATGTTGCGAAATGGCCAGATGGAAAGAAAAAGGGTAACATAAAAATAGGGGTTATTTAAAAACTACAATACATGATTACCTAAAGTATGTTTTAAAACATATGCCCCAAAAGTATTTTTTTCAGAGCAGTGAATTTTTAAGAGCAAATATTACGAAGACGGTAAGATGCGTTTCTAGGAATTGGTCCATGTTGTCAAAGATATCTGTTCAGGCACAATTGCTTGTAGTGTACTCTTAAAACCCATTTTAGAAATGTCACCACTCTGATTACTCATTTTAGTGAATAGATTGTTCTTTTCTTTTATTCTCAACCCATCTGCCTCAAGGATTTTCTTATTTGTTGATCTTTTCGCAGAACTAACTTTTAGTTGTGTTGATTCTATTGTTTTTCTATTGTTTCATTCATCTCCGCTCTAATCTTTATTTCCAGCTTTGGATTTAGTTTGCTCTTCTTTGTGTATTTCCTTAAGAAATAAAATTATGTTATTGATTTGAGATCGTTATTCTTTCTAAATAAAGTTGCTTTTTGCTATAAATTTCTCTGTTAATGTTTTCAGTGCATCTTTTAAGATTTGATATGTTGTGTATTCATTTCTGTTTCTCTCAAGGTGTTGTCTAATTCCTCTCATGATTTCATTTGTGAACCATAGATTCATGTGTGCTATTGAGTTTCCACATAGTTGTGAAACTTTCTAATTTACCTTCTATTTTTGATTTCTAGTTTCATTCTACTTTGGTAAAAGAAGATAACTTCATGTTTCAGTGTTTTTATATATGTTGTGGGGTAACATATGGTCTATTCTAAAAATATTCCATGTGAACTTGAGAAGAATATATTCTGTGGGATCTAGTTGGCTTATAGAGTTGTTCGAGTCCTCTCTATCCTTAATGATTGTTTGTCTAGTTTTTCTATCCATTTGTGAAAGTGGAAAATTAAATTCTCCAACTATTATGATAGATCTATTTCTCACTTAAAATACATCATTTTTTCCTCTCTGTATTTAAGTGCTCTGTTGCTCCATGTATGTATGTTTTTAGTTATTGTATGTTCTTGATATTGACCCTTTTATGAATATATAGATACTTTGTCTTTTGTAGACATGGTTGCTTTAATTTTGTTTGCTATTACTAAAGTGAGCCTAACTTTCTTTTCGTTATTATCTGCATGCCGTATTTCAGTACTGTTGCCAACTTTCTCACGTTCAACCTCTCTGGGCCTTTGGTTCTAAAGTGGCTCTGGGGACCAGGTGTACTTCAGTGGTTTTTTACTTTAGTTTTTATAAATTATGTATTTTATTTCTAATATTTAAACCTGTCATTACTACCTCATTTTTCTGTTATTGAATTTGGCAATATATTAGGCTTAATGTTTTAAAAAGTGTTGGATCACAACAGGATTGAACTATGGCAGGGGAGGAGCATTGTTGTGGGGTGTCATTGATGGGGGATGCATGGAAGGGAGTTCACCTGGGCGTGCGTATAGGGTATATAGATATGTTTGGATGTTCATTGGGTATTGACACAGTGGGTAGAGATTCACACAACTGAGGGAGTGTAGGGTTCCCTTCCTGGGGAGCTCTGTCACATTCCGCAATGGGAAAGCAACCAAGTGTGAGGGCAATGACCAGTGAAGAAGGATAGCCCAGTGATGAGCCCTCAATACTGATGACTATGCTTAATGAGCCTATTGTGCTTGTAATTTCAACTTGGCCTGGTTTTGCAGGGTGCCTAAGAGCTACCTCCTGAGAGCCTCCATGTTGCTCAAATGTGGCCACTCTCTAAGCCAAACTCAGCCAAACTCATGTCCCAGCGTGGGACATGACTCACGGCGATGAGCCTCCCTGGCACTGAGGGATTAGTACCAAGCATGGCTTGTGAACCTACTAGAAAAAGACCTTGAATAAAAGGGGGAAATGATAAAGACAAATGAGTTCATAATCTTAAGAGACTTAAATGTGTTGGGAGGTCATCAGAGGGGTCGTGCTTACACATGTCTCAGCAGGGTCTCAGAGACAGCCAAAGTAAATACAAACTCAGGTGGTGGTGCTTTCAGGACTACGGAACACCCAGGTCCTATGGTCCTGGCAGGTGGCTCCGGAGTTCAGTACCTTGCCTATGGGCCCATCTTTGGAATTTGTGCTCCTGAGTGTTATGAAGTTGGATTCAGATGCGACTTCTCCGCACGTGCCTCTTCTGTCCCTTATATTGAACCTCTGGTTGGTGCTGGGGTTGGTGTATGCCCAGGAGACTTGAATCTTTGGGCTGTCTATGTGCAAGCTGGGTCCTGAGCCTCAGAGGTGTTGCAACACCTCCTCTCCAATTCATTGGATTTACCCAGGTCAGCTGACAGGGAAGTGAGGATGGACAACCACCACACCAGGGAACCAAGAAAATCTACAGCTGTGGGCACAAGAGTCCTATCCAGCAGCCACATGGGATCGAAGCCCCTTCTCAATTGAGAGGTGGAATGGGCATCACCTTCCCAAGGTCCTCAGGATGGAGGAGTAAAATATGGATTAGAGTAGACACTGTATTTTACTATAAAATTATTGAGACTCTAAAAATGGACTAAATTGTATCATTGATGTGGAGACAATGGCCACTGGAGTTGCTGAACGCAGAGCGAGGTTAAAGGAGTTGTGATATGGGGGCATTTTTGGGACTTGGAGTCGTCTTGAATGATATTACTGGGACAAAGCGGGACATTATCCTGACATAACCCACTGAATGGACTGGGAGAGAGTGTAAACTACAATGTAAACTATAATCCATGCTGCGTAGCAGTGCTCCAAGATGTATTCATCAAATGAAATGAACGTGCCACACTAATGAAAGAAGTTGTTGATGTGGGAGGAGTGGGGGTTGTGGGGAGTGGGGCATGTAGGAAGCTCCTGTATTTTTTAATGTAACATTTTGTGTGACCTACATATCTTTTAAAAATAAAAGTATGTTAAAAAAAAAATAAAATGAGTCTTGGGGAGTGGGCGTGGCTTAGTGTTTGAGCACCTGCTTCCCGTGTATGAAGTCCCAGGTTCAATCCCCAGTACCTCCTAAAAAAAGTCAGGTGGGTCTCTTACAGGCAATACATGGTTGTATCATTGTTTATATATGCCAAACTTTGCTTCATTGAAGTAATTACAGAAAAAGTATTAACTAAATACAGCAGAGACTGCCACAATATATCAAATTACTTACAGCAAAAGAATTAAAATTGACACTTGTATTTTACATGTATTTTTGGTCAATGTTTTTAAATGAAATTTTGTAGTGGACCATTTTAATTCCCTTCTCATTTCTGTTTTTCTCTATTTTAAACATTATCCAAATAATTTCTAACTTATAGGAAGATTGCAGAAATAAAGAATACCGACATACATTCCTGCTTCTCATACATAGATCCACCGTTTTTAATATTTTGCCATATTTGCAGTTCCTTTCTTCTTCCTTCCTTCTCCCTCCCTCCCTCCTATGCATTTAAGGGTAGGTAGATACACCTTGCTCCTTGAACACAATATTCCATGTACATTTCCTCAGAACTAGAATCTTCACTAATGTAACTGCCTTATGTACAGTTAAATTTAAAATGTTTAATATTGCTATAAGGCAATATTGCTATAAGTCTCTATTCCAATTTTTTAATATGTCCCAGTAATGTCTCTGAGTCTTTTTTCCTCCATTATTGATCTCGTTTAGGATCATATATTGCACTGAATTGTCCATGACTTTAGTTGCTCTTTTCTTAAATTGTGGAAACATATACAATGTATACTTAACTATCTCAACCAATCCCACGCATAGCATTCAGTGGGATTAATTACACTGACCCTGTGCTAAGGTCACCACCATCCATTACCAGAACTTTCCTATCACCCTAAACAGAAACCCTGTATCCATTCTGTGTTAACTCTTCTTGCCCCTCTGTACTGCACCAGGTAAGCTGTAATACTTTGTCTCTGAACTTTGCCCATTTCATTTGTTTCAAATGAGTGAGCTTATGCAATATGTCTCTGTGTCTGACATTTCACTCAGTGTGATGTCTTCTAGTTCATTCATGTTGTAGCATGGATCAGGACTACATTCTTTTTACAACTGAATAGGATCCCATTGTATGTATGTATCACATTTTTTATCCACTTACCTGTGAATGGATACTTGGGTTCCGTCCATCTTTTGGCTATTATGAAAATGCTGCTGTGAGCAGTGGTGTAAAACTATCTGTTCGAGTTCCTGCTCTTCCATTCTTTCGGGTATATGCCAGGTCATGTGACAATGCTGTTTCCTCCAAACTGTTTTCCACGGTGTATGTAGCATCATTTTTCATTCCCTTTAGCAATGTACAGGGCTCTCTGATTTTCTCCATCTTTGCCGTTATTTATTTTTAATATCCATTCTCATGAGTGTAAGCTACTAATATTTCTCTTTTTTTTTAAACTTGTACTTGTGGTTCCATATATATTACTCATAATTTCCCATTTCAGCTCTTTCAAGGGGACAATTCAGTGAGCTGAATTATGTTCATGATGTTGTGCTAACCACCAGTATCCAGTACCCCAAATTGTTCATTACCTCAAACAGAAACTCTGTACCCATTAAACAGTACCACCTCTCTCTCCTCCCCTCCAGCCTTGGATAACATAAAATCTACCTGCCTCCATGAAATGTCCTTCTTCTCATTATTTCATATAAACAAAGGTTAGACAATATTTGTCATTTTGTGTCTGGGTTATTTTCCAAAACATTATGTCTTCAAGGTTCGTGGATGTTGTAGTATGCATTGTGACATCCTCCACTTTTATGACTGAATATTATTCCAATGTGTGCATACCACTTTTTGTTTATTGATTCACCTGCTAATGGACACTTGTGTTGCTTCTACCATTTGTCTACTTTGAACAATGCTGCTGTAAATATTGGTGTACCAATAACTATCTGAGTCTCTGCATTCAGTTCTTTTGAGTATACACCAAGAAGTGGGATTCCTGGGTCATCTGTAATTCTGTTTAACTTTTTGTGGAACTGCCAAGCTGTGTTTCCACAGTGTCTGCACCATTTTACAATGTCTCTAGTAATATTAGGATTCCTATTTCTGTGTATCTTCACCAACATTTACTTTTTTTCTTAGCTAACAAAATCAGTGGATGTTAATTGGTATCTCATGTGGTTTTGATGTGCATTTCTCGGATAACCAGTGATGATGTGTATCTTTTCATGTGCTGTTGGCTATGTGTATATCTTCTTGAGAAATTCCACTCAAATCATGACTGAAGCCTTACTGTCTTAGACTTGACTGCATTGGGAAGTGTTTTGTTTTTTTCTCTAAGCAAGTTTATTAAGATAAATTCACATACTATCCAGTCCAACTAAAGTGTACATAAATGACTTTTTGTATAATCCCAGCATTGTGCATTTATCTCTGTAGTCAATTTTAGAGCATTTTCATTACTCAAAAAAAAACAAACCCTACCCCTTAGCAGTCACCACTCAATTCCTCTGCCTTCCCCACCATATGTAACTATTAATCTAATTCCATCTCTATAAACCTATTTATATATTTTTAAAAAGGTTTGTTTTTTATTTATTTATCTCCCCTTCCCGCACCCCCACCCCAGTTGTCTGTTCTCTGTGTCCATTTGCTGCGTGTTCTTCTTTTGTCTGCTTCTGTTGTTGTCAGGGGCATGAGAATCTGTGTCTCTTTTTGTTGCATCATCTTGCTGTGTCAGCGCTCTATGTTTGCAGCACCATTCCTGGGCAGGCTGAACTTTCTTTTGCACTGGGCGGCTCTCCTTACGGGGGCACTCCTTGTGCATGGGACTTCCCTATGTGGGGACACCCCTGTGTGGCAGGGCACCCCTTGCGTGCATCAGCACTGCGCATGGGCCAGCTCCACACAGGTCAAGGTGGCCCGGGGTTTGAACCATGGACTTCCCATGTGGTAGACGGACGCCCTATGCATTGGGCCAAGTCCGCTTCCCTGTATTCACATTTTATATGAGTGGAGTCTAACGATATAAAGTACTTTGTGTCTGATTTCTTTCACTTAGCTTAATTTATTTTTAGCCATTGATGGGAAAAAATATTAATGTATTACTATTCTCTACAGTTGAAGTTGCTTTAGGTGTATTTCCACCCAATTACCACCCTATTTTTTAACATCTTTTGATATTAACATACATTTGTTTTGATTCAGGGAAGAATACCCTTTTATTTATACTATTGATCACACACATTATCTACACACAGGATTCACTTTGCTTATACAGTCTCATACTTCATCTTCTAGCTTTCCTTCTAGTGGTATACACGAACCTAAACTTTCCCTTTCAATCACCGTCACACTGACCCACGTGTTAGGACTGTGACTTATAATCACTATAATGTGCTATCATCACCTCTCCATTTTCAAACATTAACAATCAGCCATATTATAAATCCTGCACATTTAAACCTCAGTTTATCTTCTGGTGACCTATATTCTAGCCATTAACTTCATGAGTTTGCCCATCATATTTAATTCCTATTAGTGAGATTATTTAATATTTGTCCTTTTGCATCTGTCTTTGTTTCATTCAACATAATGTCTTCAATGATCATCATGTCACATGGATCGAGAATTTCTTACAGCTGAATAATGTGGTAGGCGGACGCCCTAACCATTGGGCCAAGTCCACTTCCCCTACAGTGATTTTCATATGCTCTTCTAATCCTTTTTATTTCTGTAAGTTCAGCAGTAATATTCCCCCTTTTCAATGCAAATGATTTTTATTATTTGCATCCTCTCCTTTTTTGTCAGCTTATCTAATATTTGTCATAAGTTTGGACATTTTGTCTTTTCATTTTCATTCATCTCTAGATATTTCCAGATTTCCTCATGACTTCTTTGACCCATTGGGTCTTGAAGAGTGTATTGCTTAACTCCCCCATATTTGTGAATTTTCTAGTTCTCTAGTTACTGAAGTTTAATGGCATTTCACTGTGGTTAGATACAATATTTTATATGATTTTGATCTTTCAAAATTTATTGAGACTTGTTTTGTGATATAATGTATAACCTAATCTGGGATATAATCCTTGTGCACTTGAGAAGTATTTGTACTCTATTGCTTTCAAACAGATGTGTTACATATTTCTTGCACATACATCCTCTCTCTTTCTGTTATAAACATCTATATAGGACTGCTAGAACTAGTTGGTACATAGAGTCATTCCAGTCCTCCATTTCCTTTTTCACCTTCAGTTTGAAAATGCTAGCCAATATTGAAAGTGGTATATTGAAATCTACTGCTATTAATACAGCCCTACCTATTTCTCACATCAAATCTGTGAATGTTTGCTTCATATATTTTGTGCCTCAAGATTATGTACATATATTTTTATAATTGACTCTTTTTTCAGTATATAGGGTCTTCCATTGTTCCTTCTAGAAGTATTTGACTTTGTTCGTTTTGTTTGATGATAATTTAACCATTCTCACTCTGTTTTGCTTAATATATTCATGGAATAGTTTCCATTTTTTTCACATTTAACCTCCTCATGTCTGAATTTAAGATGTGTCTCTTGTAAGCAGAATATAGTTGTCATGCTTTTTTATATATTGTTCTGATTTCTGCCTTTTGACTGGGATATTTAAGCCATTTACTTTATTTTTTTTTAATTTTTTTTTCTCTCGTTTTTTTAAATGTTACATTCAAAAAGTATAAGAGATCCCCATATACCCCCACCCCCCTCATCCTACTCCTCCCACATCAACAACCTCTTTCATCATCATGGGACATTCATCACATTTGATGAATACATTTTGAAGCACTGCTGCACCACATGGTAATGGTTTACATTGTAGTTTACACTCTCCCCCAGTCCACCCAGTGGGCCATGGCAGGACATACCATGTCCAGCATCTGTCCCTACAGTATCACCCAGGACAACTCCAAGACCTGAAAATGCCCCCACATCATATCTCTTCTGCCCTCAGCAGCTACTGTGGCCACTTTCTCCACATCAGTGCTACAATTTCTTCCATTACTAAACACAATAGTTCCATAGTAGAATATCAGTAAGTCCACTCTAATCCATACTCTATTCCTCCATCCTGTGGACCCTGGGATGGTTATGTCCACTCCACCTCTATATTGAGAGGGGAGCTTAGATTCCACATGGACGATGGATGCAGTTCTCCTGCTTGCAGTTGTAGGCACTCTTGGCTCCCTGGTGTGGTGGTTGACCTTCTTCACCTCCCTGTTAGCTGGTCTGGTTAACTCCAATAAACCAGAGTGTAGGAGTTCCAAGTCTGCTGAGGCTCAGGGCCTGGCTGTCACATGGACAGTCCAGAGATTCAGGTCTCCTGAGTATACATCAACCCCAGCACCAACCACAGGTTCAGTAACAGTGGCAGAAGAGGCATGTGTCACATCTAAGTCCAACTCCATCACACTCAGGAACACAAACTCCAAAGTAGGGCCAACTGACATGACACTGAATTCTGGAGCCATCTGCCATGACCATAGAACCTGTAGGTCTCCGTAGCCCTCAAGAGAACCAGTACCTGGGGTTGTATCTACTTTGTCTGTCTCTGGGACCCTGCTGAGGCATGCCTTAGTGCAACCCTTCTGATGACCTCCTGACTATTTTTTGGAGACTCATAGCCATATAAACTCATTTGTCCTTTCCATTTCATCCTTTTTTTCAAGTTCAAAAAGCAGATTTTAACACCTGATATTACATGTAGGCTGAGATATTCTGCTGGTCTGAGTTGATCCTTTTATTCAAGGTCTTTTTCTAGTTACATCATCAGTTGGTGCTTGGTAGTAATCCCTCTGTGCCAGGGAGGCTTATCCCTGGGAGTCATGTCCCATGCTGGTGGGAAGTTAATGCATTTACGTGCTGAGTTTATAAGCCATTTACTTTATTTATTTATTTTTTTTAAAGATTTCTTTTTATTTAATTCCCCTCCCCTCCCCTCCCCCGGTTGTCTGTTTTTCTGTGTCTTTTTGCTGCGTCTTGTTTCTTTGTCCGCTTCTGTTGTCGTCAGCGGCACGGGAAGTGTGGGCGGTGCCATTCCTCGGCAGGCTGCTTACTTTAAATAAAACTCCTGGCAATGCAGGATTTCTGCCATTTTGCCATTTGGTTTTTCGGTCATACTTTTTTTGTACTTCAATTTATTTTTCTTTTAATTAATTAATTTATTTATTTTTAAAAATTCTTTAGATACATAAATATTATATGAAAAAATAAGCGATTTCCATATGCCCTCCTCCCATCCCCTCCCACTTCCCCACATTAACAACATACTTCATTAGCGTGGTACATTTGTTTCAATTGATGAACATATATTGGAGCATTGCTACTATCCATGGACTACAGTTTACACTTTGTTCCACACAATTTTGTAAGTTTTGACAAAATACACAATGGTCTATATCCATCATTGCAGTGTTAGGCAAAACAAATCCAATATCCCAACAATGTCCCCATATTACACCTAATCTTCCCTCTCCCATCCTTGAGAACCTCTGGTGGCCACTGCCTTTACATTACTGATAGGATTTCTTCCATTGCTAGAAGAATAATAAGTCTATACTATGATGATAGTTATTCTACTTTAGTCCATTGTTGATTCCCCAGGCTTGAGGATTTTGAGATGGTGATGCCCATTCTGCTTATAAGTTAGTGGGGTCTTAGATCCTATGGGGCAGATGGATGAAACTACCTTGCTTGCAGCTGTAGACATTCTCTGTTCCTTGGGATGGACATTGTCTATCATCATCTCCTTGTTAGTTGTCCTGGGTGAGTCCAGTGAACTAGAGAGTAGGCATTGCAATTCTGAGATTCAGGGCTTACCTGGCACGTGGATGAACCAAAGATTCAAGTCTCTTGACATACACCTGTGAAGTATAATACTAACTAAAGGAAGGGGCAAAAGAGCCATGTGTAGGGAAACCACAAATGAGTTCAATTCCATGACACTGGGAGCTTAAATTCCAAAGTAATAGCCACTGACAGGGTTCTGAATTCTTGAGCTGTCTTATAGTTTAAGGATGTCTCTAGAGCCTCAGAAGTCCCAGTATTTGAAGCATTTGTTTACTGTGGCAGTCAGTGAAATCCTGCTGTGACTCTGGAATGAACTCCGAACTCACTTTGAAATCTCTTAGCCCAGAAAACTCATTTGCATGTACTGTTTCCCCTTTTTGGTCATGCTTTTTTTCCAACTGCATTGCTAGTTGGCGCTTAGTAATAATCCCTCAGTGTGAAGGAACCCGTCCTTGGATGTCACGTCCCACATTGGGGGCAAGTATTGCATTTTTGGGTTAGAGAGAGGCCACATGAGAGTAACAAGGAGGCTTTCAGGAGGTAATTCTTAGGCAATCTCTAATATTAGGCTAAGTTTCAATTTCAAAAGAAAAGGTTCATAAGTAGAGTCATCAATATCAAGGACCTGGCATGATGGTCTGTCTTCATTCACTAGGCGCTGCCCTTGTACTTGGAGGATTCTTGCTGATATATTAGAGAATGTAGCAGAACTCTACAGGATGGGAATTCAATATTCTCTCAGTTATTGTGTGTATCTCCACCCACCGAGACAATGCCACATGAACACTTGAGCATATATGCTTTAGAGGCATGCCACAGTTGAACCCTTCCCATGCATACCCATCACTGATACCCCACACCACTGATCCTCCCCACCACTGTTGAGACCCTTCTGTGAACCAAAACCTACCTCTCCAAGAATGAAGCCAAGAAAACAACCACATAAAATCAATAAGAAAATGAAATAATAATTAGAAGTTTAAAAATAACCAATAAAATACAAAAAAAAATTTAAATAATAAAAAAATTTTAGATATTTTTCTTTCGTCAGTGTAAGATACGTTGTCTTGTGTGTAAAGTGATATTTTCTTCTATATATTCCCGCAGTGTTTAATTTTTTTCATTTTTTCTTCAAAGAAGCTTTAGGATACTGAAAAGTCACATGGAGAATGCAGGTGATTCCCATATACCCATCACCCTTCCCCTTTTCTCCTCTCCCCTATTAATAACCTTTTATATGCAGATGGTACATTTGTTGCAATTGATGTACAAACATTGAAGCATTGCTATTAATTATTGTCAATTGTTTACATTATGGTTTGCATTTTGGATTGTACACTTTTATAGGTTTTGATGAAAGGGAGTAGAGGGTTGTGAACCGATGCCCACACAGGCAAAATCTGTGATAAGTTGGAAGGGTGTGGCTGTGCAGTGGGTGATGGTGACAGTGGTCCAGTGATGTGATTGGGTTCAGTGGTGCTTGTCTGAGGAGTAGTGGAGGGGGGGGTTTGGTTGGACTGTCTGTGGAAATGGGACGGTCAGGGGAAGGAGCATGTGGACTCTGGGGATTTGCAGGTCTGTGGTCAAAACTGCGTTGTTGGCAATGTTCTTTTGGCAGATATGGCAGGGAAGGGTTACTGGCGTCAGGTTTTGGGTATGGGGGTGCATGGGACAGGAGACACCTGGGGCAGGCGTCTATGGAATATGTAAGTGTTCATTTTGTCATAGTGTGTAATAGCAGTGTGTGGAGACCCACACAATAATTAAGAAAATGGAAACTCCCATCCTGGGGCATCCGGCTGTGTTCTCAGTTAGAGGGACAAGAATTCCTTGAGAACATAGGCAGTGCCTAATAAAACAGACAGTATGTCAAGCCCTCAATATTATTGCAAGAACTATGAATGTTATTCTTCAAAAATTGAAACTTCGTGGTTACCATAGGTGCTGAGGGGAAGGGGAGGAAAGAATAGAATGGATGGAATGTCGGGCATTTTTAGGGCATTGGAATTGCTCAGCATGATCTTCAATAACGGATACAGGCCACTTCACATTTTGTCATTTCATTCTTTACTGCCTCCGTTTGTATTTAGTTGCTCTTTGGTTGTAAACCGATTTGAATCACTTCTCATTTCCTCTTTTGCATAGTTTTTTGATATTTTCTTTGTGATTACCATGGGGGTTAATTTAACACCTGAATCTGTAACAGTATCTTTAGATTTGATACCTACCTAACTTGAATATCATCCACCAACTGTGTTCAGGTACTCCTCCAGCCTCCCCTCTTCATGAAGTTGTTGTCACAGATTACATCCAGATTTGTTTTGAGTTCCAAACCATACATTTATCATTATTAAGTCATTGACATGGTATATTCTGTATGTCGAGTTACATACCAAAAAGTACAATAAAATAGTACTGGCATTTATAATTTCCCAGGTAATTACCTTTACTGGAGATCTTCATTTTTCAATGCTGCTTTGACCTTTTTTTCCCATCTGATAAACATCCTTTAGTTTTTCTTGTGGGTCAGGTCAAGGGGTTGAACCAGGCTAGTAAGATAGAAAATCAGTAGCTGGATCTGGAACCTGGTAAGAAGTCCATGTGGACATCAGCAACCCCAATATGCTGCTGGAAGACTCTTCCCAAGATTCTGCCACTCAGAAGAAGACTTCCTCCAGAACCCAGGAGAAGCCCCGGATATTCCCCAAGGACTTTATCATTTGGCCCTCTTGGGAGATGGATGGAGGAAATAAGGCAATCAAAACAGTCAACAGCTGGAACTCCTTCCTTGCCATTAACAAAGGGGTGGGATAATTAACAGGTCAAAAGGCAGGCAGGCATGGGGCCTAAGCATGCTCTAGTGTGCTCTCTTGCCTCTGGACCTGGAATGCAGCTGCCTACCTCCCTGCTTGAATCACAGTGCAAGTAAAAGCTGGGCATTTATAACCTATAATGGGAAATTGTAGCCGATAAATCAGCCCTCTTTATCACTTTTCAGCCCCTTCCTCTCTACCTGGGACAATGCTGTTATTTTCTCCCATTTCTCTTCCCTCCCTGCCTGAATAAATTACTGGCCTAATTCACCCAGCCTGCTCTTGAAATGTATTTCTGCAGCATAGCCAAGAACCTAAATAAAATCTGGTAATAGGGTGCGGAACACTCAGCTTTTGTTTATCTGCGAATGCCTTAATCTCCCCCTCAGTTTTGAAATAGAGCTTCTCTGGATATAAAATCTTTTGGTTCTAATGATTTTCTTTCAGTACTCTATAAATATTTCTTCCCACTGCCTTCTTGCCTCCAACATTTCTTATCAGAAACTGGCACTTAGTGTTATTGGGGCTCCCTTGTACATGACATGGTACTTCTCTCTTCCAAATTTCAGTGTTCTCTTGTTATCTTTGGTGTGTGACTCATTCTTTTAAGCAAAATTAGACCTTGTTCCTCTCAATTTCATGAGCCCATTGGCTTCTTCACTAGAATTCTGGAATCTTGACTCAGCCCAGTGGTGTTTTCTCCAAAGTTATTTAAGCAATGTCCTTAGAAAGCTGTGCCCCACAGTACCTGGCACAGCTTTCCTTTCCGTGGGTTTCTGAGACAGTCCATTTTGTTTAATGTGATGCACTGTGGCCTGTAGCTGATTGCATGTGTTTTCTGTGAAGCTTCAGAATTGAAATTGTCCATTGATAACAAAACACTGAAAACTGCCCAGTTAACTTATTACTGATTTATAAAAGTGAAAGTTCTGGTGAAAGTTCATTACAACAATAATGCAATTGAGAAGATTTGGTTGCTTCTGTGAAATTGTGACCAATAACACTATACTGTTGTCTATGTTAGAGAAAAAATGGCGCTCACTGGGATATGGAGACTGAGGATTGCAGGCAGGCAGTTTATTGGGAAGCTCTCCCAGTGGAGGGGTCTGAAGATGAGGCTTAAGCTCGCTCATGGAAGGATGGAAGGTGCAGATGTGAATTTATACAGTACATCAATAGTCAGTAAAGCATTAGTTCGAGGAGAGAGTGTTAGACTCTGAGTACAGCCTCTGGTTAATAAGGGGCTGTAAAAGTGAATTATTCTCATGCAGGGCTTGGGGTAGTGGGCTAGGAGGCAGGGTATTCTTGAAATGCAGGGCCCTGGAAGGGATGGGTCCTTATTGGCTGCATTTCCATTGTGCTGTCCTCTGCAGTAAGCAGCTTTGCTCAATGAATAGGAGTGGAGTCACAGCCTTATGACCTGTTAATCAGTGCAAACTTGTAGCTCTAACATTCCTCTTAGATTATATGTATATGATGAAGGACCTAAGTAATGGGAATACTGGGCAGAAAGAAAGGGCGATTGCAGGCAAAGATATATTGGGAAGCTTTCACAACAGAGGGGGTCTGAAGAATAAACTTCAGCCCAGCTCTGGCAGAGGCAGTCATGAGTGGAGGAAAGGGGGTATCGACTCATTCTGGCTCCTTTCTGCTGTTAGGGGGCGTAAGGGGTTCTCCTCTCATGTAGCTGGTGGGTTTTGCATTGTGGGGTGGTTATTGACTGTTCTTGTAATAGGAAGGTTTCATTTACATATTCTTGGGTGGTTTGAACAACTTGGATGAGTCAGGCGAGAAGCTGTAGAAGATAAGAGCCACACATGAGAAGGAGAATAATTATTAGTGGGGTATTAGTATAGCATTAAAGATGAAGAAAAATATGAGAGCCGTGTAAAAGCAAAAATGTTTTGAGAGTTTCCATCTAGGGAGATTGTGAAAAAGGCATCTTTGAGGTCTATTACTGTGTAATGTGTGGTTTGGGGAGGGATATGTGATAGGCTATAGGGGTTGGGGACTCAGGGGACTATAGGCTGAGTTGCTTGGTTGACAGCTCTCATGTCTTGGACTAGACAATAACTGCCATTAGGTTTTTAAACAACTAGGATAGGTGTATTGAGTGGAGAGTTGGTGGGCGTAACAGCACTGTGGCACAGTTTGTCAATGGTGGGTTTAAGTCCACATTTGGCACTGCAGGAGAGAGGATATTGGGGAATGTTGATGAAAGGAGGGCTGTCTTTTAGGGTGATTGTTACAGGGGAGAGGTGTGAGGCTATTGAGGGAGAGTTAGTGTTCCAGACTGGAGGGTTTACTTTCTGTTGTAAGATAAAAAGGGATGTCAGTAGGAGGGGAAGTAGGAGTCAAGGCTGGGGCTGGGGACAAAAGGAGAAGGAAGCTAGCTTGGGGGGAAGGTAGTGAAAAGGAGCTAGAGGAGTGCAGTTTGGATAGAATGTCTCCTCCTAAGAGTGGGGGAGGGGCATGATGGTATAACTAGGAATTGGTGTGAGAATGTGATATTTTCTGTAGTGCAAGGGAGGGGGTGTGTAATCAAGTGAGAGGAAAGAATACCCTCAACTCCCACAGTAGAAGTTGAGGAAGATGTTAAATATCCTGAATGTTCTGAAACGACCAAGTACGTGGCCCCTATGTCAGTTAAAAAGGAGCTCAGCTTACCTCCAACCTTGATGATAACCCTCAGTTCCCACTTACTGATGGAGATGAGGGGCCTCTCCAAACCCAGACCTGTCAGTCTTCTGCTGTTATTCTGAGTAGGTCAGGAAGGGAGGATGATCCAGGCCAGCAAGGCGTGTTGAAGGGGCTTTCCCAGAAACTGGGTTTTTGGGACAATCCGACTTCCAGTGGTCTCTAAGTCAGCACACTGGACAAGCCCCGGCAGGGTCCTAGATTGGGGTGTGCATGAGCCCAGTGTCCTTCCCTCCCATACCTAACGCAGGGTCCAGGTGGTGGCCACAGGGAAGAAGAGGGATGGGGTTTTTGGAAATCGACTCTGAGGGCAGCAGCAAGGAGGGATCTCGTTTATGTTTTTCTAATTTGGCTTCCTCCTCTCTATTGTTAAAGACCTTGAAGGCTGCTTTAATTAGGTCTTTCTGAGGGGTTTGAGGGGCCTCCTGTAATTTCTGCCTTTTTTTTTTTTTTTTTTTTTCTGATATCTGGGTATGTCTTAGTGATAAAGTGGCTATGTGAGTGTAGTCGTCTGGATTCAGAATCCGGGTCAACAGCAATACCACTGCTGGGTATATACCCAGCAGAACTGAAAACAAGGACACAAACCGATATATGTACACCAGTGTTCATAGCAGCATTGTTCACTATCGCCAATAGTTGGAATCAATCCAAATGCCTATCAACAGACGAGTGGATCAATAAAATGTGGTATATACACACAATGGAATACTACTCGGCTGTTAGAACAAATACACTACAAACACACGTGATAACATGGATGAATCTTGAGAACCTTATGTTGAGTGAAGCAACCCAGGCATTGAAGGACAAATACTACATGACCTCAATGATATGAAATAAGCAGCCTGCCTCAGAGAGCTAGAGACTGGAAAAGAGGCTTACAGGAAATCGGGGGGTGGAGGAAGGATGTGAGCCAACAACTGCAGGGGTGGAATATATGATGAGCTGGCGGTAAGTATGAGCACAAAGAAGGGACAAAATGGGAGCAGGGGGTTGCCTTCGGGTGGGGCTTTGCGGGTTTGAGGGGGGCTGGGGATGGGCGGAGGGGTAATATTGCCCCAAAATTGGGGGGAGTGAGGGGCAACATACG
This sequence comes from Dasypus novemcinctus, assembly GCF_030445035.2. Classification (NCBI taxonomy): domain Eukaryota; kingdom Metazoa; phylum Chordata; class Mammalia; order Cingulata; family Dasypodidae; genus Dasypus; species Dasypus novemcinctus. The sequence continues at coordinate 12,518,410 of NC_080693.1, forward strand.
AACATAGGAGAGTGTCAGGTGTTGGTTGAGAGTAAAATGTTGAGGAAATCGTATCAAAATATAATTAGGATGGTTACCTGTTTAGGATGCTCAGGGGGGATGGTCTGATGCAGGACGGACTCCGAGGGAATAGGTGAAGGCTCATTTTACCAGGGTGGGTTGTACCATTGGGTAGAGACCCAAGAAGTGAGAGTTGGGGTGTACCCACATCCTGGGGAGGACTAATGCCATCAAATAGAGAGAACTGTATTTCTCGTGAGAAAGGGTGGCTCCCAGGGCATTAGAGTAGTTGAGAAGTCAGGCCCTGAACACTGCTGCAAGTATCTCTGGACGTGGCTTCTCAGGAAATGGAGATTGGCTGGCGCTGTGGGCCCCAAGGGGAGGGGAAAATGGATGTGGAATGGATGGAACCAAGGTAAATGTGGGGGCAAGAGAGGAGTTTCATGAAAGTACACGAGGATGAATATAAAACATGTAATATTACACCAAAAACATATAGGGGACAACAGACTAATAATGTAAACCATAATGCAAAACATAGGATAACTAAAAAATTTAGAAAACTGTACATCCTAAAGTATGGACCACATTGTAAGCACAGATGTCACCTTGTTTGAAAGCTATTGTTTCAGAATCTATTTCGGAAAGCTATTGTATATCAGTTTCAGGAAATATGATATGAATAAGTTAAAAGATTATCGCTGTGGAAGGGAAAAGGTTTTATGGTGGATCTGTGAGAGTACTGTATATTGTATATATGAATTACTGTGATCTAAGACTCTTGTGAAGAGAAGCTCAATAATTAGAAAAAAAAAAAGAAAAGGAAAAGATAGGATGTAGAAATTTATCCAAATCAATATGTACTCTAGATCTAACCTTTAAACTCATGGCTATATTCCATTTTACTAGAAGGGAAACTGACATTATGTTGGGATTCACTTTACAGGAAGTTTTGGATCACAGAGTGGTTCAACAATGGCGGCGGAGGAATACTGATATGGGATGTTATTGACAGGCTCTATATGGTTGACAGGGAGTTATACAGGGCATATGTCCAGGGTACATGGTAATGTTTAGATATACTCATAGTGGAAACAATTAAAAACAACAGCTGGGGGGTTACTGGGTTCCTGGCCGGGGGGTCTCTGTCGTGGTCCCTGGGGGAGCAGTGTAACGGTAAGAACCAGGAAGGAATGAGGGCCCAACAGTGGGCACCTGATACTAATGGCTATGCTTGTGAGCCTATACACCTGCAGTAAGAACAAGGCCTAGAGTAGCATTGTGCCTGGGAGTTTCCTCCTGACAGCCTTCATGTTACTCAAATGTGGCCACTCTCAAAGCCAAACTCAGCATGTAGATGCAGTGCATTCCCCCCAGCGTGGGACATGACACCCGGGGATGAGCCTCCCTGGCACCGAGGGATCACTACCACATACCAGCTGAAGATGGAACTAGAAAATGATCTTGAATTAAAGGTTCAATGCAGAGCAGCAGAATATCCATGTCTACATATAATAACATGACTTCAAAATGCTGTTTGACCTAATGTAAGGGGGAAATGGAAAGGAGAAATGAGTTTATAAGGCTACGAGTCTTTAAAAAAGAGTCTGGAGGTGGTCAGAAGGAATGCCCTTATGCACAACTGAGCAGAGTCTAAGAGACAGATAAAGTAGATACAACCCCAGGTATTGGTTCTTTTGAGGGATAAAGAGACCCACGGGCTCTATGGTCATGGCAGATGGGGTTCACTGCCATATCAAATGGCCCTTCTTTGGAGCTGGTGTTTCTGCATGATGGAACTGGACTCAGAGGGGATCTCTTTTCACAAGACTTGCATGCTACTTTACTGGAATTGTAGTTGGTGCTGGGGTTTAAGATATATTTAGGGGATTTGAATCTCTGGACTGACAATATGATACCCAGGCCCAGAGCCTCAACAGACTTCAGCTCCTACACTCTGATTTAATGGACTTACCCCACTCAACTAACATGGAGTTGAAGAAGGTCAGCCACCACACCATGGAGCCTAGAGTGTCTACAACTGAAAGCAGGAGGAGTGCATCCAGTATCCATGTGGAATCTAAGCCCCCACTTGACATAGATGTGCAATGGACACAATCAATCCAATGTCCACAGAGAAAATGTGGCATTGGTGTGGGAAGGGTGGCCATGGTGGCTGCTGGGTGCAGGGAATGGGAGGAAGAGATGAGATGGGGAGGCGTTTTCGGGACGTGGAATTGGCCTGGGTGGTGCTTCAGGGACAATTACCAGACATTGTAGATCCCCCCAGGGCCCACTGGATGGAACGTGGGAGAGTGTGTGCTATGATGTGGACCATTGACTATGGAGTGCAGTGATGCTCAGAGATGTACTTACCAGGTGCAATGGATGTGTCATGATGATGGGAGAGAGTGTTGCTGTGGGGGGAGTGGGGAGTGGGAGCGGTGGGGTTGAATGGGACCTCATATTTTTTTAATGTAATATTTTTTTAAAAATTAAATTAATAAAAAAAAAAGAAAAGAAAAAGAATCCGGGTCAAAATTAGTATATTTGAGGAGTGATTCATTTAATCTATTCATAGAGGCAGCAGGTTTTCATCTGATTTGGGGGAATTTTCTTTGATTTTGTCATAATTTACTGCTTTGAGGGCTGCCTTTTTCATGCCTTCTATTATGCAGGTTAGGAAGTGAGCCACACTATCTAAATCTCTGGAGGCTGCCTGATATTCCCACGGAGGGAGGCTGTGGGAACTGCATCAGCGCCAGAGGCGCATCAAGGGGGGCCCTGTGTGTGTAGGGAATCGGCAAAGGCAGTGGCTGCAGCCCAAATGCTGCTGTTTTCCACGGGGCTGGTAGAAGAAGTTGTTATGACATAATATGTGTAGAGCGAGAAGGGAATGTGTATTTTAACTTTGTTTTTCTGAGAGGAGTGTTGGTATTTGTGTGGAATTAAGAGGTGGAGGGGGTTAACCTTTGTGCTTACAGAGGTGGAGGTGGATAGTAGGGAGCAGGGAGGATGTAGTCCTCATGAACCAGTATGAGGAGGGGAGAATGGAGGGGCAGAAGAGGGCGCAGCAGAGTGCTGAGGGGTGGAAGGTGGTGGCGAGGACGAGGATGGAGGCAAAGTTGGAGGTGCACAAGGAGGGGTGCAGGAGGAACTTGGCTTGTCGATCTACGTTGAGATTTTCAGGAGATTTGGGAGGTGGGTGAAAGGGAGATGGAAGTTTCTGATGGAGCAATAGGATTTGGTAAGAGGAACACGATGGACAGAGAGAAAGACGGTTTCAGAGAAATAGGGAGACCTGAACGTAAGGACCTCTAAGCACTGGGCATTGCGCTGGATGAAGTTTTCCAGATCTCTGAGGATCTGTGTGTCAAAGGTACCGTGTTCCAGCCACTGACTTTCATGTTCTAATTTGTCCTGAGGCCAGATTGTAGTGGAGTAATAGAGAGGATCTGAAGGAGTTTTCCCATTTTTGGAAGCTGGGATGAGGTCAGGGACTCTCCAGGGTTGACTGAGCACCTCAGGCGTCCCCAAGGTAGTCAGAGAACCTTAGCAGCAGGAAGCCCACACCCAGGACCAGATATCTCTGACTCCTGAGGGATTCTGGGGATGCAGGTCGGGCATCTGCCGTGGTCCCCAGAAACAAAGAGGATCACTGACCTAGGCCAGGATCTGTGGAGTTGTCTAAACAATAGGAGAAAGAGCAGGATCCTCCAGAGGAGAATTCCCTTAACTCACCCAGCTGGTGATGGGAGTCCAGTGTTGGATGAAGCTACAGCAGCAGCAAGGGTAGTTGTCACCAATCAGCTGGTCTCAACAAATCCCAAGTGTCTCTGGGGCTTGCTCTGTCTCTGAGGTTCACTCTGAGGAGTTCCAGGAGAGGGTGAAAAGGAGGAGAGCACTCAGAGTTGCATGATCAGAATAAGGAGTAACCCCGGGTGAGCTGCCGCTGCCCACTGCTTCCCAGGTTGCAAGGTGTGGTGGCGGGGGTCTCCTCTTCCCGGATCCTGGGTTTCCGGCAACATATGTTAGATGTTGGGGTGACACAGTTGGGATGCAGAGACCAGCGATTGCAGGCAAGGATTTGTTGGGAAACTCTCCCAATAGAGGGGGTCTGAAGAATAAACTTCAGCCCGCCCCTGGCAGAGGCGGTCATGAATTTATCCAGTACATCTATAGGCGGGAGCGTGCTTAGACAGTGGGAGTGGGTTTGGGCTTAGGTAAGACCTGAGGGCGTATAGGTTGGCTAGGGGTGGTGGGCAAGGGGCAGTGAATTCTAGGGGTATGGGAGGGGTTGGTGGGGTCACGTGGCTTCTCTGCATTCTTGTGAGGAAATGAACTGTATCAGGGCACGTCGGCTCAGGATGGGGGTCTGTTCTATTTCTTGAGACATGGCTCCTTCTGAGGAAACTTCCCACTTCCACGGTAGGGCAGGTTAATAATAAACTTGGAGCTTCTGCAAGTCGTAGCTGTTATGGTGGCTAGAGATGGGGCCTAGTGCTGTCATAGGAGACTTTAGATTACTAACAGTGGTTTCAAAAGCGTTTTCGAGTGATTTTTTTATTGTTCATGGATTTAAGATTCCCAGCCAGCAGAGCTGCATAGACCAGGACAGTGATCAAAATGACCACATTTTCCCAGTTTAGAGAGTTTGAAGCATAGGGAAAAACAATGTCTTATTACTTGCCCTTTTGGGCTTGGGGCAGCTGGCACTTTAACTTATAATTTAGACTTAGTCCTTTGCTGTTAGGATCCAGGTACAAAGTTACAAGAGTCCGGTTTCAGTGTCTGCAGCACTGATAGCATACCTTGCTCCTTCTGAGAGAGGGAGGGGCCGATGTAATCCACTTGCCATCGTGCTCCTGGAGTCTCTGCTTGGCCAGTGTGTCTCGTCCAGTGAGGTAATGGCCAGTCATTGGGTGAGCACGATGGGCACTTGAGGGTGATGTTCCTGAGCTGCTGGTGAGTGACAGGCAGTTGGAACTGCTGGCCTAGGCACCACCAGGTCTGGTATCCACGGTGTTTGCTTTTTTGGTGGAGCTTTTTTGGTGGATGGCTCTGGATCTTCTTGAGGGGATCTGCCTCAACAGTCCCAAGAGAGATGATAGAGGAGGGTACAGGGACGTGATAGACTGTTACCTCTCACTGCTGGCAGTTGTTCCAGATGTTCCTCCACAGACTTCTCTTGCCCACAGGGGGCAGCCCACAGCAGTGCATTGTCCCTGTCTCACGCTTTGGTGTCTGCTAGGAATTGTGACTAAAACTCAAGTGGTATTTGTTTAGAAAGTTGCCTCTTCCACACACCCCACCCAAAGCCAATATTGGTCCTGGCTACATCCAATACACAGGACAAGTTAAGCCTACCCCCTTACCGCTTGAGCCTGTGTTATTGTTTTAAAAGCAGCCTGCTGGGGGCTGTGGGGGAGGGGGTTCTCATTTCCCAGCACAACCTTTTCTGATTAACACATAAGATAGCCTTTAATATCTGAGCTAAGTGAGGGATGAAGGGTTTTCAGGATCCCAAAAATATTATAAACCTTAACAATATAAGAAAATTTACTTTTTCAGTTACAACAGAGGGTGCAGTTTTTTGTTTTAGTTAAGTAAACATCATTTAAGATAAAATTGCCTTTGATGTTTCTTTTAATTCTGAAAAAAAAACAAGATTACTGGTTGGCATAATGTCATCAAGAAGGTTACAGCCACTGGTTTTGGGGTTTTTTTTTCACACAGCCAGAATTTTGCCACCAGATTTGGCTATGCACATAGCCTTGGGGAAGCACTATAAAATCACAGCTGACCTTCTCACATGCAGGTGAATGCAGGCTGGATTGATTTGCCTAAGGAGATACTAAAGGAAGCTTTAACAAGTCTTAAACAAAGGGATGGTGACATAACGATATTAATTTTTGTAACACACTTGGAATATTTAGGACTGCTACAGACAGCAGTGGCGTTACTTTAATTCATGATAATCTACTGTTATGCACCAACCTTGACAGCCCTCAAAGGTCACTCTTTTTCTTCTTTTTCTGCAGCCATAGAGCTGCTTCTTTAGTGGAGGTGGGGCAAATCAGTTGAACACGCGCTAAAGCATGTCTCTTTTTTTTTTTTTTTTTTTTTTAATTTTTTTATTTTTTATTGACTTTGTAATAATATTACATTAAAAATATATATGTGAGGTCCCATTCAACCCCACCCCCCCACCCCCCCTCTCCCCCCCCCCAACAACACTCGTTCCCATCATCATGACACATCCATTGGATTTGGTAAGTACATCTTTGGGCACCTCTGCACCTCATATACATTGGTTCACATCATGTCCCATACTCTCCTCTATTCCATCATGTAGGCCCTGTGAGGATTTACAATGTCCGGTGATTACCTCTGAAGCACCATCCAGGGCAGCTCCATGTCCCGAAGATGCCTCCACCTCTCATCTCTTCCTGCCTTTCCCCATACCCTTTGTCCATTATGTCCACTTTTCCCAATCCAATGCCACCTCTTCTATGTGGACACTGGATTGGTTGTGTCCATTGCACCTTTATGTCAAGAGGAGGCTCAGATTCCACCTGGATGCTGGATGCAATCCTCCCATTTTCAGTTGTAATCACTCTAGGCTCCATGGTGTGGTGGTTGTCCTTCTTCACCTCCATCTTAGCTGAGTGTGGTAAGTCCAATAAATCAGATTGTAGGTGCTGGAGTCTGTTGAGGCTCAGGATCTGGCTATCACATTGTCAGTCCAGAGATTCAAATCCCCTAAATATATCTTAAACCCCAACATTAACTGCACCTCCAGCACATTAGCATGAAAGTCTTATGAAGGGAGATCCCATCTGAGTCCAGATTCATCACACATAAACACCATTTCCAAAGAGGGGCCATCTGCCCTGGTAGTTAACCCCATCAGCCATGACCATAACTCCCATGGGTCTCTTTAGCCCTCAAAGGAACCAATATCTGGGGGTTGTATCTGTAAAGCATGTCTCTTGATTTCTAGATGGAGAGGTTGTTTCTGTGACACAACCAATTTAAAAAATAATTAGGGAAACGGACTTGGCTCAATGGATAGAGCATCCACCTACCACATGTGAGGTCCATGGTTCAAACCCAGGGTCTCCTTGATCCATGTGGAGCTGCCCCATGCACAGTGCTGATGCACACAAGGAGTGCAGTGCCATGCAGGGGTGTCCACCATGTAGGGGAGCCCCATGCACAAGGAGTGGGCCCCATAAGGGGAGCCACCCAGTGTCAAAGAAAGTTCAGCCTGCCTAGGAGTGGCACCACACACATGCAGAGCTGACCCAGCAAGATGATGGAAAAAAAAGAGACACAGTTTCCAGGTGCTGCCTGTCAAGAATGCAAGTGGACACAGAAGAACATGCAGCAAATGGACACAGAAAGCAGACAATGGGGGGGGCGGAGAGAAAGAAATAAAATACATCCTTTAAAAAATAAATAAAGTCGCTTAGTCTAGGCTAGCATCCCCTAAAGATCACTTACTCTCCGCTTACCTCTTGTGAGCAGCACTCATCTTATCAAGAAGTTGACTTTGCTTGTCAGTCAGTGTAGCTACTGTGTCTGTCTGCAAGCTGCTCTTCATGTCTTATAAAAAGTTGGCTTATAACAGACTGCACAAATCTGAACAAAAATATGAAACACAACAGAATGCTGGTGAATATTGACACGTGCCTCAGTTTCCCCTGGAGGCTGTGGAATGTGAGGTCTGGACTAGTGTCATTGGGCTCCTTCCCCACCTCTCACAGATTCCCAAGGACCATTCAAAAGACACTTTCTGTTCATGGGGATGGACATTATCCATCATCACCTCCTGGTTAGTTGTTCTGGGTGAGTCCAATGAATTGGAGAGTAGGCGTTGCAATGCTTCTGTAATTCAGGGCTCAACCGACACATGGATGGACCAAAGGTTTAAGTCTCTTGGACTTATATTTATCAAGTATAGTGCTAAATACAGGTTCCAGTAAAGGGGCAGAAGAGCCATGTGTAGAGATCCCATAAATGAGTGTAACTCTATATATTCTTATGAATATTTTTCTCTCTATCTCTCTGGTTTTTAAAATTGATGTAAAAATTTTAAATAGTGAAATGCACAGATCTTAATTGCATGCTTTGTCATATTTTTAAAAGTGTCATCCCCTGTCCCTACAGTACTAATGACCCTATCAAGGTATGAATCATTTCCATTAATCTGAAAAATAATCCCTATGCCCTTCACTCATTACGACCCCCCCAACATATTCACCCATGTTCTGATTTTCTATTATCATAAATCAGGTTTGCCACATCTTCAAAGTCATAAAAATGAAATAAATTGGAATTTACATTTTGGCACATGCATCTTTTGCCCAAAACATTGTTTCAGAATCATTCATGTTTGGTAGATCAGCAGTTCTCTCATTTTTTTTTTTTTTTTTTTAAAGATTTTTTATTTTTATTTATTTAATTCCCCTCCCCTCCCCCAATTGTCTGTTTTCTGTATCTTTTTGCTGCGTCTTGTTTCTTTGTCCGCTTCTGTTGTCGTCAGCGGCATGGGAAGTGTGGGCGGCGCCATTCCTCGGCAGGCTGCTCCCTCCTTCGCGCTGGGCGGCTCTCCTTATGGGTGCACTCCTTGTGCGTGGGGCTCCCCTACGCGGGGGACACCACTGTGTGGCACTGCACTCCTTGCGCGCATCAGCACTGCGCATGGGCCAGCTCCACACGGGTCAAGGAGGCCCGGGGCTTGAACCGCGGACCTCCCATGTGGTAGACGGACGCCCTAACCACTGGGCCAAAGTCCGTTTCCAGTTCTCTCATTTTTTATCATTGTGTCCTTTGACTTTGAATGACTATATTACAAAAGGTTTACTCATGTTCCTCTTGGTGGATATTTTGGTCCTTCGAGTTTGGGATATTATGACCATCCATGTATGTGTCCTTTATATCAGGACATGCTTTTTTTTCTCCTGGGTGATAGAAGGAAAGCTTAATCCCAAAAGATCCTTCACATCTTAACTAATTGCTTCCCTTTATCAACACTTTGTACGTGTGTAGGATCTTTATTAAGTTGGTTAAATTAAGTCTTTTACCCATTTTTAACTTGGGTGATTTTCATTTTAGTGTGGAGCTGTAGAATCTCTTTATATATCATGGATATTAAACCTTTATTAGATATGTGATTTCCAAAATTTTTTCCCTTCAGTCGGTTTCTTTTTCACCTTCTTACTAATCTTACCCCTATCTAACACCTTAAACAAAAATTAATTGAAAATGAACAAAGACCTGAAGATATGAACCAGGACCATAAAACTCACAGAAGAAAACTTGGGGAAGGATCTTCCGATATTGTTCTGGGCAACTGTTTCTTAGACTCATACTCAAAGCACATGCAATGAAATTAAAAATAGGTAAAGGGAACATCCTCATAATCAAGTCATTTGTGCTTAAGAGGACCTGGTCAATAAAGCAGCCAGCACAATGGAAGAAAATATTTGGAAGTTGAATGAAAATGAGAACAAAACATATCAAAACCTGTGGGACATCACAAAGACACTGCTAAGAGAGAAATTTACAGCCTGCAATGCTTATATTAAAAAAGAAGAAATAAGGAAGCAGTTGAAGCTCAAGTGGTTGTGCACCCCCTTCCCACATACAGGGTACAGGCGTCAATCTCCAGCTCTGGTACCTAAAAACAAACAAACAAAAAATCAGAGCTAAAATTGAACTGACTACACATCTGGAGGAACTAGAAAAAGAACAGCAACCTAATCCTAAACCAAGCTAAAGAAAAGAAATAGTAAAGATCAGAGCAGAAATAAATGAAATCAAGAACCAAAAAACCCATAGGGAATGGGAAGCAGCTGTGGTTCAGTCAGTTGGGCTCCCATCTACCATATGGGGGCTCTGGGTTCGCATCCTGGGGCCTCCTTATGAAGGCAGGCTCCCCCGTACTCTGTGGTGAGCCGCTGGCTCTGGCACCGCAGAGTGCTGCCAGCCTGCAAGCACCGTGGAGTGCTGCTGCCCACAAGTGCCACGGAGACCTGACACAGCAAGGTGACACAACATAAAAGGGAGACAAGAAACAAACAAACAAACACAGAAGAGCACACAGTGAATGGACACAGATACCAGAAAACAGGCAAGCCACAAAGGGGGGCGGGGAGGGGAGGAAATAAATAAAAAATAAATACAGACACAGAAGACCACACAGTGAAAGGACACAGAGCAGACAGCAAGCAGCCTGTAAGGGGGGGATATGGAATGAATGAATGAATGAATGAATGAATGAATGCAATAGGGAGAATCAACAAAAAGAAAAATGAAAACTTGGTTCTTTGAGAAGTTCAACAAATTTGACAAATCCTGAGGGAGAGCAATAATCAAAACAGATGCAAATATATAAAATCAGAAATGAGAAGGACACATTACCATGGACCCTGCAGAAATGAGAGACCAAAAAAGGATGCTATGAACTACCGTGTGCAAAAAATGAGACAATGTAGATGAGATGGGCAAATTCCTAGAAAACATACAAACCTATACTAGGGGTTCTGAATAAGGGTTCGACACTCCCGCAAGGGTCCGTGGGAGGATTACAGGGGCTCGATAAGCTTGAAGGAATTTTGAATAATCCTAAATTTTAATTTATTTTTATTTTTATTTTTTTAAAGAGTATTTATTTATTTATTTATTTCTCTCCCCTCCTCCCCATCCCAGTTTTCTGTTCTCTGTGTCTATTTGCTGCATCTTCTTTGTCCGCTTCTACTGTTGTCAGCAGCACGGGAATCTGTGTTTCTTTTTGTTGCATCATCTTGTTGTGTCAGCTGTCCTTGTGTGTGGCACCATTCCTGGGCAGGCTGCACTTTCTTTCACACTGGGCGGCTCTCCTTACGGGGTGCACTCCTTGCGCGTGGGGCTCCCCTACGTGGGGGACACCCCTGCATGGCAGGGAACTCCTTCCATGCATCAGCACTGCACATGGGCCAGCTCCACACGGGTCAAGGAGGCCTGGGGTTTGAACAATGGACCTCCCATGTCGTAGATGGATGCCCTAACCAGTGGGCCAAGTCCACTGCCCTAAATTTTAATTTAAAGACATGCCCATGTTAAGGGTCAAAAACTCTGCTGCTACATTCTGAGATTCATGGTTTTCACCTGACTGGCAAAGGGGTCTGTGGAACAGAAAAGATAAGAACCCCTGACCTCCACTGACTCTAGAGAAAATAGGAGATCACAACAAACCAATCAAAAGTAAAAAGATTGAAACAGTCATCAAAAACCTCCCAAAGGGATGTGGATTTGGCTCAACTGATACAGCGTCTGCCTACCACATGGGAGGCCAAGGGTTCAAACCCAGGGCCTCCTGACCCATGAGGTGAGCTGGCTCACATGCAGTGCTGATGTGTGCAAGGAGTGCCATGCCACACAGGGTGTCCCCAGCATAGGGGAGCTCCACTCACAAGGAGTACACCCCATCACGAGAGACGCCTGTACAGAAAAGTACAGCCTGCCCAGGAGTGGTGTTGCACACATGGAGAGCTGACACAACAAGATGCCACAACAAAAAGAGACTCAGATTCCCGGTGCCGCTGGCAAGAATAGAAGCAGACACAGAAGAATACACAGCGAATGGACACAGAGAGCAGACAACTGGGAGGGGAGGGGTGGAAAATAAATAATAAATCTTAAAAAAAAAAAAAAAAAAACCTCCCAAAGATGAAAAGTTCAGGATCAGATGGCTTCACATGTGAATTCTTCCAGTCATTCAAAGATGATCTAATACCAAACTTGCTCAAGCTTTCCAAAAAAATTGAAGAGGAAAAAATGCTACCAAACTGATTCTACGAAGTCAACACCACCCGAATATCAAAACCAGATAAAGATACCACAAAAAAGAAAATTATAGTCCAATACTCTAATGAATATAAGTGCAAAAAGTCTTCAACGAAATACTTGCAAACCAAATAAAAAATCACATTAAGAGAATTATCGCCACAAGCAAGTCGGTTTTATCCCAGGTATGCAAGGGTGGTTCAACACAAGAAAATCAATTAATGTAATAAACCACATTGATAAACTGAAGAGGAAAAATCACATGATCTTCTCGAGTGATGCAGAAAAGGCATTTGTCAAAATACAGCACCTTTTCTTGATTAAAAACTCCCAAAAGATAAGAATAGAAAGAATCTTTCCCAATATGGTAAAATGCATATAAGAAAACCCTACAGCTAGCATGGTACTCAATGGTGAAAGGTAGAATGTTATGGGAAACTGGTGTACCTATTTGTTGCTTCCTGTTATTATAGATGATGTTGCAATTTCTTCCTGTTATTGTAAATGTTACCTTATTGTAGATGTTGCAGATGCTTCCTATTGTGAGCTGATTGCAGCAGTAGAAAGCTTTCCTGCTGAGATCAGGAACAAGATAAGGATGCCCACTGTCACTATTGTTATTCAATATTGTACTATGAATTCAGGCTAGAACTATTAGGCTAGATAGAGAAATAAAAGGCATCCAAATAAGTAAGGAAGAAGTAAAACTTCCACTATTCACTGAGGATATGATTGTATACCTAGAATCTCCTGGAAAATCCATAACAAAGCTACTAGACCTAATAGACAAGTTCAGCAAAGTGTCAGGATACAAGATTAACATGCAAAAATGAATAGCGCTTCTATACATTACTGGTGTGCAATCTGAGAAGGAAATCAGAAAAAAAAATCCATTTATAATAGTAACTAAAATAAAATATTTAGGAATAAAATTAAGCAAAGATATAAAGGGCCCATATTCAGTAAACTCCAACACATTGCTGAAAGAAACCAAAGAAGGCTTAAATAAACGGACAGCCTTTGTTCTTGGACTGGAAGGCTAAATATCATTCAGATGTCAATTCTACCCAAACAGATTTACATATTCAGTGCAATCCCAATAAAAGTTTTTTTTTGCAGAGATGGAAAAACCATTTATCACATTTGTTTGGAAGGGAAAGTGTCCCTGAATAGATAAAAAATGACTTGAAAAAAGAACAAAGTTGGAGGACTCTCACTTTTGGACTTTAAAGTATATTACCAAGGGGAGCAGATTTGGCTCAACTGATAGAGTGTTCACCTACCATATGAGAGGTCCAGTGTTCAAACCCAGGGCCTCCTGACGAATATAGTGAGCTGGCCCACATGCAGTGTTGCCGTGCTTAAAGAGCGCCGGGTCATGCAGGGGTATGCCCCATGAAGGGAAGTCCCACGTGCAAGGAGTGCACCCCCTAAGGAAAGCTGCCCCACATGAACAAAAAGCACAGTCCACCCAGGACTGACACAGCACACACAGAGAGCTGATGCAGCAAGATGACACAATGAAAAGAGACACAGATTCCCAGTGCCGCTCACAAGAATGCAAGTGGACACAGAAGAACACACAGCAAATGACACAGAGAACAGGAAATGGGAAAAATAATTAAATAAATAGACCTTTTTTAAAAATAGAAAAATAAAGGATAATCCTGAGCCAGTGGTAAAAACAGCATGGTACTGGCATAAAGACAGATTAACCAAAGGAAACAAATTAAGAATTCAGAAATAGACCCTCACATCTATAGTCAAGTATTTTTGACAAGCCTGTCAAGCCTTCCCAGCTGGGCCAGAACAGTCTACTCCCTTGGTGCAGGGAGAACTGGATATCCACAGCCAAAAGAAAGAGGATGCCTGTCTCACACCTTACACAAAAATAAATTCAAAATGGGTCAAGACCTAATATAAAAGAGACAACCATAAAAATGCTAATAGAAAATGTAGGAAAACATCTTTGACCTGTTGTGACCAGTGGTAGTTCTTAAACTTTACACCCAAAGCACAAGCAACAAAAGATAAAATAGATAAATGGGACTGCCTCAAAGTTAAACACTTTTGCACCTCAAAGGATCTTGTCAAAAGGGTGAAAAGGCAGCCAATTCAATGGGAGAAAATCTTTGTCAATCACATATCCAGGCTAGTGGAAGCATTTTGAGCCTGGAATCCCAACACCACCTGGTAGCTTTAACACAACGAGCTCTATCCATACTGGGTATGACCTGTCAGCCTCTACATTCCCTCCTGATGGGAGAGTTTTCAAGTTGAATATGCTATGAAGGCTGTGGAAAATAGTAGTACAGCTATTGGAATCAGATGTATAGATGGTGTTGTCTTTGGAGTAGAAAAATTAGTCCTTTCTAAACTTTATGAAGAAGGTTCCAACAAACGGCTTTTTAATGTTGATCGGCATGTGAGAATGGTGGTAGCAGGTGTGTTGGCAGATGCTCGTTCTTTAGCAGACATAGCAAGAGAAGAGGCTTCCAACTTTAGATCTAACTTTGGCTGTAACATTCCACTCAAACATCTTGCAGACAGAGTGGCCATGGATGTTCATGCCTGTACACTGTACAGTGCTGTTAGACCTTTTGGATGCAGTTTCACATTAGGGTCTTACGTTGTGAAGGATGGTGCACAGCTCCACATGATTGAGCCATCGGGTGTTTCATATGGTTGTTGGGGCTGTGCCCTTGGTAAAGCCAGGCAAGCTGCAAAGACAGAAATCGAAAAGCTTCAGATGAAAGAAACGACCTGCCATAACGTTGTTAAAGAAGTTGCAAAAATAATTTACATAGTACATGATGAAATTAAAGATAAAGCATTTGAACTAGAGCTCAGCTGGGTTGATGAATTAAGTAAAGGAAGACATGAAATTGTTCCAAAAGATATAAGGGAAGAAGCAGAGAAATATGCTAAGGAATCTTTGAAGGAAGGAAGATGAATCTGATGATGTAATATGTAACATTTACATCTGCTTCTGTTTTAAATGTCTATATAGTCCCATGTAAATGATTTAGCCCAATGGATTATTATATACCCACTAACAAATTGTCATTAAATTTTTGTCTTATAATCATTGATGTTTGCTTAATATCTGCTAAACAAAATTAGTGTGGGCAATTGAAAACCCAGTACTCAGAATTAAAATGCCTGCTTAAACATTCCTTAGAGGCTGTTGGATCATATGAATTTAAAACCCAGTCCACCAATGTAGAAGCTAAAAATAACTGCTGGGCTGTTGTTGCCCAGTTTTGTATTTAAATAATTGTTGGTTATCCTCCTCTATTAAACGTTAGGTGTAATTTAGGAAAACAGATCCTACAATGTGTGAATCAAGAATGTTTCTCTTTTCCTTTATTGTCATAAGGAGGAGTGGATTTAAAAATTAAAGATCCTAATCTGGCACTTTAAAAATAAATCACATATGCAGTAAGGGTTTAATATCCAAGATATATAAAGAAAATATACAACTCAATAGTGAAAAGACAAACTTCCCAATTAAAAAATGGGCAAAAAACTTGACAATTGTCCAAAGAAAAAATACAAATAGTGAAGAAACACATGAAAAAAAATGTTTTTCATTTTCAGTTAGGGAAATGCAAATCAGAACTACATGAGATATCATTTCACACCTATTACACCGGCCACTCTTAAAGTTGGAAAACTAAATGTTGGAGAGGATATGGAAAGATGGAAACACTTATTCACTGTTAGTGGGAGTACAGAATGGTACAGCCATTGTGGAGGAATGACCGGCGCCTCCTAAGGAAGTTGAATATCAACATAGCATGTTACCTGGCAATATCTTGACTATGTATGTGCTTGGAATACTGAGAGCAGAACACCAACAGGCATCCAGATATTGAAATTCACAGTGGCATTATTCATGATTGCCAAAAGTTAGAAACAATCCAGGTGTCCATCAACTGATGAATGGATAAACAAACTGTGGTGTATACACATAATGGAATATTATGTAGCTGTAAGAAGAAATGAAGTTGTGAAGCATATGACAATATGGATGAACCTAGAGGACATTATGTTAATTGAAGCCAGACACAAAAAGACAAATACTGTATGATTGTGCTATTATGAAGTAAATATAAAATGTAAACTAATGAAGTTAATAATTAGAATATAGGTCACCAGAAAAGAAAATGAGGGTACAGAATGGAAAGCTGCGGGTTAATGTATGCATAACCGGTAAAAAGGTTATTTGTAAATCTTTGGAAATGAATAGAAGCACATCATGGTGTTTGTAATTAGCTGAGTTCTATATGGGTATGACAGTGGTTGAAAGGGCAAGTCTAAGGTCATGTACATTACTAGAAGGAAAGCTAAAAACTGTACCATGGGACTTCATAAGACAGTGAAACCTCATGTAAAGCATGAATGTGGGTGATATTGCATGTGTAAGACCGTTTTTGCAAAATAAAAATACAAATATACTAGAGAGAAAGGAAAAGAATAGCAGCTTTGTACAGCAGGGGAAACATGGAGAGACTTAGAGGGGATGAGGTTTTTTTGGTTTGTTTATTATTATTATTATGAGAGAAAGGAAAAGAATAGCAGCTTTGCACAGCAGGGGAAACATAGAGAGACTTAGAGGGGATGAGGTTTTTTTGGTTTGTTTATTATTATTATTATTACTGGAATAATGAAAGTGCTCTAAAATGACTGATGTAATGAATGCACAAATATGTGATTAAATGGAATACCATCGATCAGTTTGGAACAATTTATACCTTATTAATATGTGTCAATAAAATTGATTTGTTTAAAACAGTGCTAAAATAAAAGAAAAAGTAAGGAATTTTAGTCTTCAAAAGACAACATGGAGAAAGTACAAGTCAAGCCAACTAGTGGGAAAATGCTTTTGCAATCCATATATCCAAGAAAGGACTCATGGCCTTAATATAGAAATAACTTTTACAAATTAATAAGAAAGGCAAAGAGCCCAGTAGAAAGATGGAGAAAATACTTGAAAAGGCCCTTCATAAAAGTGTATTAACAAGTGGCCAATTAATGTATGAAATGAAGAATCTTCTTCAGTCACAAGGCTTGTTCTTTGTCTTTGTTTTTTGGAGGCACCAGGAACCAAACCTGGGATCTCCCTTGTGGGAAGCAGGTGCTCAATCACTTGAGCCACATCCACTCCCCCCTCCCTTTTTAAAAAATTATATATTTCCTCCAGGGGATTCTAGCTTTTTGTCCATAGAGATCCAGTGCATCTGGGTCCCTACTTAATCTTGAGGATCCAGAAATTTCCTGGTACAAAGAATTTAGTCAAAAAATCTGTATTGAATTAATAAAGGATACAAAATGTTTGCAAAATTTTATGAGATTTTAAATTTTTAAATGTATGATAAATTCAGTCAAAGTGAACAGGGCGCGTCCCACAGAATGAAGCCTGGCCAGCTTTAGCAGCTGTGTAATCAGGGTGTCCCTTTAAATGTAATTCTGATTAGGTTTATGAACTGTTCCTCCCTGTATAAAGGGAAGACAAATAGAGGAGATTTTTAACCAGAAAAGAACAAGATGAAGAGTACAGGACTTTAGTAGAAAAGCCAAGTGCTGCTTTCCTGTGGAACCTACCTTGGAATCTAGTTGGCTTCACTCCTATGGTTTCAGTTCTGGTTATTTTTCCACCTAATTATTATGAGCCAGCTCAACTCTGTTCCCATTTTGTAAGTCCTGTCAATTTCCAGATTTTTTAAAAAATCAAAAAAATATTTCAAGTCTTTAAATTTATTACTGTCTACTTCTATTATACATTACTTTATCTCTCATGCATTTCTGCCAACCTTCTGCATAGAACAGCATTTACAGTTTCTATCTGTTGCTGCACAAAAGTGAGTCCTTGTGTGGTGTGAACGAGAATCAATTAAGTGGCACTGGGATTTCTAAGAAGAGAAAAAGGTTCTTTAACAAAGACAGGAGGACAGTCCCCAAATCTGTTGGAAACTGAGGCATAGTGGCCGCACAAGGAGAGACGTGCTGTCTCCCTGCTAGTGCTGCCTCCGTGGCTGTGCTTGCAACCTAAGGAATGTGGTAATTAAGAGTTCCCAGCAAATGGGATGAAGCTGTTCAAGGCTGCAAGAAAAGATGAGCACATACATTTTGTAGTGAATAGAACACTTAGACTTTGTACCTTGAGATAAGATTTTTTCAAACTCCTTAGACTATGGGTAATGCTGCTTGATGTCACATACGCTATGTGTTACTGCTTATTGGTATGTAGGCTACGTGTTCCTGCTTATTGGCAAGTAGGCTATGTATTCCTGCTTCTCATCATGTACACTGGGGTATATAGAGAGCCCCTTGTAAACAATAAAGTAGTCTGAGAAGTTATTACTTGCAGACCCTCTGATCCCAGCTCTCTCGTTCTTTTTCTCTCGCTCTCTTTTTCTGTTTCCTTCTCCCTTTTCTCTTTCTTTCATTCTCGATGCCCTCTGGGTTCAAATCTCCAACACAAATCTATCTCTCTGAACTGGAGAAAACTTCAGTGTTTTATAACATTAAAACAGACAGGTAGATTTAGATAATAAGGTTAGAGATAGTTTAATCTCTAGTAGGTGCAGGATGATTGCATACTTAGCTCATTTGAAGTTTAAGGTTCAGGCTATTGCATATATTAGGCAGAGGCCAACTTTGATCAGAACTCACTTGGTCAGTTCTGGGCTGAATTGTATTTCTTCATTAATAAATATTGAAGTCTGAGTCAGGAGTATCAGACTCGAGGGTTGCAGACAAAAATAAGGGCATACATGCTGGGCCAGTCACAAGTTATCCTATTACTTTCTAATTAAAGGGAAAAGATTGTGCAATTATAAAACATAGAATCATCATCAAAGAAGCAAGTCATAAGAGGTAAAGTTCAGTGAGTTACAACAGTTCCAAATCATTTCTTCTGCCTACATTACAATATATCAGAAAGTTAAAAAGCATTTAAATAATGACTTAGCAACTATAATATTTTTTAGCTTGTGATTACAATTCCCCCATTTTCTTTGTCCATTCCTCAATCTTGAGGGATATCTGGGGAATGAATGCTTGAACTTCTTCATGCTGAAAAGGGGCATCGACACTATGGGCTAGAGGAATGAAACTGCTTTGCTTACAGATGGGTGTCTTCCTGAGTTGCAGGTTCTCATTCTTGGAGGGACTGGAAACCCTGGGTTTCAGGACTCAGCTGGAACAAGAATAATCCAAGGCTTTAAGTCTCTGAGAAGTAATAAGTAAATTGAAAAATAGAGGTTTAAATTAAAAAGTAGGATTATGAGCCGGGGATTTATATGTGAATATAACCAGGTCTGAGGGGGTGTTGACTTCATATGATTTTGTAGCTTGATCATGGTGTTTGGGTGTCCCAAGGGCCCTTAGGAGCACTTCTGTTTGAGGCTTTGCATACTGTGGCAGTTTGTGATATTTATATCTGACTGAGACCTCCAGAATGACTTCTTGACACTACTTGAAATCTCTTAGCTATAGAAACTTTTTATTTTATTTCTTTTCTCCATTTTGATCAAGATCATTCTCTGAAAGCATTTCTGATCCCTAGGTGCCAGGGAGGCTTATTCCTGGGAGTCATGTCCCACATAGGAGAGAAGGTAGTGAGTTTATCTGCAGAGTTTGGCTTAGGGCTAAGCCATATTGAGTAACAAGGAGATTTCCTGGCTGTATCTGTTAGGCATCAATTAAAATTAAGCCTAGTTTTTTTGTTTGTTTTTTAAGGCAGTACTAGAGATTGAACCCAGGATTTGTACCTGGATAGCAGGGCTCAACCACTGAATTACACCTGCTCCCTAGACTTAGTTTTGTCTTTCCAAAAATAAGGTTTATAATTGCAAGCTTTAAGACTGAGGTCTTGGCTCATTAGCACATTCTCTTTTATGAGGCAATGTTCATCCCTATTAGATATTCTTCCCATGGGATTCCCTGTTATAAGTTTAAATGAGGATAATCTTCTTACTAACAGGAGTGGATGTTAGATTTGGTTCTTGTAAAGGTGTTTTTTTTTTTAAACTTACAGTTTCAGTAAGATTGAGAGAATAGCAGGAATTCCTCAGATGGGGACGTTTACAGTTCTATGCTTTCCCTTTCTAGTTCCATAAGGGAATTCACAAATTCTTTTTCATTTTATGCCTAAAACACTTTGAAATGCATCATGGTATTATAGAAACCTGTACAGAATACTAAGATCTCATCTGTTATTTTAGATTCTATGTCAAATAAAGTTTAGTTAGGTTGTCTAAATAAACTGACTTGATGGGTTAAATCAGATCTTGTGCAACAGAAAGTTTAGATTTTTTATAAAATAGCTCTTCCCTCCTTGGTCTCATATAGAAATTAGAGTTCCAATATATAGATAGTATGACCTTTTACACTGGATTTTTACTCACTTTAACCATATCAGCCCCATTCACCTCTTTGATTGAACTTGGATCCTTTCTGTAGCTTCTTTAGTGAGTTGTATGGAGTTGACTTTTGAGAATTAATGCTGCTTTTTCAGCACCTTCAGAGCTAGATAATTTTAACACCGAGTCTCAGGTGTCACACAGACAACTAAAGTTTTAGGGAACTTCGAATTATGCATGAAGAACAAAAGCATCTCAGAATATGAAAATAACAAAATCCAGAAACAAATGTGATTGCTGTAAGAGAATACAATCTAGGCTTTAATTTATGTGTTTTTAAAATATAATAAACTTTATTTTAAAAGAGGCTTTAGATTACAGAAAAGTTACATCAGAAGTATAAGGGATTCCTACATATCCTACCCTGTCCCCTTCCCCATCTTCCCCTATTTAAAATATCTTACAATTCGGTGATAGTTTCATTAAAATTAATGAGTAAATATTGAAGCATTGTATATTAGTCAGGGTTCTCTAGGGAAACAAAACTGACAGGAGATATCTGTAAATAATATGAAATTTTATAATATTGTCTCACATGACTGTGGAAATGCACAAATCCTAATTCCATAAGGCAGGCTGCAAACCAGGGCCTGAGTGGAAGTCCTTGATGAGCTCTCCAGGAGACACTGACTGTCTGAAGTAGAGATGGAATTTCTGTCTCTAAATCCTGAAATCACTTCCCCTTTCAAGGTTTTCAACTGATTTGACGGCACATCACTCACTGCTGATGGCAGTCTACTCATTGATGGTAGATATAACCAGCCATCTGTGCAATCAACTCACTATGATTAAAGTCCGTGAAATGTTCTTCTCTTACAATTACCCCAGTGCTTGCTTGACCAAACAGCTCGGCACCATTACCTGGCTGACTTCATACACTAGCCTATCATACATGGCTACTTACCAAAGTCTATAGTTTACATTGTGGTTTTAAGTTAATTCCAATGTCCCCAAAATGCTCTATGTTCCATCTATTACTCCCTCTCCCTCCCTTCAGAACCTCTGGTAACCATTATCTTTATATCAATGTTACATGTTCTTCTATAGCTACAATATTAATAGTTTACTTTTTTACGGTTGCATTCCCCCTGATGTTTGTTCATTCCTTAACCTTGAGGACTTTGGGATATGATGTCAGCTCTGCCACAGATTGAGAGGAGGCTTAGATCTTATGAGGCAGATGGAAGGAACTGTTTTGCTTTCAGTTCTAGATAGTCACTGTTTTTCTGGGATGGGGGTTGTTCATCATTATCATTTTGTGGGTTGACCTGGGTGAATCTGATGGACTGGAGAGTAGGTGTTGGCTGCAATTCTACTGAGTTTCAGTTCTCAACTAGAATATGAACAGATCAAAGATTTAAGTCTCTGAGACATATATTTAATGGGTAGAGTGCTAATTACAGGTTCACATAAAATGGATAGAAGAACCTTGCTTAGGACAATTATAAATGAGTCTAGCATTGTTACATTGGGGAAATAGGTTCTCATATTCCAAGATAAGGCCCAACAACATGATAATGATTTCAAGACATTCTGTCCTTGCCTATACTATCCAGAGGGCTCCAGAGCCCTCAGCAGCACCCCTATTTGAGGCTTTGTTTACAGTAGCAGTTAGTGCAGTCTGCCTGAGACATGCATGAGTGTAACTACTGGAATGACACCCCCCAACTCAATATAAAAGCTCTTAGCCAAAAAAACTCTTGTGTATTTGATGTTTCTCCCTGTTTTCAAGGTCTTTTTCCAAATGCATCACTGGTTGGTGCTTGGTATTAATCCCTTGGTGCCATGGATGCTCATCCATGGAAGTCATGTCCCATTCTAGGGTGGAGAAGGTAGTGTGTTTATTTGCTCAGTTTGGTTTAGAGGGAAGCCACATTTAAGTAAGAAATAGGTTTTCAAGAGGTAACTCAAGCAATAATTACAAAGAAACAGGAACAGAACATTCCTACAATTGTATTTTCAACCAGAGATCTCCACCTCCCCAGCGTTCAACCGTTCCTTCCTAAGCCCTCCCCCAAGTTCCACTATAGTCCAACCCACCCCTCCAGTCATGCTCACTCTCTCAAATTCCTGTGCCACCATCACCCCCATCCACTGCCAAACCACCACCTTTCACCTTATCATAGGTTATTCCCAGATTGAGGGTTGGCTCACCACTCTCTACTCCCTTTATGTCTCCTGGTAATCTGTCTTCCAGACTATCTCCGAGAGTCTGTTCAATATGTTTGGTCATATCAGTGAGGTCATGGGATATTTGTCCTTTAGTGACTAGTTTACTTAACTCAACATAATGCCTTCAATATTCACTCTTGTTGTTGTGTGCGTCAATACTTCTTTCCTTCTTACCGCTGATTAATATTCCATTGTATGTATATACCACATTTTTCTCATCCATCCATCTGTTAGCTACACTTGGGTTGCTTCCAAATTTTGGCAATAGTGAATAATGCTGCTATAAACATTACTGTACATATATCTGTTCATGTCCCTGCTTTCAATTCTTCTGGGTATATACCTAGTAGTTTGATTGCTGCATCATATACCAAATCTATAGTTAGCTTCTTAAGAAACTGCCAAGCTGTCCTCCACAATGCCTGCACTACTCTACCCATCAGCAGTGGATGGGTGTTCCCATTCCTCCACATCCTCTCCATCATTGTAGTTTTATGTATTTTGGGTTGTTGTTTTTTTTAATAGCAGCCAGTCTAATAGGTTTAAGATCATATCTCGTTGTAGTTTTGATTTGCAATTCCCTCATAGCTAGTGATGCTGAGCATCTTTTCATGTGCTTTTTAGCCACTTGTATTTCCTCTTTGGTAAACTGTCTATTCAAGTCTCTTGCCCATTTTTTAAATGGGTTGTCTGTTTATTTTCAAGATGTAGGATTTCTTTATATATGCTGGATATTAGATCATTATCAGCTAAGTGGTTCCCAAATATTTTTTCCATTGAGTAGGCTGCCTTTTCACTTTCTTCACAAACTCCTCTGAAGGACAGAACTCTTTAATTTTGAGGAGTTCCTATTTTTCTTTCATTGCTTGGTTTTGGGTGTGAAGTTTGTGAAACCATTTCCTAGTAAAGATCTTCTAGATGCTTCTCTACATTATCTTCTAGGAGCTTTGTGCTCTTGGCTCTTATATTTAGGTCTTTCATCCATCTTGAATTAATTTTTGTATAGGGCATGACATAGTGGTCCTCTCTCATTCTTTTGGATATGGATATCCATTTCTCCCAGCATCACTCTGTACCAGTAGGGTGGGCTGGGTGGTCTTGCTGAATATCAGTTGGGCATACATTTGTGGGTCTGTAACAGAACTCTCAGTTCGGTTCCAGTTGTCAGGATGTCTATCCTTGTGCCGATGCCATGCAATTTTGACCACTGTGGATTTATAGTGTGCTTTAAAGTCATCTAGGGTGATCCCTCCAATTTTGCTTCATTCTTTTTCTATATGTTTTTGGCTTTTGGGGGCCACTTGACTTTCCAAACAAATTTCATCACTGGCTTTTCCAGTTCAATAAAAAATGCAGTTGTAATTTTTATTGGCATTGTGTTAAATATGTAAATCGGTTTGGGTGGGATAGACATCATAATGATATTTATTCTTACAATCCATGAACACAGAATAGTCTTCCATTTATTTAGGTCTTCTTTGATTTCCTTTTTTTAATAACATGTACAAGTCATTTACATCCTTAAATTTATTGCTAGATATTTGATTCTTTTAGTTTTTATTGTAAGTGGAATATTTTCATTCACAGACTGCTCAATATTACTGTAGAGAAATTCTAATTTTTGCATGTTGATCTTATATCCTTCCACTTTTCTGAACTCATCTATCAACTCTATAAGCTTTGTTGTATATTTTGGGGACACTTTCTACATATAAGATGGTATCATCTGCAAATAGTGAAAGTTTTACTGCTTCCTTTTCAATTTGGATTCTATTTATTTCTTTTTCTTCTGGCTCTAAATCTCTTATGAGAATTTTCTAAATGAAGCTATTTTTAGAAATAAAAACATTTGACAATTAATTTGTATTGAGGACATCTACTACAGACCATAGGAGAAGTTTTGTTCTGTTTCACCTTTTCACTTTGTGTTGATGATGAATCTTTGACATGTACCTGACTGCTTGTGCTGTCAGAGAAACATCAGAGTAAAATAATGTAACTGACAAAGAAATTTGTTTTCTTTTTCTGTGACATATAATATCTTTAAAATAACTAAAAACCATGACTAACAATATCATACTCTTGTCTTGTATCATGAAGATCATTATCATGACATAGCATGAACAGTGAGAACGTTATTAACTCTCTAGGAATTTTATACAAACTTTATTTATATAAATATTTTATCCTAACAAATTTAACCAAACAAGGGTTAAAAATCTATTTTAAAATTTGTCATGCTTCCTAAACACCTCCCATGTAATTCATAACCTATTAAATGAACTTTATTTTTAGCACCTCACTTTTTGGAAGGTGAAAGAAAAAAATTAGTTGCAATGGTTTGAAATAAAAAGATATTCCATAGGGTTTGACATTGAAAAAGCAAAATGTCAAAAGTTTTCAGGTTTAAACATTATGTTAAAGAGGAAAATGGGTTACTGTGAAGAAATGCTTGGGTTTTTTGCTTAACTAAAGTTAAGAAAAGACTTAGTTCTTTAAAACATGAGACTATTTTATTAACCATGGACCTGAAAAAATTAACATAAAGTAGTTATTTTGATAAGACACAGACTTTCTGCCTTTTACACTGATTATTCAGAAAAAAAGTCTTTATAGTGTCTTCCTAAAACAGACCAACAGTGGAACGGATGTAGCTCAAGTGGTTGAGCACCTGCTTCCCATGCACGGGTTCCCACGTTTGATCCCCGGTAGCTTCCAAAAACACAACCATAACAAACAAGCAAACAAATGAAAAAAAAACCAACTCAGGGGAGCTGGTGTGGCTCAGTGGTTGAGCGCCAGCCTCCCACATAGGAGCTCTGGGTGTCAGTTCCAATCCTGAGTACTCAAACAAACAAAAACAGACCAATAAACCAACAAATAATTTCTTTCTTTTTTTTTTTTTTTAAAGATTTATTTATTTATTTAATTTCCCCCCCTCCCCTGGTTGTCTGTTCTTGGTGTCTATTTGCTGCGTCTTGTTTCTTTGTCCGCTTCTTTTGTCATCAGCGGCACGGGAAGTGTGGGCGGCACCATTCCTGGGCAGGCTGCTCTTTTCACGCTGGGCGGCTTTCCTCACGGACGCACTCCTTGCGCGTGGGGCTCCCCCATGCGGGGACACCCTTGCGTGGCACGGCACTCCTTGCGCGCATCAGCACTGCGCATGGCCAGCTCCACACGGGTCAAGGAGGCCCGGGGTTTGAACCGCGGACCTCCCATATGGTAGACGGACGCCCTAACCACTGGGCCAAAGTCCGTTTCCCTAATTTCACCTTAATAGAGAGAAAACCAAGTTTCAGTTTTTCATCAGTATATTATTTGATAGTAAGGTTTTTAAAATTTTTAAACATAGACCCATTAAATCTTTCCCATCTTTGACCATAATTTCATATTCCATGAACCTTCTTTCACTTTCTATATCTATTGAGGTTTTGTCCTACATTTTCTTCTTTCTCATTCCATAACAATCAGTCATTTTACTTCAGGAAAAACTACTTTCTTTTTCCTTAATCAAAATACATACTTAAGGTACCAAAATTGAACTTGACAGAGTAATATTAAATGCTTAAGACGCCTTAGTTAAAGCACTTTGAAACAGTAACATACAATCATTTAGCAAAGATGAATAGGTATTACCCTGTTTCCCCCAAAATGTATCATATATGATTTAATTTTATATAAATTTTGAAATCTATGAGGATATTTTGCCTCTACAGTTTTGTTAAATGCTTGGAATTAGTTATAAACACAATTTAATTCATTGGGAGCTTGGAGAGAAATTTTTTCTTAAGTGAATTACTTCTATTTCCTTAAAATGCAGTGTAAGAAAAGACACTGCTTTCTTAGAGGTGAAGAGTGTGGGTGGGTGCTGTGATTTTTGGGGTTGTCCGGATTGTTTACAGTAACACAAGTATTAGTGCCCTGAAATCTAGTGCCCTAGGGTAGGTTGGGGCTTATTTAGCTGCTGTTTTAGCTTGAGAGGATTTTTTTCTCCATTCTTTTTCTTTTAAAATAATTTTGTCTATCTAGATATACTGACATTCAGCAGCAGTTCTGTAAATCAATTGGCAAAAAACTGAGTAATCACGGTTATAAATCTAAATAAGATTGAAATATTTGCAAGACCCACTGGGTCTTCAACAAGATTTAGGAAATATTCTTACAGAAGGGGATTTAGCCTCCCAGGGCCCACTGGATGGAATGGAGGAAAGTATGGGCCATGATGTGGACCATTGTCTATGAGGTGCAGAGGTGCCCAAAGATGTACTTACCAAATCCAATGGATGTGTCATGATGATGGGAACGAGTGTTGTTGGGGGGGGGGGGGGGAGAGGTGGGGTGGGGGGGTGGGGTTGAATGGGACCTCACATATATATTTTTAATGTAATATTATTACAAAGTCAATAAAAAAAAAAAAAGAAGGGGATTTAGGCTATGTCAGGACATAGATAAGACAGGAGGATTTCAAAGAGCATCAAAAGCTTGACTTCCCCAATTTCTAGGATTCCAGGAGTTTTTATTCATTTTGGAGCTACAAAATGTTCTAAAATTGATCGTGGGGATGAAATCACAGCTCTGTGATTATAGCGAGAACCATTGATTATACACTTTGGATGGATTGGATGGTGTGAGAATAAAACCGATTTGAAGGGAAAAAAAGGAAGAAATTATATCCATGCAAAATACCTGCAGGAAGGATTCATCTACCATCCTGTGAAAGGTAAGCCTCAGCTGTATGAACCTGGTCATTCAATATCAAATCTAGGGTAGGTTAAGTTAGGAGGTCAACACAACCACCTGAGTATAATTAAAGTTGAGATTAAGCATTCCCCCAGCAAAAGGCTTTGGGAAATTTTTGATTTAGTGAAAAATTAATCTGACCTCAAAACCATAATCTGAGGTCTTATAAAAGGATAATTTCAGGGAGCAGATGTGGCCCCAGAGGTTCGGTGCCTGCTTCCCACATGGGAGGTCCCAGGTTCAGTCCCCGTGACCTCCTAAAAATAAAACAAAACAAGAAAAAAACAAATAAAAAGACCAACTCAGGGGAGCTGATGTGGCTTAGTGGTTGAGTGCTGGCTTCCCATATATGGGGAATCCTCCACCCCAGTACCTGAAAAAAAAGGTTAATTTCATAATGATGGAGCATAGTCATAATCTTTGAAACATAATGAACTTTTCAAAATGATTTCAGTAGTTAGAGATAAGATGTTACAAAAGACAAAATCTTTGCCTGCAGAGAGTAACATTGTGTGCATGTACATAAAAGAATCTCTCTGGAGTCCCAAAGACATGGCTCACAGGGATAGAGCTACATTTGGGTGGGATGGCTGGCAGGGTACAGCACATTTGTCTGACATGAAGCTGTGTTTACAGAACAGGCACGAAAAGCACTGCGCCCACTCAGACTGTGTGTACAGGAGCACTGGATATACTGATGGGCATGAATGCCTTCTCCAGCCACCCCTCCAGTGTGGCTAATGAAGAGCCAGGAAGTGCTCCTGTGACCAGCACCTGACTGAAGGGAAACATGTCTTATCTCAGAAAATATTGGAGAATGTGATAAGGAGAGAGTGGGCACTGTCTGAACTTTAATCCATCCCAGATTCCCATCAAATCTTGTGGTGATTAATGGCTGGTATCAGAACCTACCAGATTGCAGGTCCAGATTTAAACCATCTAGGATTCTTGTAGATGGATGCCCTAACCACTGGGCCAAGTCCACCACCAGATTATATATTCTTAATTTCAGAAGTAAGTATTAAGCAAGTCAAAATATTCCTTTTGAAAATAATTACTTTACAGAAAATCAAAATATTTTGCTTGAGTTTTCTTCACAAATAATTTTTCTTCTTTCTCTCAGGAGATATCCAAAGAAATTCAAATGTTTGGTTTCATATAAAATAGTTGAAATATATCCTATGTGTAGTCAAATCAATAATGGAGATATAGAATTCCTGGCACCTCTAATATTTTAGGCTTGATAAAAAAAATCTTTTCTTGAAAGTTACAGTCTCACACTGTATTTGTCAGGGCTCTCTAGGGAACAGAATCAACAAGCGATATCTGTCAATAGTAAGAGATTTTATCAGAGTCCCTCATGTGATTGTAGGATTGCACAAGTCCAGGTTCTGCAGGCAGGCTGCAACCAGGGGCTCCAATGAAAGTCCACTGAAGGTTCTTTTCATGTTTTTCATTCTAAATTTTTTTTTTTAATTTATTAAAGTTAATAGATCGCATAGAATGTTACATTTAAAAAAATGAGGTTCCCATATAACCCACCCCCATCCCCCACCCCCATCATTTTTGTAAATTGTATTTTTTTGAAGATACATACATCCCAAAAAAGGTTACATGATAAAAAGCATAAGAGGTTCCCCTATACTCCCCATCCCCCTGCACCACTCCTCCCACGCTAACAACCTCCTCCATTATTTTGGCACACTCATCGCACTCAGCAAACACATTTTGGAGCACTGCTGCACCACATGGATTATAGTTTACCCTGTAGTTCACACTCTCCCGCAGTACATTCAGTGGGCTATGGCAGGATATATAATGCCCAGCATCTGACCCTGCAATATCATTTAGGACAACTCCAAAGTCCCAAAAATATGTCCCCACATCACATCTCTTCTTCCCACTAGGGAGTGGGAAGTTGCCCTCAGCAACTACTGTGGTCACTTTGTCCCCATCCAATGATACAATTGCTTCTAATAGTAGTTACAAAAGTTTTATAGTAGAATATCAGTAAGTCCACTCTAATCCATATTTTATTCCTCCATTCTGTGGGCCCTGGGATAGTGATGTCCACTTCACCTCTACACCGAGAGGGGGCTTAGATTCCACATGGATGATGGATGCAATTCTCATGCTTGCAGGTGTAGGCATTCTCAGTTCCCTGGTGTGGTGACTGACCATCTTCACCTCCCTGTTAGCTGACCTGCATTAGTCCAATGAACCAGAGAGTAGGAATTGCAACTCTGCTGAGGCCCAGGGCCCTGCTGGCACTTGGACAGTCCAGAGATTCAAGTCTCCTGAGCATACACCAACCCTAGCACCAACCAAAGGTTCAGTAAAAGAGTAAAAGACAGAAGAGGCATGTGTAGAAAGGTCACATCTGAGTCCAACTCCATCACACTGAGGAACACAAACTCCAAAGTAGGGCCCACTGACATGGTACTGAGCTCCAGAGCTATCTGCCATGATCATATCCCTGTGGGCCTCTGCAGCCCTCACAGAACCAGTACCTGGGGTTGTATCCACTTTGGTTGTTTCTGGGGTCCCTGAGGAGTGTGTAATCATAACCCCTCTGATGACCTCCTCTTTTTTGAAGACTCTGTGCCATATAAACTCATTTGTCTTTGCCATTTCCCTGTTTTAGTTAAGGTCAAAAAGCAATTTTTAACACATGATCCTACATATGGGTTGAGATATTCTGATGGTCTGAGTTGACCCTTTCATTCAAAGTCTTTTTCTATGTATAGCACCAGCTGGTGCTTGGTAGTAATCCCTCAGCACCAGGGAGGTTCATCCCCAGGAGTGATGTCACACACTGGGTGGAACGTAATGCATTTACATGCTGAGTTTGGCTTAAAGAGTGGCCACATTTGAGTAACATGGAGGCTCTCAGGAGGTAACTCCTAGGCACCCTGCAGCTCTAGGCCTAGTTCATATTTCAGGCACACAGACTCATAAGCATAGTCATCAGTATCAAGGGCTCATTGTTGGAAAATCCTTCTTTGTTGGTCTTTGCCATTGCTCTTGGGGGATTGTTGCTGTTCCATTGGGGAATGTGATAGAGCTCCCCTGGCTAGGAACTCAGCACTCCCTCAGTTGTCGTTTGTAACTGCTATCCAGACATTTTTATGTTCCCTGTATACATGCCCTGGAGAACTCCCTCTCAACCATGTGCCCCCCATTAATAACACCCCACACCAGTGTTTCTCTCCTGCCATAGTTGAACCTCTCTTCCACTGAAGGTTCTTGATGAGTTCTGGGAGTCGTTAGCTGTCCATAGATGAGTTGGGAAATTCTCACTCAATGCTGGCATCACTTCCCCTTTTAAGGTATTCAAGTGATTGGATAAAGGGTCACTCATTGCTGATGGCAATCTGCCTGATTGATGTAATTGTAAACAGCTATCTATGATTTACTAGAGCAGTAAAGTCAATGGTGACTAAAGTCCATAAATGCCCTTACATTACAGTTAACCCACTGCTTGCTAGACCAAACAACTGGTCACAATTACTTTGATAAGTTGACACAATAGTCTAACCATCACATATACTATATTACATGGTTCATGAATCAGGATCATTTGATTCAGAAAACAGAAAGGTGCTCTGGAGAGGAAGTGGAAAAGGGAAAATCATATAAGGAGAAGGTGGAAGCAAATGAAGCAATGTTGTTTTTGGCTGATGTTGCTTCGGTTTTACATAGGGGGTGTCTTAAAATGTGGGAAGCAGATATACATTGAATAGTACGGTTTGCTTGTCTATTCTGCTAAGCTATCTCTACGGGACCAAAGGAATTTTTATCACCAAGTATTGCTTATCTGCAGCTCTTTAGGATGTGTTCCATTTTCTCGGAAAGTCCCTGGTGGACAATTGTTTTTGACTTCTGGAAAACCCTTCTGGGAAAGGTGGTCCATTCCCAGCAATGTCCAATGAAGGCAGCCATTTTATTTTACTCAGCCGGCTTATAGGATTGTACATCCTTTAGGACATCAGGTAAGTCTGAATTGAAGAGACATGTATTGTATGGTATTTTTCTTGTTTAGTAAACTATGTCATACAAAAGCATGAAAAAATATATTTGCATTGACTAGGTATTGGCAGCATAACTATTATACATATAAAGAGCAACACTGACACTCCAGCATGAGAGACTTGGTTGTTTTACTCATCTCCCTGGAAGTAAAAAGCAGCAGAGATCTTCTTTCTGAAAGCACTGCACATCACTGCCCCAAACCTTGAATCCACAAGACTGAGACCTCTGGATAGAGACGTGAATATTGCTTTGGTCATACATGAATTACAGAATGAAAGAACATAACCTATTTTCATTAACTGTATCTACCTCTTTTATATAATTAGAGGGAAATACATGTTTTCTGGCGTAATTTGATTACATTTTTCTTCATTGGCACTGACACAGGATATGTCCTGTCTCACACGCTTAATGAGGTTATTAGCAGCATAAATAGTAACCATCACAACTGATTTTTCTAGCACAAGCAAGCAGCTTTGAGCCCTGGAATGTTCCAACAGCATCTTCAATAAGGACCCAGTATCCCTCGATTCTCCTTACATTTTGGCTCTGGTGAGTACCTGAAAGAAGTTTCCTCAGGAGTGATGAACCTCCTTTACTGTGTAAATAATGACCTGAATGCAGATATTTGGGGTCAGGTATCAGGGAGCCAGTGAGGTTATTGTAGAAAAGGAATTACTCTGGAATTTAATCCATATGTAATGGTTGGATGGGAATCTGCCTTATATTAGGATTCTGAGGGCCGTTTTGCTATAATGAGTCCCAAGAGGGAGAGAGAAAACTGGGAAAAATATAAATAAATATAGATGAGAAATGTCATCACCAGATGAATGGACATGGGAAGACTAACAGTGTCAGGGGAGAGCCAGAGAAGAGAGGAATTCTGAAGATTTGACGTTTAAACTGATACTGCAGGAAATGAGTAAGTGGTGCATGGGATTGGGAGGTGGTGAGTGACGATAATAGTGCTCAGTGCAGAGAGAATAACGATGCTCAGTTGTGTTTGTGTTGTGCTGAAGCTATTGCTTGACTAAGTCCTGACAGAAGTAACCTTTCCTACTGATTTCCTACGGAAGTTTCTTTTTTCTTGGTTTAAAAACACCATCCCCTGGCGGCGGAATTACCCCAGTGGTTAGGGTGTCCGTCTACCACATGGGAGGTCCATGGTTCAAACCCCGGGCCTCCTTGACCCGTGTGGAGCTGGCCCACGCGCAGTGCTGATGCGCGCAAGGAGTGCCCTGCCACGCAGGGGTGTCCCCCGCGTAGGGGAACCCCACGCGCAAGGAGTGCACCCCGTAAGGAGAGCCGCCCAATGCGAAAGAAAGTGCAGCCTGCCCAGGAGTGGTGCCACACACACGGAGAGCTGATACAACAGGATGATGCAACAAAAAGAAACACAGTTTCCCATGCCACTAACAACAGAAGCAGACAAAGAAGACAACACAGCAAATAGACACAGAGAACAAACAACCAGGGGCGAGGCGGGGAGAGAAATAAATAAATACATATATAAATCTTAAAAAAAAAAAACACCATCCCCTTTATGTATATTGGTAGGAAACTTTTCTCATCTTATATATAGTAAGGAGATGATTAGATGATCTAATCCAAGATCCAGAATATACCTTGATTTTATCTTGCACTTTATAACTGGAATAAACTGGTTCTGTCAGCAGGAACATGTGCACTTAAGAGAAGCCTGACCTAAAAGTTAACTTTCCTTCATTAAAATAGTAAAAAACACTTACAGCTACCATTGCACCTCCATTTTCTTACATGCAATGTATGACCAAGTATGTTCTTTTTTTATATAATTTCAAATCACATCATAACATATATTTTGAGACTATAAATATATTCCCAATGCAAACACAAAACACTGAGAAAATTAAACTTAGAAATAGGGGAAAAAACATTATCAGAATGAAAGGCTTTCACACTCTCTTCTTAATTTAATACAATGAACGACTTTAACAGATTCTCCAATTCAGTATGTTTTAAACAGCATATGCTCAGCTAAGACCTCCTCCTACCTCACCCAATCTCACTTAATCAGCCTCAATATATTAAACCAGCCCCACAAAATCACATAATGCTCAGCCCAGCTTTCAGCTTGCAGAGACTGATTTGAGGAAATTAATGTCCTCAGGTCTGCAATGGGCTGGCCTTTGCTAGTAAACTATTTTCTTGACATCCTCGTGTCACTGCATTGGAATTATGCACACGGGTCAAAAGGACTCTGTCAAGCAGTTTCAGTGCTGACTGGGAATTTCAAACATTAATTCCTGGATGCCGAGAAAATCGGTCATTTTCATTGTTATATTTTAATTTAGGTGCCTGTAACTGTTGGGGAAAAAGAAATAAAAATAAAATAATCTCTCAACCCAGAAAACCTGTCCACAAAAGTAGAAGAGAAAGAAAAGCACTTTTATTATTGAATAAAGCATTAAATAAATTGCATAAAGCATTTATTGATTAAAGCATTAAACCAGAACAGGATGCATCACAGTCAATCCACAAGAATTTGCAAAGACAGAAAGAAACCTCATGGTTTGTGTGTAGCTAAGAAGATACATATTTACATACACATTCTCAAGCTATTTCTTTATCTTCAGGTGAGAGGTAGGTTCACAATTTGGAGACAGGAACAGTCCCCACCACTACCTCCAGGATTTATACTCCTCCTTTACCATAAAATGGGAGATATTTTGATTGCATTCTATTCAAATGGCTTCCTTCCTTGAGGAGACCCTGTGTTGTGGGGAAATCTGCTTTATATACATTTCTAAAGGACAAAGAAGGAGGCATTGCTTACAAGTGTTGGTTTTCTAAAGTAAATACTAAGCTGGGAGTCTGAAGGTAGTTTCTTCCCTTATGTTCAAAGGAAGAGAGTTTCTTATGTTTAAGTTTGTATTTTTATAACATACAGGCACACAGAGATAAAATTTGAGAAATAAACTCCAGATGATAGTTGTAGAGATGGAAGTGATGGAAATGTCATCAGTAGAAAAAAATGGGCCAGAGAGTAGTAAAGTGTATCAAAAGAGGAGATAGGAAATGTTGCTTTAGTTTGCTAATGGGTGCCAATGCAAAAATACCAGAAATGGTTTGGCATTTGTAATGGGAATTTATTAGGGTAAAATCGTACATTTCCAGTGCTGTGAAAATATCCAGATCAAGTCATCATCAGAGATGCCATCTCTCAAAAAGTTGGCTGCTAGCAGATCCAGTACTCCTGCCACGTGTCAGGGCTAAAGGCCACTGGACTCTGCTTTCTCCTCCAGGCTCAGGTTCTCCCCAGCTCAGCTGGGGCAACCAGGCATATGGGTCATCTCTGCTGGGCTACAGCTCTTCACTCAGGGCTGCTCTACTGAGTCCAGCCTCAGCCTCTCTCTCAGACTCTTGTGGTTTCTCTGTCTTTCTGGGCTGTAGGCAATCCTGGAGTCCTCTGTCAAATGACAGTAAATGGAAGATGTTTTTCTCTGTGTGCCTCTGCATGTTTCTCCCATTTATAAAAGACTCCACTAAGAGGGCCTAGAAGCACCCTGGTTA
Source organism: Dasypus novemcinctus (assembly GCF_030445035.2). Taxonomy (NCBI): domain Eukaryota; kingdom Metazoa; phylum Chordata; class Mammalia; order Cingulata; family Dasypodidae; genus Dasypus; species Dasypus novemcinctus. The sequence goes on from NC_080693.1 coordinate 12,553,167, forward strand.
AGCCTCACTGAAGAGTCAAAGACCCCCCAGTGGAAAGTGGATTTGGCTCAACAGATAGAGCATCCACCTACCACATGGGAGGTCCAGGTTTCAAACCCAGGGCCTCCTGACCCACATGGTGAGCTGGCCCATGCACAGTACTGATGCGCACAAGGAGTGCCGTGCCACACAGGAGTGTCCCCCGCATAGTGGGAGCCCCACTCCCACAAGGAGTGTACCCTGCATGGAGAGCTGCCCCATGTGAAAAAAGTGCAACCTGCCCAGGAGTGGTGCCACACACAGAAAGTCAATGCAGCAAGATTACGGAACAAAAAAAGAGACACAGATTCCCAGTGCGCTGATGAGAATACAAGCAAACACAGAAGAACACACGGCAAATGGACACAGAAAGCAGACAACTGTGGGAGGAGGGAAGGGGAAATAAATAAATAAATCTTAACACAACAACAACAAAGACCCCCCCCCCCCCCCCAGTGAATCCAGTCCAATCACAGGGTTCTGCACCCACAGGAATGGATTAGTTCCAAGAACATAATCTTTCATGGGATTCACAAAAAAGCTTCAAACTGTCACAAGCTTAGAACAGATTACTGAGATGTTTCAAAAATATATTTAAGAAGTACCTTTAGGAGAATTTGGGAAAAAGTGATCAGAATTACTTGAATACTGAGATGTCAGAGAATTCTTGGAAGAAGTTCCTCAGAGGAAGTCAAGGTCCAGTTCTTCTTAGTTCCATATAAAGGCAAACACACTCATTGAATATATTTATGGGGAGCTCATTAATGATGTTAAAAGATTTATTTATGGGTAAAAGTGGTGAATTTTGTACAGGAAAGACAGAAGGAAATGAGGAATGGGAACTGGACTTCAGTTTGTAAAGGAGGAACAGCAGGGCAGGAAGTAGAATGAAGAGAGGATCAGAGGAGGTTTCATGGCTTAGTTTTTCTTCTTCATATTTTGCTGCCTAGTGGATTAACAAACTCAGTGGAACCCAAGTAAGAGAGCTGGCACCTGAGTTCTTGACAATGCAGCCACAGACCAGTAGGGAAAGGCACTTTCTTCTGAAATGACAACTCTATTGTCTCTGGGAGGGAAGGTTTCTCATACTGTTCTGGCTCGTTGTACCAATGGTCCTTCTCTGCTGCGAAAAAGTAAAACCACAGGATCCACGGGGACCTCTCTGTCCATTTCTACAACTGTGCATCCCTTGGTTCCCTGCTGTATTATGATCAAGGTTGTACTTATTTTGTAATTCCTGAGTTTGGAGCCAGTGAAGTGTAAAGCATTCTACCAACCAAGAATCCAGTATAAAACTAGGATTTTAGGAGGCAGGGATGGAAAAAATAAAACTGGGATTCCCAATCCTAGTCACAGCAAGTCTGCCCCTTTAGGATGGGAAAAGCAAGGAAAATCAAATTTGAACAGCTGAAAACTTTGATTTGCTCTCTCTGTTTAGTCAGTAGAATGGCACCATGGTCCCTGCTGATCCAGACCAAGATGAACTTGATCAGTGCTGTCTCCCCACACAAAGCAGGATGTGTTAGTGAAGCCACAGACCCTTCTTCAGAGTCCATAATAATCTAGGGCTATGCATCCTCTAACACCCTGGCCTCTAAACAGCAAGGGGATTCAGGCACGACATCCAGTCCCTGGGCATTCTGTTTAATTTACTGGGATAATTCTTAGACATGGCCACCTGTTTTTCTTTTCATTTCTATGTAATATTCCATACATCTATTACTCATCCCCAGATCAGTGATGCTAGGGTCTTAGTGTCAGAGGGACTATTAGGACAGCTCATTTGTGGCACTGGAGAGTTTTGACTCGTGTGGATTTGGGGGGCAAGTGCTTGAGGGTAACGCATCTTAGTATATATCTATTGTATTGCAATTTTCACCAAACCCAAGTATAGGAAATACTCTCTAGGGTAGACCCTGAGTAAGAGTTTTCTGGGGCAAGCCTTTTTATTCCCTTACAAACCAGCCTGGCTCCCTCTGCTGCCAATAATGTCCATGTACCTATGAAATTCAGTTTGAATGGTTTCATGAAATTCCAGGTAGTGTTAAAGCAATGCTATAAATTTATAATTGTGAAATTGGCACGATTAATGATTTTACTAACCATCTTGATTTATTGAGCCTCCATTTTATCCAGGGAGTTATAAAGAAGAAATGGAGGTTAACTGAAGTGAGCTGGCATACCCACAATCCTTTGCAGTACTGATAAAATCCCCAGCCCTAGCCTGAGGAGAAGTCAAGCTGACACCAGCAAGGCCTGCTGATCCTCACCAGAGGGCCACAATCTTACTTCAGTATCCTGCCTGCTGATTACCACACGGCCCCAAGGACACCCCATTCAAAGAGCCCCACAGCCTTGTAATGTACAGGGAGCATGGAAAGCATGGACAGCACATTCAAGGTAAACATGCCCCCTTATCTCTCCCCATCCCCCCATCCCTTCCCTTCTTCTCAAGCAGACATATAAGCTGCTCCCACAACTCGAACTTTTGAGCAGAAACCTCTTGGTGCTGCTCCTGCATTAATACAGTAGCTAGCTCTGCACTCCCTTTATGAACTTGTTTTTTTTTCAGCACAACATAATCAAGCAAGTTTACATATCATGTCTTATATCTGGCACCTTGGTCAAATAAATTTCTTATGGGGTAATTCCACAAAATGCCTAAAGCCATAGTCTTTTCCAGGAAGTTACTAATGAGTGAGGTGGAACATTGCAATAATGGGAAAAGGATATTCTTGGGAGGAACAACCAGGAGAAAGAGATCAATAAAAATTGGTCCATTTTAAGACATTTTTGGCTATTCTGGACCCTTTGCCCTTCCAAATAAATTCACTTATTGGCTTTTTGATTTCCTCAAAAAAGAGTTTTGGGGTTCTTATTGGGATTGTGTTGAATCTGTAAATCAGTTTGGGTAGAATTGGCACCCTAATGATATTTAGTTTTCCAAGGCATGAATACAGAATGCCCTGCCATTTATTTAATTCTTCTTCAGTTTCTTTTAGTAATGTTTTGTAGTTTTCTGAGTACTTGGTTAAGTTTATTCCTAAATATTTGATGGTTTTAGTTGCTATAATAAATGAAATTTTTTTCTGGTTTTCTCCTCAGATAGCCCATAAGTAGTGTATAGAAACGCTAGTGATTTTCACGTATTAATCTTGCATGCCGCCACTTTGATAACTTGTCTATTAATTATAGTAGTTTTTCTTTCCTCTCTCCTTCCCCCCTACCTCCATTGTCTGTTCTCTGTGTCCATTTGCTGTGTGTTCTTCTGTGTCTTCTTGCATTCTTGTCAGTGGCACTGGGAATCTGTGTCTTTCTGTTGCGTCATCTTGTTGTGTCAGCTCACCTGTGTGTGCGGTGCCATTCCTGGGCAGGCTGCACTTTTTTTGCATGGGGCGGCTCTCTTTACAGGGTGCACTCCTTCCATGGGGCTCCCCTACACAGGGGACACCCCTGCGTGGCACGGCACTCCTTGTGCACATCAGCACTGCGCATGGGCCAGCTCCACACGGGTCAGGAGGCCCGGGGTTTGAACCCTGGCCCTCCCATGTGGTAGGCGGGTGCACTATCAGCTAAGCCAAATCTACTTCCCAATTCTAGTAGCTTTTTTGTGGATTTTTATCCCTCTCTTTGTGCATACAAGGCACACATATATATGCATATACTCTTATTTATTTATTTATATACAATACAAACACCTATATATACACTCATATATACATGCACATAATATAAATATATATATACTTTCCCCACATAGTTGTTTAGTGTCATTTCTACCTAATACTCGGTAAAATGGGTTTTAAAGTGTAATTATCAAGAACAGTCCTGGGCCTTCATACTTTGAGGAGGACCACAGAGTTGGTCACTGGGTCAAACTCACAAGTGGCTCAGCTCTGAGAGGAGCAGTGGCATTTTAATGCTCATTCATGTACATTCCCTGTACCCTGTATATTATGGTGTAGGCAGCTGCTCCTGTTGTGGAATACACAAGTATATTTGGAATAACTGCCCTTCATTATTTCTGTCCCATTCTTTAAAAACCCCAGACATTTGTGGGTCTGGAATCCTAGATGGCATCCTACTCTCCCTTTCCTCTGGCCTCAGGACCTGCAGACACCATGGTTTTCCACCATCTCTCTGTCTTCTTTTAGGGGGCTTGCAGGCTCCCAGGGTTCAGAAAAAGGACTTTCTGTTTTTACCATTTCTTTTCTTTTTCCCTCTCTCCTCATCATGGTGCCTTTATAATTTATACTATATTCTTCTCCTTATTCACTTTCCCATTTCATTATAGGTACTCCACTTTTAATTCCTATAACTCTACATGCTTCCATGAGTTTACTACTAAGTCTCCTAGGTTTTATATGGTTATTTTGCTAAATTTTACTATTATACATTTTCCTTTAATACCTCTTTTACTTTTCCTGGCCCTAATCTGTTTCCTTTGAGAGAACTTAGACAACAACAAGGAAATAGAAAAAGAACAAAAAGTGTCAAAGAGAAAACTTAACAAAGACACAAAAATAGCAACTAAATAAAACCCAAGGCTAGAGTGAAAAGCTGACCAATTGAACAACCCCATCAAGATAAAATGATGACCAGACAGCAATAAAAAATTAAAAAACATAACCAATAATCAGGAGGACATGGCCTAGTCCAATGAACAAACTAAAAACCAGGAAGAGGAGCAGAACATTGAACAACTAATCAAAGCTGACCAAACAAATATCATGGAACAAATTAATGAAGTGATGGAAGAGATTAAGGATTTTAATAAAACACTTGGAGAGCATACTGAAGAAACTGTAAACATATATAAAAGATAACAGATAGGATGGTGATGAATGGCACAAACCAAGAAATCAAAAATATACTCTCAGCAGACAATAGATTTGAAGAGGCAGAGGAAAGAATTAGAGATGTGGAAGACAGAAAATCTGAAATCAAAACAGACACCAGAACTGATGGATAAAAAGATAGAAAAAATCTAACAGGGATTTAGTGATTTGAATGACAACACTAAACAAGCAAACATACGCATTACAGGCATCCCAGAAGGAGAAGAAAAGGAAAAGGGGACATAAGAGGTATTGGAGGAAACAATGGGTGAAAACTTCCCAAACCTATTGAGGGAGATGGTTGTACATGTCCAGGAAGTGCAGCACATCCCAAACATTATAAATCCCAACAGGCCTACTCCAAGACATATACTTGTCAAATTATCCAGTATTCAAGACAAAGAGAAAATATGGACGTCTGCAAGAGAAAAGAGAACCATCACATACAAGGTTAGCTCAATAAGATTAAGTGCTGATTTCTCATCTGAAACCATAGAGGCAAGAAGGCAGTGGTATGACATAGTCAAGGTATGAACAGAAAAAAATTTCCAGCCAAGAATACTCTATCCAGCAAAGCTGGCATTCAAAAATGATGGAGAGTTCAAAGTGTTCACAGATAAGCAGAAGCTAAGAGCACATGCCAATAAGAAGCCTGCCCTTCAAGAAATATTAAAAGGAGATCTACAGGTTAAAAGGAAAAAAAATAGTAGAGACAGGGTTGGAGGAGAGCATAAGGACAACTAAAAAGACAATAAGAGAAATAAAAAGAACATATGACATAAATCCAAAGAAAATATGGCTAATGCAAGTAATTTCTTGAGAGTAATGACACTAAACGTTACTGGATTAAACTCACCAGTCAATAGACACAGATTTGCAAAATGGATAAGGAAATATGACCCATCCATATGCTATCTACAAGAATCCCTCCTTAGACCCAAGGATTCAAGGAGGTTGAAAGTGAATGGCTAGAAAACAATATCACAAACAAACAATAACAAAAAAGGGCAGGAGTAGCTGTACTAATATTGGACAAAATAGACTTCAAAGGCAAAATGATTGTGAGAGACAAAGATGGACACTATATGTTTGTAAAAGAAGTAATCTTTCAAGAAGAAAGAACAATCATAAACATTTATGCACCTAACCAGGGCACCTCAAATATATGAGGCAAACACTGGAAAAACTAAGAGGAGGAATAGATGCCTGTACAATTATAATGGGGGACATTTATGCACCATTATCACCATTAGACAGAACATCTCAACAGAGAATCAATGAAGAAACAAAGACTTTGAATAATATATTAGAGGATCTGGACCTAATAGACATAGACAGAACACTACACCCAAATACAGCAGGATATACATTCTTCTCAAGCATACATGGATCATTCTCCAACTCAGACAACTTTTTGGCCACAGAGAATGTCTCAATGAATTCAGGAAGACTCAGAAATCATACAAAACAACTTCTCTGACCACAATGGAATGAACCTGGAAATCTGCAAGGACCAGAGAACCAGATCATGCACAAAGATATGGAAGTTAAGCAACACACTTATAGATATACAGTGAGCCAAGGAAGAAATCTCAAAAGAAATCAGTAACTGCCTTATAGCTAATGAAAATGACAACACAACGTATCAAAATTTATGGGATGCAGCAAAAGCTGTACCGAGTGGGAAATTCTAGCCATAAATTCATATATCAAAAAAGGAGAAAGAGCTAAAATCAAAGACCTAACACTCCACACTTGGAGGAATTAGTGAAAAAACAACAAACTAACCCCAAAGGAAGAAGAAAGAAATAAATTCAGAACTGAATGAACTAGATACTAAGAAAGCACTGGAAAAAATAAAACAAAGAGCTGGTTATTTGAGAATATCAATAAAATTGACAAAACCTTACCTAGACTAACAAAGGAAAAAAGAGAGAAGATGTAAACACAGAAAATAAGAAATGAGAAAGGGGATATCACCACTGACCTCACAGAAATAAAGAGTAATGTAAGAGGATACTTTGAAAAACTATATGCCAACAAGGACAATTTGGAGGAAATGGGCAAATTCCTAGAAATATATAAGCAGCCTACATTGACCAAAGAAGAAATTGATGATCTCAACTAACCAATCACAAACAAAGAGATAGAATCAGTCATTAAAAACCTCCCAACTAAGAAGAGCCCAGGGCCAGATGGCTTCACAGGTGAATTCTACCAAACATTCTGGAAAGAATTAACCCAAACTTGCATAAGAACCTTGGGAGACAATGTAGGGAAGCATCTACAGGACCTTGTAATAGGAAATGGCTTCAGGAACTTCATACCCAAAGCATGAGCAGTGAAAGAAAAAGTAGGTAAATCACCTGTTCAAAATTAAAACCTTTTGCACCTCAAAGGAATTTATCAAGAAAGTGAAAAGACAGTCTCGCCAATGGGAGAAAATATTTGGTAACCATCTATCTGATAGGAGCCTAATATCCAGCATATATAAAGAAATCCTATATCTCAAAAATGAAGAGGCAAACAACTCATTTAAAAAGTCAGAAAGAGATTTGACCAGATCCTTCTCCAAAGAAGAAATAAACTGGCTAGAAAGCACATGAAAAGATGCTCAACATCACTAGCTATTAGGGAAATGCAAATCAAAACTACAATGAGATACCATCTTTCACCCATTAGACTGGCATCTATTAAAAAAACAGAGGACTACCGTGTTGGAGAGGATGTGGAGGAATGGGAACTCTAATCCACTGCTGGTGGAAATGTAGAAGGATCCAGCCTTTGTGGAGGATGGTTTGGTGGTTCCTCAACAAACTAGCTATAGATTTCCCATATGACCCAGCAATACGACTGCTGGGTATATACCCAGAAGAACTGTAAACAAGGACACAAAGAGATATACGCACACCAATGTTCATAGCAGCATTATTCACTATTGCCAAAAGTTGGAATCAACCCAAATGCCTATCAGCAGATCACTGGATAAACAAAATGTGGTATATACACACAATGGAATACTACTCATCTGTAAGAAGGAATACAGTACTAACACATGGGATCACATGTATGAATCTTGAGGCCCTTATTTTGAGTGAAGCAAGTCAGGCATTAAAGGACAAATGCTACATGACCTCTCTGATATGAATTAAGCAAATCAAGCTGCCTCAGAGAGCTAGAGACTTGAAGATAGGCTTACAGAAAATAAGGAGGAGAAGAAGGTAGTGAGCTGTTGCCTACATGGGCGAAATCTATGATAAAGTGGAGGTAAGTAGTTGTACAGTGAAGGTACTAGACAGGGGCATAGGGATACCATTGGTTGGACTTTGCAGGCTTGAGGGGGCTAGGGTTGAGAGGATGGGTCAGATGGTCCATGGAATTGGGTGGCAGGTTTGGGGGGGAGCAGAGGAACATGGGAGATTGTCATGGCTGAAATTATAATGTTGAGAAAACTCTTTAGAAATTATAATAAGGAAGGGTTACTTGCATAAGGTGTTTGACAGAGGGCATCTGGCACAGGGTGCACCTGGGGCAGGCTTCTAGGGAGGGTGTGAGTGCTCATCTTGTCATAGGTGTTATATCAGTGGATGGAGACCCATACAATAAGTTGTACCCCCATCTTGGGGAGGTCTGATGTTCTCAAACAGAGGGGAGGGTGTGTCTCAAGAGCATGGGTGGCTCTCAGTGGGGAAGGGCAGAAGTGTGTCAAACCGTGAGCATTGTTGCAAGTATCTATGAATCTTGTCCTTTAAGCAGTGAAGCTTGGTTGTCACTGTGAGCCCTGAGGGGAGGAGGAGAGAGGAATAAAATAGATGGAAATGGGGGTAACAAGGGAGGGGCAGTGGAAGTGTTCCACAGGATTGTGCAATGATGGATATAGGCCATGTTAAATTTCACCAAAAATTCATGAAAGTGTATAGTCTAAAATGTAAAATACAATGTAAACCATAATGGAACCGTGGTCCATATCTATGTTTCAATATCTGTACATCAGCTGTAGCAAATATAGCATCCACATGTAAAAAGATATTTGCTGGGGAAGGGGGAAGTAGGTTTAATGTTGGGTGTATGGGAGTCCCCTATATTGTATTTGTGACTTTACGGTGATCTAAAACTGTTTGAAGACATTATATAAAAATAAAATAAAAAATAAATAGGTGAAAGGCACTGAGGAAGGAAGGGAAGAGATTGCCCTGTCATTGTACATACAGGAGAACACCTATTATAGTGATGAAAGGCAAAACGTCAAAAAAAAATTTATGAAATTTTTCACTTTTTTAATACCCCAATTTATTTTTCACTTTATTTTAATTTTTCTAAATTATTATGTTTTTTGCTTCTAGTCTTTAAACCTATCATTACTATTTCATTTTCCTATTAATTGAATTTGCAATATATTAGACTTCATTTTTAAAGAAGTTTTGGATCACAGAGGGGTTTCAGCTATGGCAGGGGAGGAGCACTGATGTGGGGTATCATTGATGGGAGATGCATGGGTGGGAGGTAGTTCTCCAGGACATGCATATAGGGTATATAGACATGTTCCAATGTTCGTTGGGTATTGACATAGTCAGTAGTTTCACACAACAACTGAGGGAGTGCTGAGTTTCCATCCTGGGGAGCTCTGTTGCATTCCCCAATGGCACAGGAACAATCCTCCAAGTGAAAGGGCAAAGACCAGTGAAGAAGGATGATCCAATGATGGGCTCTTGATACTGATAAGTATGCTTATGCATCTGTGTGCTTGAAATTTCAACTTGGCCTAGAGCTGCAGGGTGCCTAAGACTTACCTCCTGAGAGCCTCCATGTTGCTCAAATGTGGCCACTCTCTAAGCCAAACTCAGCATGCAAATGCATTACCTTCCCCCCAGCATGGGACATGACTCCAGAAGATGAGCCTCATTGGTGCCTAAGGATTACTACCAAGCACCAGCTGGTGATGCGGCCAGAAAAAAGACCTTGAATAAAAGGGGGAATGGTAAAGACAGATGAGTTTATATGGCTACGAGTCAGGAGGTCATCAGAGGGCTCACCCTTATGCACATCTCAGCAGGATCTCAGAGAAAGCCAAAGTAGATACAACTCCAAGTAGTGGTGCTCCTAAAGGCTTTGAAGATACCCACATCCTACATTCATGGCTGATTTCTGTGGAGTTCAGTGCCTTGCCAGTGGGCCCTACATTGGAATTTGTGCTCCTGCATGAGATGGAGTTGGACTCAGATGTGACTTCTCTACACATGTCTATTCTGTCCCTTTTTTTGAACCTGTGGTTGGCATTGGAGTTCGTATATGCCCAGGAGACTTGAATCTCTGGCATTTTCATGTACCAGCTGGGCCCTGAGCCTCAGCAGAGTTGCAAAACATACTCTCCTGTTTGATATATCCAGGTCAGCTAACAAGGAGGTGAGGATGGTCAACCACCACAAAAAGGAACAGAGAGAGTCTACAAGTACAAGCATGAAAATCCCATCCACCAGCCATACGTGATTAAGTCCCCTCTCAATTTAGAGGTGGAGTGGGCATTGCCATTCCTAGGTCCTCAGGAGGGAAGAATTAAATTTGGATTAGAGTGGATTTACTGGTATTCAACAATAGAATTATTGTGACTCTTGCAATGCAAGAAATTATATCATCGATGTGGAGACAGTGGCCATGAGAGCTGCTGAAGGCAGGGAGGGGGAAAAAGAGGTGTGGTATGGGGGCATTATTGGGACTTGGAGTTGTCCTGAATGATATTGCAGGAACAGATGCAGGACATTACTCATCCACTGAATGGACTGGGCGAGAGTGTACAGTATAATGTAAACTATAATCTATGCTGTGTAGCAGTGCTCCAAAATGTATTCATCAAATGCAATCAATGTACAATACTAATGAAAGAAGTTGTTGATGTGGGAGGAGTAGGGGGTGTGGGGATTGGGGTATATGGAAACCTGGTATTTTTTATGGTAACATTTTGTGTGATTTATATATCTTTTAAAAAATGTATTTTTTTAAATGATCCTTTTAAGAAAAGGAAAAAGCTGAAGCTGAATATATTTAAACTGGTACCGAAATTTGATTTTAATTAGCCATATTTTGAATTTTAGATTGTAGATGTTTTGTAGACATTTTCCTTCACTTTGCAATTGAGACCAGAAACACTTGAAGATCTGGGCCTGCAGAGGCAGTGGGAAACTTACTCCTTGATCAGAAGTGCTTGCCTCTGAGTAAAAGTCTTTCTTTAAGATGAGTCACAGAGGGGCAATGTTTTACTCAACCTTCCCACTATAGGGAAACTGTATGTGTCTGTTTTTAAACTTTGTTTCCCTTATTGTTTTCAATATTTTGTTTATAATTTAGAAATTGTGAGAAGCTGCATTTGATTTTTAAAAATAAGTGAAGATAAATCTGATTTAACATATATGTAATATCAGTTCTCTAAGAGGAAAATTGTCATCCTCTTATTTTTTTCAATGTAACATTGTGTGTAATCTGTGTATCTTTTTAAAAAAGAAAGATAATAGAAAATATACTTAAAATAATATAATGGAGAAAAGCACATTTTGTTTTCAGTATCTTTCCCCCACTGACCACTCACTGATGAGCAGTTGGGCTGTCAGTTGCTTGTGGGTTCCAGGCAGAATGTTGGGTAGTTCTCTGGGGTTGTTGTGGATACAAGGTTACTGGCCAGAGTCCTGTGGTGGCATCAGTGCCCCAGAGGGCCTGTAGGCTCTGTGGAGCTTGTCTTTTGGACGATCCTAGGGAAGCTTGGAGAGGTGGTGATGGAGCGCAATGGCACTACTCCACACCTCACATTCCACAGCCTCCAGGGGGACTCGGGGGCATTTCAATCCTTCTTCAGCCTTCTGGTGTGTCTCCTCCTGTTCAGACTTGAGCAGTCTGTTAGAAGCCGACTTTACATAAAACGTGAAAAACAGCTTGCGGACACACTAGCTACCCTGATGGTCAAGAAATGTCAACTTCTTGATAAGATGAGTGCTGCTAACAGGAGATATGCAGAGACTAAGTCATCTTTAGAGGAAGCTAGGCTACAGAAAGTGACTTTAAAAATGCCCAGCCTTATTGACACCTACAGAAAGGCTAAGGGAACGACAGCAGTGTTGATGGAGGAATTAACTTCAGTGGTCCTAGAACTACAGGAAGAGAGATCCAGATGTTCCAGACAAGAAGAAGAGATGAAGAAGTTGCTGAAAACACTGAAGGCACAAGAAGAGGTCCTGAGGACCACCAGAGCACCAGGTGCTTTTCCACACTCAGTGTGTTTGGGATCCCTTCCCCTCCCTGATGGTCCCTCCTCCAGCAGTGGGCCTGGGTCGGTCTTCAAGCAGCACTGAGCTTCTGCTCCCCTCATGCCTGCAGAGCCACCAGGCAGGAATGACCCTCTCCAATTCTTCCGTCAGAGAGTTTTTGAGAGCAGTGGAGCAACGGAACTTCCTCCATGGACTGGAGTTTCTCTATTTACCTCCTAGACATACAAGTGATTTCTTCCATAGTCAATTCCTCCTTCAGTCATGCAGAGTTTGGACTTGAGGGATACAGGAAATATGGGACTTTCTCTTGACAGAAACTTAACATGAAAGAAGCTACTCTACTGATGAGATTGTTAATATACTTAAGAGACTGCTTAAGGGACTTCTGTATATGTTTATGTATGTTCATTTATTTCTTTATTAATCTGTTCATATATTCACATTATAATTTTTGTGTTGATGTTATGAGTATAAACTTTTATTTTTCTCATTTATATAATATCTACTATATACATAAGTTGAACATATATGTAGTTCAGTAATGACTCTTTTAACAATATAAACTTACAAGAGTATTTAACAAGAAACCTAAGTTATAAGTAAATGTAAATTTTACTCAAATTTTTAATAGATGTAAAATAAAAATAAAAGAATTTTCTTCCTTGGGAAGAAGATATACAGTATACCTACAAAGAATATTATATAATTCAATAGTATATTTGAAAAGAATAAAGAATAAAAATTTAAAAGTGATATCTTCACTTGGAGAGGTTTTTATTCCCATGTGAGAGTGCTGCAGTATGAGTCTCTGAGCAGGAAGAAATCCCTCTTGGACAATATCAAAAAATCTCCACTCCCCATCCCAAACTATCTCTCACTGCTGCTTTCCATTTAAATGACACACCTCAAAGGAACGCTGAGGGAGCAGCATGGATCTCCTTTCCCAGAGAAACAGCTGGCATCCCTAAGGTGATAATTCTAGTCATATATAGTCATGCTGTGGGAGACAGTGAGCAAAAACTGGAGGCTTATAATGACTACTGAGGAAAGCAGCAAGTGACACTCAGCATTTGAGGCATCCACATGACATAAACGAACCAATAGTTTTCTCTATTTCTCCCCAAAATAGAGAAACCTGGGGTTGTTGTGGGGCTGGATCAGTGATGATAGGTAAATCCTTGTCACTGTGGAGCTGATAATTTAGGAAAGAATGGAAGATTCAACAGGAAAATGAAGAGAACACACGGCATGTCAGGAAATGTTAAGGGTGATAGAGAAGCATAAGTAGGGAAGCTGGGGGGTGAAGTTTTGGGAGAAAAGGGGACTCATGAAGTGGAAGACAGGCAAGCTCTGAGGAGTGGGTATCTGAGTAGTGAGGGAAACTGGCAGAAGCATTGAAGGATGAGGGGCATAATGAATAATTCTGCTATGAATATTGGTGTGTCTCTCTGTGTCACTGCTCCCAGGGCTTTTCAGCATATACTCAGTAGTTGTATTGCAGGGTCTCATGGCAAATCTATATTCTACTTCTTCAGGAACTGCCAAACAGTCCACCACAGGGGCTGGGCCCCTTTGCATTCCCACCAACAGTCAATAAGTGTCCCTACCTCTCCACATCCTCTCCAACTCATGTAGTTGTCTGTCTTTTTAGTACTGGCCAATCCAATAGGTGTGAACTCATTATAGTTTTGATTGGCAGTTTCCTAATCATTAATAATGTTGAACTTTTTTCTTTTTCTTTGTTTTGCCATTTGTATTTCTTCTTTGGGCAAATTTCTATTCAAATCTTTTGCCCATCTTTTAATCATTTGTCTTTTTATTTAGTTGTAGCATCACTTTAAATATATGGCTATTGAACCTGTATTAGACATGTAATTTCCAAATACTTTCTCCCACTGAATCAGCTGCCTTTTCACCCTTTTGACAAAGTCCTATGAGGTGCAAAAGTATTTAATTTTAAGGAGGTCCAATTATTTGTTTTTTTTCTTCTGTTACTTGCATTTTGGGTGGAAGGTCCAAGAAATCACGACCTACTGGAAGATCTTTAAGATGTTTCCCTGCATTTTCTTCTAGTAGTTTTGTGGTCCTGGCTTATCTATTTGGGTCTTTGACTAACTTTTGAGTTGATTCTTGTATAGTGAGTGAGATAGGGGCCCTCTTTCATTCTTTTGAGTATAGATATCCAGTTCTCTCAGCACCATTTTTTGGAAAAACTGTTTTATCCCATGAACATGGACTTGGTAGGTTTGTCAAGAATCATTTGACCATGGGAAGAACATGTGGCTCAAGTGATAAGGCCTCTGCCTACCATATGGGAGGACCCGGGTTTGATGCCTGGGCTTCTGGTGAAAAAGAAGAGAACGCATGTGTTCATGGCAAGCCAGTGGCCACGTGGTGAGCTGAGTGCCCACACGGTGAGCCAAGTGCCCTCCTGGTGAGCTGAGTGCCTCACAGTGAGTGTCCATGTGGGTACCTGCACAGTGAGCCGAGTGCCCCCATTGTGAGCTGAGTGCCCACACAAGTGCCTGCATGGTGAGCCAAGTGCCCACATGGTGAGCTGAGTGCCCCCATGGTGAGCCAAGTGCCCACGTGGTGAGCTGAGTGCCCCCATGGTGAGCCAAGTGCCCACGTGGTGAGCTGAGTGCCCCCATGGTGAGCCAAGTGCCCACGTGGTGAGCTGAGTGCCCCCATGGTGAGCCAAGTGCCCACGTGGTGAGCTGAGTGCCCCCATGGTGAGCCAAGTGCCCTCCTGGTGAGCTGAGTGCCTCACAGTGAGTGTCCATGTGGGTACCTGCACAGTGAGCCGAGTGCCCCCATTGTGAGCCGAGTGCCCACACAAGTGCCTGCATGGTGAGCCAAGTGCCCACGTGGTGAGCTGAGTGCCCCCATTGTGAGCCGAGTGCCCACACAAGTGCCTGCATGGTGAGCCAAGTGCCCACGTGGTGAGCCAAGTGCCCCCATGGTGAGCCGAGTGCCCATGTGGAGTGCCCATGTGGTGAGCCAGTGCCCACACAGTGACCATTGCCCACATGGTGAGCCAAGGGCCTGCATGAGTGCCCGTGTACTGAGCCAGTCCCCGTGTGGCGAGCTTAGTGCCCATGTGGTAAACCAGTGCCCACACAAGTGAGTCACGCAGCAAGGTGACAACACAACGAAAGAGAGGAAGGGCAGAGTCAACGTGAAGTGCCACAAAGACCAGGAACTGAGGTGGTGCAATTGACAGGGAACCTCTATCCACATTCAAGATCCCCAGGATCAAATCCCAGTGAATCCTAGAGGAGAAAGATGAGAAGAGAAGACAAAAGGAGAAACAGATACAGAAGATCACACAGCAAATGGACACAGACAGCAAAAACAGTAGGGTAATGGAGGGGGAGGGAGAGGGGGAGGGAGAGGGGAAGAGAGAAAAAAAAGCCAGTTGACCATAGAGATGAGGTTTATTTCTGTACTCTCAATTCTATTCCACTCTTGATGTGTCTGTCTTTGTGCCAGTACCATGGTGTTTTGACCACTGTACCTTTGTAATATGTTTCAGGCTCGGCAGTGAAATGCCTCCCATGTTGCTCTTCTTTTTCAGGATGCTTTTGGCTATCCAGGTGGACTTTCTCTACAAAATGACTTTGAGTAATTGCCTTTTCTTTCTGTAACATAGGCTGTTGGAATTTTTATTGGTGCTGCACTGAATCAATAAATCATTTTGGGTAGGGTTGACATCTTCATGATGTCATGATCACAGAATGTCTCTCCATTTGTTTAGGTCTTCACTGATTTCTTTTAGCATTGTTTTGTAGTTTCCTGTATATAGGCCCTGTACTTCTTTGGATAAATTGACACCTAGGTATTTGAGTCTTTTTGTTGCTATTGTAAATGGAATTTTTTCCCTGAATTCCTCCCCAGATTGTTCAATACTAGTGTGCAAAAACTGTTTGATGTTTCTTTTGTATACTGCCACTTTGCAAAGCTCAAGTGGCTTTGTTGTAGACATTTCAGAATTTTCTAAATATAAGAGCATGTTATGTGTAAATAGTGAGAGCTTTATGTTCTCATTTTCTATTTGGATGCTTTACTTTTTTTTCATATCTAATGAAAAGATATGAACTTTTAATACAATGTTGAAAAACAAGGGTGACAGTGGGCAACCTTGTCTTTTTCCTGATTTTAGAGGGAAAGCTTTCGACCTTTCTCCATTGAGTACAACTTTGGCTGTGGGTTTTTCATGTATACCTTTTATCCTATTGGGGAAATTTCCTCCTATTACTATTTTTTGAAACAGTTTTTATCAACAAAGAATGCTGGATTTTGTCGAATGCCTTTTCTGCATTGATTAAGATGATCATGTGGTTTTATACTTCAATTTGTTAATGTGTGTATTATTTTGATTGATTTTCTTATGTTGAAACGACTTGCATAGTAGGAATAAATCCCACTTGGCCATGACGTATAAGTCTTTTCATATGCTGTTGGATTTGGTTTACAAGTATTTTGTTGAGAACTTTTGCACCTATGTTCTTTAGAGAGATTTGTCTGTAATTTTCTTTTCTTGTAGTGTCTTCATCTGGGCTTTGGTATCAGGATGATTTTGGCTTCATAAAATATGTTGGGTAATTTTACCTCCTCTTCAATTGTTTGGAAGAATTGAAACAGGATTTGTGTTAATTCTTTTCAAAATGCTTGGTAGAATTCACTTATGAATCCATCTGCTCCTGGACTTTTCTTTGTTGGGAGATTTTGGATGATGGATTCGATCTCTTTAAATGTGATTGGTTTGTTAAGTTCTTGCATTTCTTGTAACATCAATGTAGGTTGTTTGTGCATTTCTAGTAATTTGTCCATTTCATATAAGTTGTTTAGTTTATTGGCATACAGTATCTCATAATATCCTCTTATCATTCATTTTGTTTCTGTGGGGTCAGTCGTAACTTCCCCTCTTTCATTTCTGATTGTATTTATTTGCATCTTCTCTCTTTTTTCTTTGTTAATCCTGGTAGGGATTTGTCAATTTGATTGACTTTCTCAAAGAACTAGATTTCAGGGTTTTTTTGTTGTTGTTCTCAATTTGATTTATTCCTGCTCTAATCTTTATTATTTCTTTTCTTCCACTTGCTTTGGGATTGTTTTCTTGTTTGTTTGTTTTTTCCCTAGTTTCTCCATTTCAGTTAAATCTTTGAGTTTTGCTCTTTCTTCTTGTTTAATACAGGAATTTAGAGCTAAAAATTTCCCTCTCAAGACTGCCTTCACCGTATCCCATCAATTTGGATAAGTTGTGTTCTTGTTTTCATTTGTCTCAATATAATTATTGCTTTCACTTGCAATTATTTCTTTCACCCACTGATTATTTAGGAACATGTTTTTTAGCTTCCATGCATTTATGAATACCTCTTTCCTGTCTATTATTGATTTTCAGTTTTATTCTATCATGATCTGAAAAGGTCCTGTGTATAATTTCAATCTTTTTGTATTTATTGAGAACTGCATTGTGCTCTAACATGTGGCCTATCGTGGAGAAAGAGCCATGGGCACTTGAGAGGAATGTACAGCCTGCTAACATTGGATGCAACGTTCTGTATGTCTGTTAGGTGTAACTTGTTTATCACATTGTTCAAGTACTCTGTTTCTTGTTGATCTTCTATCTAATTGTACTATACAATGATGTGAGTTAGGTGTTAACATCTCCAACGATTGTTGTAGAGATGTCTATTTCTCCCTTCAGTTTTGCCAGAGTTTGCCTTATGTATTTTGGGGCACCTTAGTTAGATGCATAGACATTTATGACTGTTATATCTTCCTGGTGGATTGTCCCTTTTATTAACATATAATGACATTCTCTATCTTATAACTTTTTTTGGTATTTAAGATTTTTGTTAGATATTAGTGTAGCTACCCCTGCTTTTTTTTGGTAACTATTTGGGTGGAGTATCTTTTCCCAACCTTCTACTTTCATCTGGTTTGTATCCTTGGGTTTAAGTTGAGACTCTTGTAAGCAGCATATGGAAGGCTCATGTTTTTTTATCCATTTTGTGGGCCTATATCTTGGATAGGGGAGTTTAATTCATTCACATTCAGTTATATAACTGTAAATGTATTATTTACTTCCACCATTTTATTCCTTGGTTTTCATATGTTATATCATATTTTCATCTGTCTTTTTATTATTTTGGTTATCCTTTCTGCTAGTCTTTCCTCTATACTCTCTTACAAGCCCCTCTCTCCTTTCTTTTTCCTCCAGGCTCTAAAGCTTCCTTTAATATTTCCTGCAAAGGTGGATACTTTTTTAATGAACTCTCTTAGTTTCTATTTGTTTGTGAATATCTTAAACTCACCTTCATATTTAAAAAAAATTTTTTACTGGATAAATAATCTCTGGCAGTTTTTCTCTTTGATATCGTAATTGTATCATACCACTGCCTTCTTGCCTCCATGGTTTCTGATGAGAAATCCACATTAAGTCTTACTGGGCGTCCCATAGATGGTTTGCTGCTTTCAGAATTTTCTCTTTAGTTTTGACATTTGACACTCTGAGTCGTATGTGTCTTGGGGTAGGTCTATTTGGATTTATTCTGATGGGGGTACAGTGAGCTTCTTGGGCATGTAAGTTCATTTCTTTCATGAGAGTTAGGAAATTTTCATCTATTATTTCCTCAAATAAACTTTCTGCCCCTTTTTCCTTCTTTTCTCATTCTGGAACTCCCATAACACACATGTTGTTGTGTTTCATGTTGTCATTCAATCCCTGAGCCCCTGCTCAATTTTTCCCATTCTTTTCCCTCTTCAATTCCAGCTGTTCTTCTTTCTTCCAGAGGCTGCTATTGTATGCCTCTAAAGTGTTTTGATCTCACCTATTTTGTCTTTCATTCCTATAGGCTCTGCTACTCTTCTATTCCGATTTTTCAAATTCTTCTTTGTGCTCATTCATTGTCTTCTTTTGATATTGTTTATCTGTTTAGCCATATTGTCTGCCAACTCATTCATTTGATTTTGGAAATTTGTATGCATTTCATTAGTTGTTCTTTCAAATCCTACATCTCTTCTGCAGTGTTGATATATTCCTTTTCTTGGACCTTGCCTTCCATTTTCTTAGTATGAATTGGAATTTTTTGCTGTTGTCTGGGCATCTGGTTAGGATGGTAGTTTACTCAGATGCTCAATTTCTCTCTCTTTTTAAGGATTTAGTGGCAGGAGGCTGTGTTTTACCGCTGCTCTTGAGTCTTGGTTCAATTTGGATTGTTAGGTTTCTTCCTGTTAGCTGTTCAAAACTGGTCTCTGGACCCGGTAATGAGTTGCAGACCTGCTTCCTAGGGCCTTGGCCAGATAGACTGTGAAGGCCAGAAAAAGCTTCTCTTACTTACTTTTAATTTTCTCACATGCACTTCCTTGGTCTGCCAGCTGATGGCACTCTTTGGCAGCATCACAAAGGACAGCCTGGAACCTTCCAGGACACCCTGGCAGTCCTGGGCAGGGAAGCTGGGACCTATCTCTATGTTCACCTCTGTTGGTGCAGGGCGCCCTTGCCACCCGCGATCCAGATCCTTCCCGTGAAGTGCGCCTCGGCTGTCTGGCCCAGCAGGCAGCCGCGCTTGTATAACCCCCTCGGCTCTCCAGCCACAGCCGCCTGGATGGAGTCCTGCCCTGGACCCGGTGCTCTGCAACGGCCGGCAGCCCGGGCACCGGCGTCTGGGCATCCCCAGGCATCAGCGCGAAGCCGTTCCTTGAGGAGCGGGACAGCAGGTACACGGGGGCGCGGCGCGACCCTCTCCGGGGCATTGGCTGTGTCTCCAGGGGGGATGGCACGCCCCAGTCCCCCTCCACCCACCAGCACCAGCCTGGGCCGCCGCGGGTGGGCGGCGACGGTCGCCCCGTGCCGGCCACATTCCCACCTGGGCCTCAGGCGTGGGACCTTCAGGCCCCAAATCTTTCCTCGTCCCACTGAGGGTTGAAGACCAGTCAGGCCCGGGAGGATTTGGAGAGGGCGCCCCTGGCCACGGCACAGTCCTCATGGGGCCACCGGGGGTGCCTCAGGGAAATTTCAAGACCCCCGGTGAGCAGGCGGGAGAGCCGCGGAACCCCGGGGAGGGCACCTTCTCGTCGCGCCAACCGCCCTCCCCTGGGTGGTCTGAGGGGCGCGGGGATGAGGCTGGGCCAGCGCGGGGCGGAGGGGCGCCCTTGCCCGGCGTGATGCAGCTGCATCCCGCTGCCCGCGGCGGCTTGGGCAGGCACCCCTGAGGGCGCATCGCAGGCCTTTCGCTTTTCTGAGCTCCAGGTGACACCAGTATGTGAGGCGGACACTTGCTGGCCACAAAGACCGGACCCGCCTCACCGGGTCCCTTGGGTCCGTCTTGCTGCACTGACTGGAAGATGGCTTGGGTGCCAGTTCCCCGGGCGCTGCCCGCCTTGGCCTGCAGCCACAGATCTGAGTCCTGTGCGCTTAGACGGACCCCCATGCCTTCCCGGCCGGGCGCCCGGGACCCTGCGTGCGCCAGCACCCCTCTTCACACAGCGCGCCTCCCGCTCCCAGCCCAGGAGCGCGTCCTGGGGTTCGTGAAGGCCTCCCGCCCTGCAAATCCCGTTAGCCCACTTGGGGGCCACTGCACCCCTTCCCAGGGAGTGGGAGCTGCCAATCACCTCCAAGCCCTCGATGGGTGGAGGGGGAGGGGCTGGGTGCAGCGGCAGAGCGCGAACGGACTTTGAATCACCGCACGGAGCGTGCGTCTGTGTGTGTCTGAGTGCGCATTTGCACACGCACGTCCGAGTGGGTCACAATATTTTTACTGAGACCACCGCCACCTGTCGAGTGCCATCTTGCCCTCCTTCTTTCTCTTCTTGCAACTTCTCAGCTCCTCCCTGAGCAAGGGGTTTTGCCAAAGTCTGTCGCCACCAACGTGCCCTGCCCCTGCCTGGGTCGTTGCGGTTCATGGTAGCTGTTTTCTCTCTCTGCTTTGTGTTCTGGCTCGTGGATCCCCACAGCATTGGTAGGCAAGGGGGATTTGAACTCCTGAGGTTCTATTCAGGCTTTGGTCACTTTTATTCTTAGAGGAAATTCCACTGCTCTGCAGATTCTTGGATCAAGAAGTCACCTGTGGGCACTGCTTGCATCACTCCGTCACCTGCGTCCCCTGCCCTAAGGGCTGTGGGCTCCACATCTAGCAGCACACGCTCACTGTCTCCTTGCAATTCCCTCTTTCGGTGTAAAGGAGGACAGAGGCTTGCGGGCTCAGGGTAGAAGACACATCGTGGGCTGAAACCATGGCGTCATCCGTCTGATGTGACTGGCTGTCCCAGCTTTGATGTAACAGAGGTAACGCCCAATGTGACAAGTCTGCCTGGCATGGACCAGCAGGGCGTAGAGACCACACACCAGCACTGCGCCATCTGGCTGAGATGTACATGCCCGCATGTTGAGGCACTCTGCATGCTCCATGTCCTATGCAATTTTGTGGCCTTTGACATCTGAGAAGCGTTTCAGGACGTGGATCAGGGGCTATGGCGCATTGTGGAAAGTCAGTGCTCTGGATACACACCCCTTTCTTTACATGTGCTGCAAAGGTAGGAATCTTCACAGCTCTTCAGACTTCACCAGCTGTTACAGAGCTTGGTTCACACACCTGGACATGCTCATATCCACGTAGGGGTCAGAGTCCATGGTGGTGGAGACACTTGATCTGAGATCTCCAACCCCCTCCAAAGACTAGTACATACATCTTCTTTCATCATTCAGCCAACTATGATTTCTCCTTCTTTCTAACGTTGATCACTGTCAGGAGTTCAAGCCAGGTACTTTTTCATTATTTCCTCTTTTTTAAAACGCCTGCATTTCCATGCTACCCAGAAAGTTGACATTTTCCTCTCTCTAAATACAGATGTAGCCAATGCACGTAGAGATAAATAGGTGTTTCCTTGAGCACCTCTTTTTTTCTTTTTGGGGGGGAAATTTGACTATTTATTAGAACGCTTAAAGTTTGTGTTTACAGACATTCGACACTGCGGAAAATCCACATGCTGTGTCTGCTTTGGATTCTGTTTTCTTTAGTTTGTTTTACTATTTTTTTTAGGAAATGAGTTTTCATGTGCTTTTTTAAACTAAAATATTTAACCCAATGGGCCCTTCAAGATGCAGGAGCCGTGAGTTATCATGATTGATTTTTCCTCAGCGATCACTGGATACAGCTGCAACTCATAAATTAACGATCCTCTTCTATATGAAGTTAAACACTGAAATTCTTTATAAAATCTAGTCTCACATATACTTAGATCCAGCTCCTGGCTGGAAGTGTCAAGGGCTCACAAGTTTTCATAGGATGATAACATGATATCCACACTGTGTGGTCCACAAGAATTTCCTGCTTCCATTCTGGGATGCGAACATTCCCAGCAGTTCATGTTTTCTGAGATATTGAGGCAGGTTAGCATAAGGAAAGAGGGAAGACAAGCCACACCTGAGACCTGAGTCACAGCTGGGACCCAGCAGAGAGCACAGCTGGCAGAACACACACGGCTGCAAGAGCCCGCCCAGAACCCTGAGGGGAAGCCTTCTGCTGAAGGACAAAGCCAGAAAGACCCCACAAGACCCTGGCCGTGGGGTCCCATTTGGAACTCTTTCCAGGGTTAAGGGGAAGCCTCGGATACCTCAAAACAGGCCTCCTCTTGTTCCCGAGAGCTGACAGGTGGGGACTATAAGGCAACCAATCAGAAGAGCACACAGCTGGGCCCCTCCCCAACATTAGGAAAGGGGAGGAGGAAGGGTCTTGAAGGCCTAACGTGGGGCTCAGGTGTGCAACTCACCTGTGCCACGCCCACAGCCCATGTCTCCAACTGTGTACTTCTCTACTTTTCTTGTGTCTTAACAAACTCTTGAGAGGGCGGGGCAAGATGGTGTCTGAGTGAGTGCACCTTATAGTCTCTCCTGCAAAGAAGCGGCTCAGCAGCATTGGAAATTCTTCGGGACCAGGCTGTTTCGGGATTTTGCAGGGCAGGAGGTGTCTGGACATCGATTTGGTGAGAAGGTAACAGAAAAAATTCATGTATAAGATAAAATTGAGGCTCTCTTACACGGAGGTGGGGGCTGCGCACGGGACGCTCCCTCGCTGGGTGGGCAGACCGCAGCAGGGGCACCGGGGCTGTGATTCCTGGAGGCTCTGCGGTACTGGGGAATTCATGAGCCCTGAGCGGGCTATTGGGGGGCTAACAGGGCAGGAGGCCTTCACAGACGGCTTTGGGGAGACAGGAGTTTTGTGCAAGGGGGGGAGTTTTTGATTGCGGACACGAATAATAGCGCTTCCAACTAAAGCCCCGCCCCCAAGGCCGGCTGCCGATCTGCGGCAGCCTTAAATCCAATAAAGAGACGTCACCAGGAGGTTGTTTCAGGGGCTGGCAGGGTGGGAGACGTCTGGAAGCCAATTAGGGGAATATTTTGTGAAGCGTGGGAATTTTGGGTTCGGACACTGATATCGGCGCTTCCGACTGGAGCCCCGCCCCCTGGGCCTGGCTGCTGATCTGCAGCGTCATTAAATTGGCTGCAGTGTAGGTGCCCCCAGATGGCTGTTTCAGGGGCTTACAGGGTGGGAGGTGTCCTGAAGTCGAATTGGTGATACAACTATAGAAGAGACCCTAGTGAGAGGGTGAATTGTGGGGTTCTGACACATAGGTCAGAGTTTGTGGATGTGACCTCCCCCATAGGGCTGGCACCCAGCTGCGGGGATCCCTGCAGGCTGTGTTGCACTGCGGTGCTCCCAGGCTCCCTGTTAACCAGATTTGAGGCTGCCAGGTCTGATTGTATCCCCCAAGGTCTTTTTCTTTTTTCCAGTAATTTAGGGTTTTTTTTGTTGTTGTTGCTGTTGTTGTTGTTCTATATCTTTTTTTCTTTTCCTTACTTGTTCCCCTCCCTTTACCCCCTCTTTTTCTTTCTTTCTTTCTTCCTTCTCTCTTTTTTTTTTCTCTCTTGTCCCTCATTTTCTTCTTATTTTATTTTATCTTAATTATACAATAGGTGCTACAGGGAACACCTCACATTTCTGGATTTCCTCATCCTCCATTGCCTCATTTCTGTGTGAATTGATTTTGGCTACCTACTCTATCCCCTTTCCCCCACATCTTGATATCCTCCATCATCTACTGTCTCTCCTATATTCCACCTCCCTTTCTTTGATCCCCAAATTGTCTAACTCTTAATTTCTAATACCTTTTTTGTTTTCTGTCTTTTATCCACTCTTGAAACTATTGCCTTTCTTTTCTCTTTCCCTCTCTCATGGAAACACTACCTTTTTAATTCATACCATATTCCTCCCATATTCAGTCGACTACCTCATTATAGGTACTCTACTTACTGCTATAACTCTACACAACTTACATGAATCTAATATCCATCCTCCCAGATCTCATATTGTTGCTCTGTTAAACATTTATTACCAATACTACTTTACACATTTTCCTTTTTTACACAATTGCCTTTCCCTGGCCCTAATATTTTCCTTCAAAGTGAACTCAGCCAGCAACAAGAAATTAGAATAAGAAGAACAAAGTGACAAAGAGAAGACATAGCACTTACGCAAGAACAACAGCTAATTAATCCCCAAGACTAGACAAAGAAGATAAGAAACTGATTAAACCTGTCAAGATACAATGATGACCAGACAGCAACAAAAATCTACAAACCAAATCAATAATCAGGAAAACATGGCTGAATCAAATGAACAAACTAAAAACAAGGAAGGGGGGCAGAACTTCACACAAATAATTAAAGATCTCAGAACATATATCACAGACAAATTTAATGAAGTAAAGGAAGAGGTTAACAATATGAAGACAACACTTCGAAGGGAAATTGCAGACATACGCAAAAAGATAACAGATATGATGGGAATGAACACCACAGTTAAAGAAATCAAAAATACACTCGCAGCAAATAGCAGCAGATTAGAAGAAGCAGAGCAGAGAATTAGCGATGTGGAAGACAGTACATCGGAAATCAAACAGATAGTAGAATTGATCAATAAAAAGATAGAAAAAATCCAGCTAGGACTTAGGGACCTGAATGACAATGCAAAAGGCACAAACATAAGTATTATAGACATCCCAGAAGGAGAAGAGAAGGGAAAGAGGTCAGAAGGAGTGTTGCAGGAAATAATGGCTGAAAACTTCCCAAATCTACTGAAAGAGACAGATGTACATATCCAAGAAGCACAATGCACACCAAACATCATAAACCCCAACAGGCCCACCCCAAGACATATATTTGTCAAATTATTCAATGCTCAAGACAAAGAGAAAATTCTAAAAGCAGCAAGAGAAAAGAAAACCATCACATACAAGAGAAGCTCCATAAGATTAAGAGCTGATTTCTCATCTGAAACCATGGAGGCAAGAAGGCAGTGGTATGATATAGTCAAGGTACTAAAGGAAAAAATTTCCAACCAAGAATACTCTATCCAGCTAAACTAGCATTCAAAAAATGATGGAGAGTTCAAAATATTCACAGATAAACAGAAATTGAAAAGAGTATGCCAACAAGAAACTTCCTTGTCAAAAAATTCTAAAGGGAGTTCTGCAGGAAGAAAGGAAAAAACAGGAGAGGGCAGAGTTGGAGGAGAGTGTAAGAGCAACAAAAAAGACAAAAAGAGAAGAAAAAACAAACAAAATATGACAAACACAAGTCCAATCAAAATATGCCTAACACAATGGAATGGGGGAGAGTGTGAGCCATGATGTGGACCAATGACCATGAGGTGCAGAGATACCCAGAGATGTACTTACCAAATGCAATGGATGTGTCATGATGATGGGAGTGAGTGTTGCTGGGGGGGGGAGGGGTGCGGTGGGGGTAGTGGGGTCGAATGGGACCTCATATTTTTTTAATGTAATATTTTTACAAAATAAATAAAAAATAAATAAAAATAAATTTAAAAAAAAATTGTACAACAGAAAAAATATATATATATACCTAACAATGCCTAACACAAATAATTCCTTGAAAGAAATAACACTGAATGTCAATGGATTAAACTCACCTATCAAAAGATTCAGACTGGAATATTGGATAATGAAATATGACCCATCTATATGCTGTCTACAAGAGACACATCTTAGACCCAGAGATTCATGGAGGCTGAAAGTGAATGGTTGGAAAACAATCTTACAAGCAAACAATAACCAAAAAAAGGCAGGAGTAGCTATATTAATATCAGACAAAATAGACTTTAAATGTGAAACAATTGTGAGAGACAAAGAAGGATACTACATATTAGTGAAAGGGACAATCTCTCAAGAAGAATGAACAATCATAAATATTTATGCTTCAAACAAGGGCGCCTCTAAATGTGTTAGGCAAACGCTGGAAAAATTAAGTGAAAGAATAGATGCATCTACAATTATAGTGGGGGATTTTAATACACCACTATCAACTCTTGACAGAACATCTCAAAAGAGAATCACTAAAGAAACAAAATATTTGAACAGTATATTAGAGGAGCTGGATCTAATAGACATATACAGATCATTACACCCAAACACAGCAGGATATACATTTTTCTCAAGGGCACATGGATCATTCTCCAAGATAGACCATATGCTAGGCCACAAAGAAAGGCTTAATGAATTCAGAAAGATCGAAATCATACAAAATAATATCTCTGACCACAGTGGAGTGAAGCTGGAAATCTGCAAGGGCCAGAGGCCCAGATTTCACACCAAGATATGGAAATTAAACAGCACACTCTTAAACAGTGGGTCAAAGAGGAAATCTCAAAAGAAATTGATGACTACCTTGAAACAAATGATAATGATAACACAACATACCAAAATTTATGGGATGCAGCAAAAGCAGTACTGAGAGGGAAATTTATAGCCATAAATACATACATCAAAAAAGAAGAAAGACCAAAAATTGAAGAACTAACTGCACATTTGGAGAAATTAGAAAAAAAACAACAAAGTAATCCAACAGGAAGAAGAAGGATGGAAATAACAAAGATAAGAACAGAACTAAATGAAATAGAAAATAAGAAAGCACTTGAAAAGATAAACAAGACCAAGAGCTGGTTTTTTGAGAAGATCAATAAAATTGACAAACCTTTAGTGAGACTAACAAAGAAAAAAAGAGAGAAGATGAAAATACACAAAATAAGAAATGAGAAAGGAGATATCACCACTGACCCCACAGAAATAAAGACTATCATAAGAGGATACTTTGAAAAACTAGATTCCAACAAAAATGACAATTCAGAGGAAATGGACAAATTCCTAGAAACACATAAGCAGCCTATATTGATGAAAGAAGAAATTGATGATCTCAACAAACCAATCACAAGTAAAGAGATAGACTCAGTCATTAAAAACCTCCCAACTAAGAAGAGCCCAGGGCCAGATGGCTTCACAGGTGAATTCTACAAAACATTCCAGAAAGAACTAACACCAATCCTGCTGAAACTATTCCAAAAAATCGAAACAGAAGGAACATTGCCGAACTCCTTCTATGATGCCAACATTACCCTAGTACCAAAGCCAAACAAAGACACCACAAGAAAGGAAAATTACAGACCAATTTCTCTAATAAATCTAGATGCAAAAATACCTAACAAAATACTTGCTAATCGTATTGAACAACACATTAAATGAATTATACACCATGACCAAGTGGGATTCATTCCAGGTATGCAAGGATGGTTCAACATAAAAAAATCAATCAAGGTAACACACCATATAAACAGATTGAAGGGAAAAAATCACATGATTATATCTATAGATGCAGAAAAAGCATTTGACAAAATACAGCACCCTTTCTTGATAAAAGCACTCCAAAAGATCAGAATACAAGGAAATTTTTTGAACATGAAAAAGAGTATATATGAAAAACCTACAGCCAACATCGTTTACAATGGAGAAATCCTAAAATCCTTCCCTCTAAACTCAGGAACAAGACAAGGATGCCCACTCTCTCCCCTTCTATTTAACATTGTCTTAGAAGTACTTGCTCGAGCACTGAGGCAAGAACCAGATATAAAAGGCATTCAAATTGGAAAGGAAGAAGTCAAAATTTCATTATTTGCAGGTGACATGATCCTATACATAGAAAACCCTGAGAGGCCTACAACAAAGCTTCTAGAACTCATAAATGAGTTTAGTAAAGTCGCAGGTTATAAGATCAATGCGCAAAAATCAGTAGCATTTTTGTACACCAATAATGAGCAAGATCAGGAGGAAATCAAGAAACAAATACCATTCACAATAGTAAATTAAAAAATCAAATATTTAGGAATAAATTTAACTAAAGATGTAAAAAAACTTATACACCGAGAACTATACAAGACTTGAAGGAAACCAAAGAAGACCTAAATAAATGGAAGAATATTCCCTGTTCATGGATAGGAAGACTAAATATTATTAAGATGTCTAGCCTACCAAAACTGATCTACACATTCAATGCAATCCCAATAAAAATCAACACAGCCTTCTTTAAGGAACTAGAAAAACTAACTATGAAATTTATTTGGAAAGGAAAGAGGCCCCGAATAGCCAAAGACATTATGAAAAAGAAAAACGAAATTGGAGGAATCACACTACCTGACTTCAAAATATACTACAAAGCTACAGTAGTGAAAGCAGCATGGTATTGGCATAAGGAGAGACACAGAGACCAATGGAATCAAATTGAAAGTTCTGATATAGAACCTCATATATATAGCCATATAATATTCAATAAAGCCACCAAACCCACTCAACTGGGAGAGAATGGCCTATTCAACAAATGGTGCCTGGAGAACTGGATAGCCGTATGTAGAAGAATGAAAAAGGATTGCCATCTCACACCTTATACAAAGATCAACTCAAGATGGTTCAAAGACCTAAATATAAGAGCCAAGACCATAAAGACCTTGGAAAGCAGTGTAGGGAAATATCTACAAGACCTTGTAATAGGAAATGGCTTCATGAACATCACACCAAAAGCACGAGCAGCAAAAGAACAAATAGATAAATGGGACTTCCTCAAAATTAAAGCCTTCTGCACCTCAAAGGAGTTTGACAAGAAAGTGAAAAGGGAGCCTACACAATGGGAGAAAATATTTGGCAACCATATATCCGATAAGAGACTTATAACTTGCATATATAAAGAACTCCTATATCTTGAAAATAAAAAGATAACCCATTTTAAAAATGGGAAAAAGATTTAAACAGACACTTTTCCAAAGAAGAAATACAAATGGCTAAAAAGCACATGAAAAAATGCTCCAAATATTTAGCTATCAGGGAAATGCAAATCAAAACTACAATGAGATACCATCTTACTCCCATAAGATTGGCAGCTATGAAAAAAACAGAAGAATACAAATGCTGGAGAGGATGTGAAGAAATGGGAGCACTCATCCACTGCTGGTGGGAATGAAGAAGGATCCAGCCATTCTGGAGGACAGTTTGGCGGTTTCTCAAAAAACTAACCATAGATTTGCCATATGACCCAGCAATTCCACTGCTTGGTATATACCCAGCAGAACTGAAAACAAGGACACAAACTGATATATGCACACCAATGTTCATAGCAGCATTGTTCACTATCGCCAAAAGTTGGAATCAACCCAAATGCCCATCAACAGATGAGTGGATCAATAAAATGTGGTATATACATACAGTGTAATACTACTTGGCTTTAAGAACAAATACACTACAAACACACATGATAACATGGATGAATCTTGAGAACCTTATGTTGAGTGAAGCAACCCAGGCATTGAAGGATAAATACTACATGACCTCAATGATATGAAATAAGCTGCCTCAGAGAGCTAGAGACTGGAAGATAGGTTTACAGGAAATCAGGGGGTAGAGGAAGGATGTAAACTGACATCTACATGGGTGAAATCTATGATAAGCTGGAGGTAAGTATGTGTACAAGGAAGGGATAAAATGGGGGCATAGAGTTACCTTTGGGTGGGGCCTTGCAGGTTTGAGGGGGGCTAGGGATGGGCGGATGGGTAACATTGCCCAAGAAATTGGGGGGAGGGTGGGGCAACATAGAAACATAGGAGATTGTCAGGTGTTGGTTGAGAGTATAATGCTGAGAAAACCTTTTCAAAATATAATTAGGAAAGTTACCTGTTTAAGATACTCAAAGGGGATAATCTGATGCAGAACAGACTCCTAGGGAATATCTGAGTGCTCATTTGCCAGAGTGGGTTATACCATTGGGTAGAGACCCATATAATGAGAGTGAAGGTAGACCACATCCTGGGGAGGACTAATGCCATCAAATAGAGGGAACTGTATCTCTCAAGAGAAAGGGTGGCTCCCAGGGCATTAGGGCAGTTGAGCAAGTCAAGCCCTCAACACTGTTCCAAGTATCTCTGAACATGACTCCTCAAGAAATGAAGATTGACTGTCACTGTGGGCCCCAGGGGGAGGGGGAAATAGATATTGAATAGATGGAACCAAAGTAAATGTGAGGGCAAAAGAAGTGTTTCATAAGAGTACACAAGGATGGATATAAAACATGTAATATTACACCAAAAACATATAGGGGATGACAGACTAATAATGTAAGCCATAATGTAAAACATAGGATAACTAAAAAATTTAGAAAACTGTATAGCCTAAAGTATAAACCACAATGTAAACACAAACGTTACCTTGTTTGAAAGCTATTGTCTCAATATCTGTACATCAGTTTCAGTAAATATGATATGAATAAGTTAAAAGATTACCGCTGTGTAAGGGAAAAGGTTTTATAATGGAAATGTGAGAGTACTGTATATTGTATATATGAATTACTGTGATCTAGGGCTCTTGTGAAGAGAAGCTCAATAATTAGGAAAAAAGAAAAGAAAAAGATAGGATGTAGAATTTTTCCAAATCAATATGTATTCTACATCTAACCTTTAAACTCATCGCCATATTCCATTTTACTATTAAGGGAACCTGACATTATATTGGGCTTCACTGTTCAGGAAGTTTTGGATCACAGAGTGGTTCAACAATGGCAGCGGAGGAATACTGGTATGAGATGTTACTGCAGGGGACATATGGTTGACAGGGAGTTATACAGGGCATGTGTCCAGGGTGCATGGAAATGTTTGGATATACTCATAGGGGAAACAATTAAAAACAACAGCTGGGGGGGTACTGGGTTCCTGGCCAGGGGGGGCTCTGTCATGGCCCCTAGGGGAGCAGCGGCAGTCCCCCAGGTGCAATGGCAAGGACCAGGAAGGAATGAGGGTCCAACAGTGAGCCCCTGACACTAATGACTATGCTTGTGAGCCTATACACCTGAAATAAGAACAAGGCCTAGAGCAGCACTGTGCCTAAGAGTTCCCTCCTGACAGCCTCCATGTTACTCAAATATGGTCAGTCTCGAAGCCAAACTCAGCATGTAATGCAATGCCTTCCCCCCAGCGTGGGACATGACACCCGGGGATGAGCCTCCCTGGCACCAAGGGATCACTACCAAGTACCGGCTGATGATGTAACTAGAAAATGACCTTGAATTAAAGGTTCAATGTGGACCAGCAGAATATCCCTGTCTACATATAATAACAGGAGTTAAAAATGCTGTTTGACCTAAAGAAAGGTGGAAATGGAAAAGGACAGATGAGTTTATATGGCTATGAGTCTCTAAAAAAGTGTCTGGAGGTTGTCAGAAGGATTGCCCTTATGCACACCTGAGCAGAGTCTCAGAGATAGATAAAGTAGATACAACCCCAGGTATTGGTTCTTTTGAGGGCTAAAGAGACCCACAGGTTCTATGGTCATGGCAGATGGAGTTCACTGCCATGTCAGTTGGCCCTTCTTTGGAGCTGGTGTTTCTATGTGATAGAGCTGGACTCAGATGTGATCTCTTTTCACAAGCCTTTCATGCTACTTTACTGGAATTGTAGTTGATGCTGGGGTTTAAGATATAGCTAGGGGATTTGAATCTCTGGACTGACAATATGATAGCCAGGCCCTGAGCCTCAACAGACTTCAGCTCCTACACTCTGATTTATTGGACTTACCCCACTCAGCTAACTTGGAGTTGAAGAATGTCAACCACCACACCCTGGAGCCTAGAGTGCCTACAACTGAAAGCAGGAGGATTTCATCCAGTATCCATGTGGAATCTAAGCCCCCTCTTGACATAGATGTGGAATGGACACAACCAAGCCAAGGTCCACAGGAAGGAGGAATACTCTAAGGATTAGAGTGGACTTAATGATATTCTATTTATGAACTATTGTGGCTAGTAATCAAAAAAATGTGGCATTGGTGTGGAAAAAGTGGCTGTGGTGGATGCTGGGTGCGGGGAATGGGAGGAAGAGAGAGAAGTGGAGGCATTTTCGGGACTTGGAGTTGTCCTGGGTGGTGCTGCAGAGACAATTGCTGGACATTGTATGTCCTCCCATGGCCCACTGGATGGAACGTGGGAGAGTGTGGGCTATGGTGTGGACCACAGGACATGGGGTGCAGCGATGCCCAGAGATGTACTCACCAGATGCAATGGATGTGTCATGATGATGGGGGAGAGTGTTACTGTGGGGGGAGTGGTGGGGTGGGGGCGGTGGGGGTGAATGGGTACCTCATATTTTTTAATGTAATATTTTTTTTAAAAATGAATAAATTGAGTAGAATTTGAAAAATAAAATAAAGGGAAAAAGTAAAAACAAAAAACAAAAAACAAACTCTTTACTCCCTTGCCTACCCTATGGTGTGTCCTTAAACTCTTCTACACAATGCAGCTGAGACCTACAGGCCAGAACCCAGAGCGTTCTGCTAACAAGATGTTTCAAATATGAGTATTTTCTAATCTTCAGCTTCTCTTATGTTTTTTTATTTTTGTTACATGGAACTTACTTATTTTAATTCTGTTTAAATTCTAAAATCCTATTCCTTTTGGCAACTTGGGGCTTGGCACATTACTCTTCCAATAACTTTTTTTTAAAGATTTTTTTTTATTCATTTCTCCCACCCCCCACCCCCCATTGTCTGCCTTCTGTGTCCATTCACTGTGTGTTCTTCTGTGTCTGCTTTTATTCTCATTAGGTGGCTCCAGGAACTGATCCTGGGACCTTCTGGAATGGGAGAGAGGTGATCATTCTCTTGCACCACCTCAGCTCCCTGGTCTGCTGCATCTCTTACTGTCTCTCCTCTGCATCTATTTTTATTGCATCATCTTGCTGCGCCAGCTCTCTGCCTGGGCCAGCACTCCTGCACGGGGCAGCACTCCACGCAGGCCAGCACTCTGCATGGGCCAGTTCACCGCACAGGCCAGCGTGTCTTTACCAGGAGGCCCTGGGCATCAAACCCTGGACCTCCTATATGGCAGACGGGACCCTATTTGCTTGTGCCACATCCACTTCCCTCTTCTAATACCTTGATTGAATGTTGACCTGTTACTGTAAAGATTCCTTTTCCCTAACAAATATATTTTGACATGTGTCTCTCTAGGGAAATCTGTCCCTAGATGACAGAATATTTAATATGAGGTGCCATTGTAAAGTTACCAATCTAAATGTTTCTGAGGTGGCAGACTTGGCCCAGTGGTTAGGGCATCCGCCTACCACATGGGAGGTCCGTGGTTCAAACCCCGGGCCTCCTTGACTCGTGTGGAACTGGCCCATGCGCAGTGCTGATGCGCACAAAGGAGTGCTGTGCCACGCAGGGGTGTCTCCCGTGTAGGGGAGCCCCACGTGCAAGGAGTGCACCCGGTAAGGAGAGCTGCCCAGCGCGAAAGAAAGTGCAGCCTGCCCAGGAATGGCACCGCGCACACAGAGAGCTGACACACAAGATGACGCAACAAAAAGAAACACAGATTCCCGTGCCGCTGACACCAACAGAAGCGGACAAAGACGACGATGCAGCAAATAAACACAGAGAACAGACAGACAACCGGGGTGGGGGAAGATAAATAAATAAATAAATAAATAAATCTTTTAAAAAATAAAAAAATTTAAAAAATAAATGTTTCTGAGTTTCCTGCAGGATTTCTCTTTATCATAAAATTCCTTGAGCAATTCACTTGATTTTCAGGCAATTCTTTTTTTTTTTCCTTGTCATTTTATTTTATTTTATTTTATTTTATTTTAATATTTATTTATTATTTTTAATTACATTAAAAAATATATATGAGGTCCCATTCAACCCCACCGCCCCCGCCCCCCACTCCCCCCACAGCAACACTCTCTCCCATCATCGTGATACATCCATTGCACCTGGTAAGTTCATCTCTGAGCATCACTGCACCCCACAGTCAATGGTCCATATCATAGCCCAGACTCTCTCACGTTCCATCCAGTGGGCCCTGGGGGGATCTACAGTGTCCCGTAATTGTCCGTGAAGCACTATCCAGGACAACTCCACGTCCCGAAAACGCCTCCACATCTCATCTCTTCCTCCCGTTCCCCACACCCAGCAGCCCCCATGGCTACCGTTCCCACACCCATTCCACATTTTCTCTGTGGACATTGGATTGGTTGTGTCCATTGCACACCTATGTCAAGTGAGGGCTTAGATTCCACATGGGTACTGGATGCACTCTTCCCGCTTCTAGTTGTAGACACTCTAGGCTCCATGTTGTGGTGGTTGACCTTCTTCAACTCCATGTTAGCTGAGTGGAGTAAGTCCAATAAGTCAAAGTGTAGGAGCTGAAGTCTGTTGAGGCTCTGGGCCTGGGTGTCATATTATCAGTCCAGAGATTCAAATCCCCTACATATATCTTAAACCCAGCACCAACTACAATTCCAATAAAGTAGCATGCAAGTCTTGTGAAAAGAGATCCCCTCTGAGTCCATTTCCATCACGCAGAAACACCAGCTCCAAAGAAGGGCCATCTGTCATGGCAGTGAACCCCTTCTGTTCAGGCAATTCTTAAAGAACTGTTTGTTTGATGTGACCAAGGCCCCCAAAAACCTACCGTTTTACCCTGTTGGTCAATTCACACATTTGTTATGTATTCTTTTCTTCTCAAATTAAATGGGCTTTCTGTGGATGATGTAGCAAGATCTCTATTTCAGGAAAGAAGATATTTGACTGTTTAATGACAGAGGCCATGTTATAAGCTCACAACTTATGCAGCCAAAAACACAGAGATGCATATTTTCAGGAAGGTTTTCCATATCTTCAGAAAGACGCCCTTCACCACACACGAGACCCTTGCCTCTACTCTCCACTTACCTGTGCCTTCTATAACTCCAAGAATGGTTCACTCCAAATGCTTCTCACATGGACCACAAAAACACACACTCCCCTCCTCTCGGAATGGGTAGGGAACCATCTCCCTTCCCCCATCCCCAATGCTACAACACGTCTGACAAGAACGTGGAGATGCACACAGACCTGGCACCCTTCTTAACGCACACGCTCGTCTCAGCACTGCCTCCACGCACGTAAAGTGCCGAGCCCTCAATACGCATGTTCCGTCTCCAAGGATGTAGAGGATGCTCCAGCCCAAGAATCCAGAACAGTCCTGAGGGCCAGGATGTGTCTGTGGTCACAGCAGAGCCCGTCGGCTACAGAGGGACCGTGTTGGCCGTACACATTAACTGCGGGTGTATGAGAGTATGAGCTTAGCAATGACTTGGAACTGCATGGCTCTCCTCCAGAGTGGAGAAGAGCAGCCTCCACGTCTGGGAGCAAGGTTCACAGATCTTTCCCGCTGGGAGCTAACAACCCCGATGGGCTTCGAATGCAATCAGGCCACTTCCCACATAGATTTGCAACACATATCAAATACTGATGGGTATAATATCAAATGAGGAACTACAATATGCTGACATCAGTAATATTCAGGTGCAATTAGATGCAAATTTTCTATGCAACTCATAAGGATGGAAATAATATTTTGATCCAAGTGCAATGAGTGATTCTTGCACTCTCATGGAATAGCTTTACTATATGTAAAACAGAATGCTTATTAGAAGGCCAGTCATATTGTGTCCACCCTGATGCAGAACGGGATTTTTAAAGTATGTTAGAGGAATTAAGACGTTAGCAAGGCATAGATATGTATTTTTACATTGAAAAACAACCCCCCAAAAAGAAATAAAGAATTGGAAATGTTGAATCAATATATAGAAAGTATCTATTATAAATGGAAAGTGATATATTACCAAAAAATAGAGATTGTTGACTTCCTAATTCCAATTCTAGTAACCCTAAGCAAATCTAAACTGTCTTCAGATTTTGACTTCTTAAGAGAAAATTTACTTTAATAAACACATCTGATTTACAAAAGGCACGCACTGACACAGATCTTACATGCCTTGACAATTTAAGTTCTGTAGACATTACATCTGAAATGGTTCTACACAGCATGCCATACTTGATATTTAAAAAGTCATCTTGCTGCGCCAGCTCTCCCCATTGGCCAGCACTCCTGCACAGAGCAGCTTTCCCACACTGGGTGGCATTCTCACACAGGGGGGCACTCCTGCACAAGGAGGCATTCCATTGTGGGCCGGCACTCCACCTGGGCCAGTGTGGGCCAGCTTGCCCTCACCAGGAGGCCCTGAGCATCAAACCCTGGACCTCCTATATGGTAGACAGGAGCCCAATTGGTTGAGCCACATCCATTTCCCAGCTTGCTTCAATCTTGTAACAAAAAAACGTGAAAT
Organism: Dasypus novemcinctus; assembly: GCF_030445035.2. NCBI lineage: Eukaryota > Metazoa > Chordata > Mammalia > Cingulata > Dasypodidae > Dasypus > Dasypus novemcinctus. The sequence goes on from NC_080693.1 coordinate 12,589,836, forward strand.
CCCAATGTTCATAGCAACATTGCTCACTATTGCCAAAAGATGGAATCAACCCAAATGCCCGTCAACAGATGAATGGATAAATTAAATGTGGTATATACATACAATGGAATACCACTCAGCTTTAAGAACGAATACACTACAAACACATGTGATAACATGGATGAATCTTCTTGAGAACCTTATGTTGAGTGAAGCAACCCAGGCACTGAAGGACAAATACTACATGACCTCAATGATATGAAATAAGTAAACCAAGCTGCTCAGAGAGCTAGAAACTGGATGATAGGCTTACAGGAAATCAGTGGGTAGAGGAAGGATGTAAGCTGACATCTACATGGGTGAAATCTATGATAGCTGGAGGTAAGTATGTGTACAGGGAAGGGATAAAATGGGGGCATAGGGTTACCTTTGGGTGGGGCTTTGTGGGCTTGAGGGATGGGTGGATGGGTAATATGACCCAAGAAATTGGGGGGAGGGAGGGGGAACATATGAATATAGGAGATTGTCAGGTATGTGGTGGAGAGTATAATGTTGAGAAAACTTTTTCAAAAATATAATAAGGAAGGCTACCTGTTTAAGATGCTTGAAGGGGAGAATCTGACACAGGACAGGCTTCTAGGGAGTGTATGAGTACTCATTTTGTCATAGTGGGTTATATCATTGGATGGACACCCATACAATGAGAGTGAAGGTATACCCACAACCGGGGGAGGACTGAAGTTCTCAAATAGAGGGAATTGTATCTCTCAAGAGAAATGGTGGCTCCCAATGCATTAGGGCAGTCGAGCATGTCAAGCCCTCAACATTGTTGCAAGTATCTCTGAACATGGCCCTTCAAGCAATGAAGAGTGATTGTCACTGTGGGCCCTGAGTGGAGGGGGAGAGAGGTATTGAATAGATGGAATCAATATAACTGTAGGGCAATGGAAGTATTCCACAAGATTATGCAAGGATGGATATAGGACATGTTAAATTACACCAAAAATATATAGGGGCCTATAGGCTAAATTGTAAATCATAATGTAAAACATAAGATAACTAAAATTTTAGAAAATTGTATAGTCTAAAATATAAGCCACAATGTAAACCCAAGTGTAACCTTGTTTGAAAGCTATTGTCTCAATATCTATACATCATTTGTAGTAAATATACTATGAATATGTAAAAAGATAATTGCTGTGGAAGAGACAAAGTGTCAGATGTTGAATATGTGGGAGTACTGTATATTGTATATATGAATTACTGTGGTCTAAAACTTTTGTGAAGACAAGCTTAATAATTAGAAAAAAAAGGAAAAGAAAGTACGTAGACACTGAGGAAGAGATGGAAGAAGTTGCCTTGCCAATGTGCATACAGGGCAACGCTTATTGCAGTCATGGAAGGCAAAACATCAAAAACAAAGCTTTTTCATTTTTTAATTTTTGATACCCCAATTTATTTTTACTTTAATTTTTCTAAATTAGTATGTATTCTATACCTAACCTTTAAACCCATCTCAATATTCCATTTTACTATTAAAGGAACCTGGCATTATATTGGGCTTCATTTTCAGGGAGGTTTTGGGCCACAGAGGGGTTCAATGGTGGTGGGGGAGGAATACTGGTGTGGGGTGTTACTGGTGGGAGGTGCATGGTTGGGAGGGAGTTCTCCAGGGCATATGTGCAGAGTGCATAAAAAAGTTTGGACATTTTCATAGTGGTTACAGTTGGGAACTACAGCTGGGGGAGTGCTGAGTTCCTAGCCCGGGTAGCTCTGTCGCATTCCCTAATGGAACAGCAACAATCCCCCAAGTGCAATGGCTAAGACCGATAAGGAAGGATGGCCCAACAATGAGCCCTTTATGCTAATGATTATGCTTGTGAACCTGAGTGCCTGAAATAAGAACTAGGCCTGGAGCTGCAGGGTGCCTAAGAATTACCTCCTGGGAGCCTCCATGTTGCTCAGATGTGGCCAGTCTTGAAGCCAAACTCAGCATGTAAATGCATTGCCTTCCTCCCAGTGTGGGACATGACTCCCAAAGATGAGCCTCCCTGGCACCGAGGGATTACTACCAAGTACCAGCTGATGATGTGACTGGAGAACGACTTTGAATAAAAGGGTCAACTCAGACCGGCAGAATATCTCAGCCTACATGTAATATCAGGAGTTAAAAATGGTTTTTGACCTTGAATAAAAGGGGGAAATGGAAAGGACAAATGAGTTTATATGGCTATGAGTCTCCAAAAAAGAGCCGGGAGATCATCAGAGGGGTTGCCCTTAATGCACACCTCAGCAGAGTCCCAGAGACAGCTGAAGTATATACAACCCCAGGTATTAGTTCTTCTGAGGGCTACAGAGACCCACAGGTTCTATGGTCATGGCAGATGGACTTCAGTGCCATGTCATTTGGCCCTACTTTGGAGTTTGTGTTCCTGAGTGTGACTGAGTTGGACTCAGATGTGATCTTTGTTCATGGGCCTCTCCTATCACTTTTACCAGACCTGTGGTTGGTGCTGGGGTTTAGTGTATACTCAGGGTACCTGAATCTCTGGACTGTTCATGTGATGGCCAGGCCCTGAGCCTCAACAAACTTGCAACTCCTACTCTCTGGTTTGTTGGACTTGCCCCGGCCAGCAAACAGGGAGGTGAAGAAGGTCAACCACCACACCGGGGAGCCAAGAGTGCCTACAGCTGCAAACAGGAGAACTGCATCCATCATCCAAGTGGAATCTAAGCTCTCAATACACAGGTGGAGTGGACATAACCATCCCAGGGTTCACAGAATGGAGGAATAGAGTATGGATCAGAGTGGACTTACTAATATTCTATTTTGGAACTATTGTGATTAGTAATGGAAGTAAATGTAGCATTGAGATGGAGAAAGTGGTCATGGTAGCTGCTGAGGGTGGGGAGTGGGAAGAAGAGATGTGATGTGGGGGCATTTTCAGGACTTGGAGTTGTCCGGGGTGGTACTGCAGGGACAGTTACTGGACATTGTATGTCCTCCCATGGCCTGGTGGGAAGTGTAGACTATAGTGTGGACCATTGGTCATATGGTGCAGCAGTGCTTGGAGATGTATTCACCAAGTGCAGTGAATGTCCCATGACGTTGGAGGAGGTTGTTGTTGTGGGAAGAGTGGGGTGAGGGGGTGGGGGGGTATATGGGAACCTCATATTTTTTTAATGTAACCTTGAAAAAAAAAAAAAGACAAATTTTTTAAAAATGTGAAGTCACGTGTACCTATTTATTTTAACAATGCCATAAACATTGGGGTCCTGCAAAAGGAATTACAGTAAGCTGCAATTTATTAAAAGTTGTTTAACACCGTCTCTGGGCCACGATAAAATGGCAAACATGGCAAGTCTCTCGATTGAAAATGAGATAAGCTAAAAATTATATTTTTAACATACTATGGATAAGTTAACTTCCATAGGAAGGAAAATAAAATTATAATAAATTCTGGTTCGTGGATAAATAAAACATTTAAATTTAAAATAATGTTGTGAGTTAGAATAGAGCTATTCTTAACTCTTCCGGTATCTTTTCACCTTCTTTAATGTTGGAAATTTTAATGATTAAATAATTTAATAAAAGCACATATTCGGGGGCTCACATTCCTCTTTCCCCTCCGTGGTTGTGGTTTTGTGGGGCGGAAACCATGTCCCAATATTTGGTATATTTCGGTCCTGGAAGCAATTCGGTTGCTCTTTGAACCCTTCCCGGAATATTTTCCCCAGGAACCATCCTGAATCTGTAAAATTTCCTGCAACAACCCATGAAACTCCTCAATGAATAGCTTTTATCGCAAAATAAGTCTTACTAAAATATTACAGGAAAAAGTAAAGAAAGACGCGGGAACAGGCCAGAAATGACGATTCTGTGCTAGTCCTTGAAGGGAAAAACGCCCTGGGAGACACGCTGGCCAGGCCAGCGGTCAGCAGAGCGCGAGCAGGAACCTGGCTGCTCGCTGCCTGCGCCCAGCGCCCAGCGCCCAGGGCCGCGAGCCCCTGCCCCGAGGCCCGGCTCCCAGCTCCCGTCCGCACTGCACTGGCGGCGCCCGGGCCGCGGGGCTGGAGGCTGGCCGGCTCCCACCGTGCAGGAAGGGCGGCGAGTGCGCCCTCTGCCGCGGGGGCGGGCGTAGTGCAGCACGCTTGGCGCTCCCTGGAGGACGAGCGCCCACTCCCACGGGCCTGCGCAGTCACGGAAATTCTCCAGCATGCACCTGTGTGGGGATGGCGCCGCTGGTTCTGCTGCGTCCATACCTCCTGCTTCCCTGTTTCCTTGGAAAGGACGAGATCAAAGTCCAGAAGACACAATTGCACCATCAGTTTCTCCAGCAAACCTTCCAAATGCTGGGCACAGAGGACTACCAGTGCAGCTTTGGGATGGGATCCTCCTGGATCAAGTAAGCCCTGGTCTTCATCGCAGTCACAGACATCTGGAGCAGAAATGAAAGCTGAGAATCCAAATAGTCTTGTCCCTATTTGAGAACTGTCTAGAGGTAATTCCTGGAACTCAGCTGCTATCTGTGGCAGAAGGAATAGAGCTGGTATCTTAGCCAAAGGGGTGCTGATGCAAAAATATCAGAAATCTGTTGGTATTTATTTGGAGTAAATGCTCACAATTACCAGGCCATAAGGCATAAGTTACTTCCCTGACCAAAGTCTATTGCCAAGTGTTGGAGCAAGAGGGCTGCCGTTCTGCCTTCCTCTTCCTCTTAAGGCTCTGTGGTCCCAGCTTCCTCCAATATCTGCTGTAGGCCATAGGTTCTTGAGGTCTCTCTCTTCCTGGGTTTCAATTCTCTCTGGGCTCAGGCTTGCGTCTCTCCACAAGGTCAGCTGTAGACCATCAGGCAAATGGCTCATCTCTCTTCCCCAGAACTTTGCTGTGTCTAATGGAGCCTTCTCTGTTTCCTCACATATCACCTTCTCTGTGTTCTTCTCCTGTGTATTTATTTCCTGGGGCTCCAGCTCAAAACTTCCCTTCTCTGTGGTGGGGTTTTTCTGTAAGTCCATGCCCACTGAGGGGGGCGGGGACTCAGCATTCTACTGACGAGGCCCAATCAAAGCCTTAATCATTATTTAATCAAGTAAAAGTGAAACTTCTAAATCCAATATCTATTTTTGGAATTCATAAACAATATCAAACTGCTATAGCTGGTGTGCCTGGGGGATTGCCAGAGGAGCAACTAAAGGATGCTTTTGTCTCAAGCAACAACTCCCAAAGAAATAAAAAATTGAAGGAAGTGAAAATCATGACACTTTCTATTCAATTATATTATAATTTGTTACCCAAAGGAAAGCAATGTATACCACATTGCTATTGGTATACCTGCTGCAAAACAACAACTGAAGCTAAAATCATAAGAATATACTTCAAATATATCATGCATATTTAAGTACCCAAAAAAATATAAATAGGACACAGCTTATATTTATTACCCATATAAACTTATGATTTCTGTTTTTCCATTTATTTTCAAATTTCCAGGAGGTATTTGCTTTTTCCAGATTTTGAACATAAGTTTCTCTGGAAAATTTACTGCATTATATATCTTTGTTACAGACTTCTGCCAGTTATGGTAAAGTTAGCTGCTATAACATTAAAACATGAAATATCAGTTGTTTGAACATCACACAAATTTATTTTTTTTTTATTGTAACATTTCAATGAGGGCTTTCAATGTCCAAGTTAATTTAATTATTGTTCTTCCCCTGGATAGTGATTCAGGAACCCATTTACCTTATATTTTGTAGATTTTTCATCATCAACTAGTGGTTTCAAATTTGGCTCTGGTTCTTATGTGTATTCCATTCAGTCATAAAGGGAATGAAAGCTTTATGCTCTGTGTACAAATCCTGTTTATAACAAATGGCCAATTTTCTTGTTTGCACACATTTTATCCCATAAAAAATCTGATTCCAAAACTAAATACAGGATTTGGCCTTGAAGTAAGGGTGCAAGGATGCCAGACAATAAGTTTCTTTAAAATGGAATCACATTTACGGAACTCACATACTCTCAATGGTATAGCTTAACATTGGAAAATAACCCAGACTATTGCAGAAAATACCTAAGAAGTTATCTTAGTTTGCCAAAGGGCTGCCAAGGCAAAGTACCAGAAATCTGTTGGCTTTTATGAAGGGGATTTATTTGGGGTAAAAACTTACAGTTCCAAGGCCATGAACAATCCAAACTGGGACACCATCAGAGACACTTTCTCACTGTTGATCTTGGCATGTTGCCATGTGGTGAAGCAAGATGGCTGCCAATCAATGGCCAAGTTTCTCTTTCCCCTCCAGGCGTCTTCTCTCAGGCTCAGCTGCTCAGCTTTCTTCCTAATTTCAGTTGCAAGCCAACAGGCATATAGCAGGACTGGTCTCCTCTTAAGCTGCTCTGTGGGCCCAGCCTCTTGGTGGCTTTGTGCTTAAGTGCTCCCCACCCTTACACAGCAGGATCATACACAATGGCTTCCTTTTCCCCCTGTCTGTCTATCCATATGAGTCAATTTTCATCAGACCCTGCAAGGGAGCAGGGACTCAACCTGAGAAATGCCTCACTGACTTAGTCCAATAAAAAACCCTAAAGTACATGCCTCAAAGGCATATGAATATGTTCAAGTGATCATGGGGCATTGTCTCAGTGGGTGGAGATACACACAATAACTGAAAGAGTATTGAATTCCCATCCTGGGGAATTCTAATACATTCTCTAATAGGACAGCAAGAATCCCCTGAATGCAAGGGCAGTGCCTAATGAGGGAAGAGAGACCGTTATGCCAGGCCCTTGATATTGATGATTGTATTTATGAACCTTTTCTACTGAAATTGAACCTTAGCCTAGTATTATATACTGCCTAAGAGTTACCTCCTGAAAGCCTCCTTGTTGCTCAAATGTGACCTCTCTCTAATCCAAAATCAGCATAAAACTCATTACCTCCCAGCCAGGGCCAGCATGGGACCTGACTCCCAGAGTGAGCCTCCCTGGCACTGAGGCATTACTACCAAGTGCCAGCTAGCAATGCATCTGGAAAAAGATCTTGGCCAAAAGGGGGAAATGGTAAATATAAATGAGTTTTTATAGCTAAGAGACTTCAAAGTGAGTCGGGAGGTCATTCCAGAGGTTATGCTTATGTGCATCTCAGCAGGATCTCATTAACTGCCACAGCAAACAGTGCCTCATATAGCAGGGCTCCTGAGGGCTCTAGAGATATCCATAAACTATAAACAGGGAAGATAGCTGAGGAATTCAACACCCAGTCAGTGGGCCTTACTTTGGAATTTATGCTCCACCATGTAACAGAGTTAGACTCATTTATAGTTTCTCTACATCTGGCTCTTCTGCCCCTTTTACTAGAGCCTATAATTAGCACTATACTTGATAAATATATGTCCCAGAGACTTAAATATTTGATCTGCCCAGGTGCCAGTTGAGCCCTGAATTTCAGCAGAGTTGCAACACCTACTCTTCAGTTCATTGGACTCACCCAGGACAACTAACAAGGAGATAATGATGGACAATGCCCATCCTGAGGAACAGAGAGTGCAATTCCAAGCAAGATAGTTCCATCCATCTGCCCCATGGGACCTAAGCCCCCTCTCAATTGGAGGCAGAGTGGGTATCACCATTCCAGAATCCTCAGGACTGGGCAATGAACAATGGACTGGAGTAGACTTATTATTATTCTACTATAGACTTCTAGCAATGGAAGAACTCTTATCATTGATATAAAGCCAGTGGTCACCAGAGGCTCTGAAGGATGGTAGAGGGAAGAATAGGTGGAATATGGGGCATTTTGAGGACACTGGAGTTGTCCTGCATGACATTGTAGTGACAGACATGGGTCATTGTATATTTTGTCATAACCTACAAAATAGTGTTGGACAGAGTGTAAACTTTAATGTAAACTGTAATCCACAATTAGTAGCAATGCTTCAATATGTGCTCATCAATTTTAACAAATATGCCACATAATAAGGGGTGTTGTTGATGTGGGAAAGTGCGGAAGGGGAAGAGAGGGGGGCATACGGAAATTCCTTATATTTTTCATGTAACATTTATGTAATCTAAAGCGTCTTTAAAAATAAAAAATTAATTAATGATAAAGCCATAATCCAAACCTATCTAGTAATCCAATCAAAGGCCCCTCAACTGAATTTAAGGCAATGAAAGGATATGACACCCAGAGGAATAGATGAGTTTCCAAACATAATCTTTCTGTCTTTGGGATTCATAAAATAATCTCAAACAGCCACAGAAGGTGATTAGTAGACTTAGTCATATTCAGATATGGATTTGCGTGGTACTGTCCCTCAGTCACATTACAGGTGCTTGCCATGCAGGACAATGTCCCTGGCTATTCACAAAGCATGCAGAGAGGACAGCACTTGTTGCGCTCTCCTCTATGGACTTTCAGCACAGGGCACTCTCCTCAATTTATTTGTGATCAGTTACGGGGACATACAGATCACATTCTCTAGTGTCCAATAAAATAATCCCTGCATAATGGACAACTTAAAACCTCCCCTGGCATTAGCCCTTAACTAGAGATTCAGCCTGTCCTTCAGTGTTTGAAGCCAAACACCGACTGCTCCCTCGCTGTCAAAGTCCCAGAGGGCAGCACCTTCTAATAGAAGCCTGTTTTGTCTGCACTGAAATTCTGTTGTTTAAGGGCCGCCACCTTCAACAATTATCCTAGCTAGATAACTTGCTGCAGCTTTTACAGCATCTGCTGCTTCACCTTGCACTTGCAAAGTGCAAGCACATTGATATTATGAGACTGCTTCTTTCCTTAAACCTCATGAACCATCCTGTTGCCTTCAAACTTTTCTTCTGCAGCTTCCTCACCCCCCTCAGCCTTCATAGAATCAAAGAGAGTTAGGGCATTGCTCTTGGTTTGAATTTGGTTGAAGGGGATGTTGTAGATGGTTTGGTCCTCAATCCAGACACTAAAACTTTCTCCGTGTCAGCAATAAGTCTATATCAGTTTCTTATCATTTGCCTGTTCGTTGGAGTAGCACTTCTAACTTCCTTCAGGAACTCGTCCTTTCCATTCACCACTTGGCTAACTGGAGCAAGAGGCACAGCTTCCGGCTTATCCTGGCCTTCTACATGCCTTTCTCACTAAGCTTAATCATTTCTAACTTTTGGTTTAAGGTGAGAGATATGATACTCATCCTTTCACTTGAATACTTAGCACTTATTAATTAGTCTAGCTTAAATATTGTTGTGATTCAGGGAAGAGGGAGGCCCCAGGAAAGGAAGAAAGACAAGGAAATGGCCAACTGGCAGAGCAGTCAGAACACACATTAAGTTTTCAGTCTTATGTAGGTGCAGTTCATGGCACCCCAATACAATTACAATAGTAACATCAAAGATCGAACTATAACATTGAAAAAACTCTTTAGAAAATATAATAAGAAAGGGTTACTTGCATTAGGTGTTTGATAGAGGGCATCTGGCACAGGGTGCACCTGGGGCAGGCTTCTAGGGAGGGTGTGAGTGCTCATCATGTCAGAGTGTGTTATATCAGTGGGTGGAGACCCATACAATGAGCAGGAAGGTGTTGTACCCCCATCATGGGGAAGCCTGATGTTCTCAGAGGGGAGAGTGTCTCTTGAGAGCATGGGTGGCTCCCAATTGGGGAGGACAGACTAAAGTGTCAAGCCCTCAGCATTGTTGCAAGTATCTATGAATCTTGTCCTTCAAACAGTTAAGCTTGGTTGTCACTGTGGGCCACAAGAGGAGGAGTAAAGAGGAATAGAATAGTTGGAAAAAGGGGTAACTGGGGTGGGGGGCAATGGAAGTATTCTGCATGATCCTGCAATGATGGATACAGGCCATGTTAAATATCATCAAAAATCCTCCTAGTACAAGAACAAAGACCAGTGAAGAAGGATGGTCCAGTGATGGGCCCTTGATACTGATAACTATGTTTATGAACCTGTGTGCTTAAAATTTCAACTGGGCCTAGAGCTGCAGAGTGCCTAAGAGTTACCTCCTGAGAGTCTCCATGTTGCTCAAATGTGGCCACTCTCTAAGCCAAACTCTTTCCCCAAGCGTGGGTCATGACTTTCGGAGATGAGCCTCCCTGACACTGAGGGATTACTACCAAGCACCAGCTGGTGATGCAACCAGAAAAAGACCTTGAATGAAAGGGGGAAATGGTAAAGACAAATGAGTTTATACAGCTAAGAGACTTCAAAATGAGTCAGAAGGTCATCAGAGGGGTCACGCTTACGCACATCTCAGCAGGATCTCAGAGACAGCCAAAGTAGATACAACTCCAGGTAGTGATGTTCCTGAGGGCTATGGAGATGCCCAGGCCCTACAGTCATGACAGATAGTACCTTATAGTTCAGTACCTTGTAGTTCAGTACCTTGCCATTGGGCCCTACTTTGGAATTTGTGCTCCTGAGTGTAATCGAGTTGAACTCAGACATGACCTCTCTACGCATGCCTCTTCTGTCACTTTTACTGAAACTTTGGTTGGCACTAGGGATGGCATATACTCAGGAGACTTGAATCTCTAGACTGTCTATGTGCCAGCTGGGCCCTGAGCCTCAGCAGAGTTGCAATACCTACTGTCTGGTTTGTAGGACTTACCCAGGTCAGCTAATAGGGAGGTGAGGATGGTCAACCACCACACCAGGGAACCAAGAGAGTCTATAGCTGAAAGCAGGAGAATTCCACCCATCTGCCATGTGGGATCTAAGCCCCCTCTTGATTTGGAGATGGAGTGGACATTGTCATCCCAGAGTCCTCAGGATGGAGGAATAAAAAATGGATTAGAGTAGACTTACTGGTATTCTACTATAGAATTATTGTGACTCTAGCAATGGAACAAATTATATTGATGTGTGGACAGTGGCCAGAGGAGTTGCTGAAGGCAGGGAGAGGGAAAAAGAGGTGTGATATGGGGGCATTTTCGGGACTTGGGGTTGTCCTGAATGATATTGCAAGGACAGATGCAAGACATTATATATCCTGCAATAACCCACTGAATGGACTTGGAGAGAATTTAAACTTCAACATAAACTATAATCCATGCTGTGTAGCAATGCTTCAAAATGTACTCATTAAATGCAGTGAATATACCACACTAATGAAAGAAGTTGTCAGTGTGGGAGGAGTGGGGTGTGGGGAGTGGGGTATATGGGAACCTCCTATATAATTTTTCATTTATTTCCCTCCCCTTCCCCTCCCCCCAGTTGTCTGCTTTCTGTGTCCATTCATTGTGTGTTCTTCTGTGTCCGCTTGTATTCTTGTCAGTGGCACCGGGAATCTGTCTCTTCTTGTTACATCATCTTGCTACGTCAGCTCTCTGTGTGTGCGGCCCCACTCCTGGGAAGGCTGCACTTTTTTTGTGTGGGGTGGCTCTCCTTACGGGGCACACTCCTTGCTCATGGGGGCTCCCCTACACGGGGGACATCCCTGTATGGCACTGCACTCCTTGTGTGCATCAGCACTGTGCATGGGCCAGCTCATCATGTGGGTGAGGAGGTCCTGGGTTTGAACCTTGGACTTCCCATGTGGTAGGCAGATGCTCTATCCATTGAGCCAAATCCGCTTCCCTCTCCTATACGTTTTTTTCTAAAAATTTACTTTATTTATTTCTCTCCCCTTTCCCCCCTCCCCCCCACCCCAGTTGTCTGTTCTCTGTGTCTATTTGCTGCATGTTCTTTGTCCGCTTCTCTTGTTTTCAGCGGCACAGGAATCTGTGTTTCTTTTTGTTGCGTCATCTTGTTGTGTCAGCTCTCCGTGTGTGCGGCGCCATTCCTGGGCAGGCTGAACTTTCTTTTGCACTGGGCAGCTCTCCTTACGGGGCACGCTCCTTGCGCGTGGGGCTCCCCTATGCAGGGGACACCCCTGTGTGGCAGGGCACTCCTTGTGCACGTCAGCACTGCACATGGACCAGCTCCACACGGGTCAAGGAGGCCCAGGGTTTGAACCATGGACCTCCCATGTGGTAGGCGGACGCCCTAACCATTGGGCCAAGTCCGCTTCCTTCTCCTATACTTTTTTTTTTTTTAAAGATTTATTTATTTATTTAATCCCCCCTCCCCCCTCCCCTGGTTGTCTGTTCTTGGTGTCTATTTGCTGAGTCTTGTTTCTTTGTCCTCTTCTGTTGTCGTCAGCGGCACGGGAAGTGTGGGCAGCGCCATTCCTGGGCAGGCTGCTCTTTCTTTTCACGCTGGGCGGCTTTCCTCACGGGCGCACTCCTTGCGCGTGGGGCTCCCGCACGCGGGGGACACCCTTGCGTGGCACGGCACTCCTTGCGCGCATCAGCCCTGCGCATGGCCAGCTCCACACGGGTCAAGGAGGCCCGAGGTTTGAACCGCGGACCTCCCATATGGTAGACGGACGCCCTAACCACTGGGCCAAAGTCCATTTCCCGTCTCCTATACTTTTTAATGTAACATTTTGTATGATCTATGTATCTTTAAAAAAAAAAGATTAAAAAATGAAAAAATTTAAATAAAATAAAAGGCAAAGTAAAAAAAAAAAAACATCAGTGATCACAGATCACCATAACATATATAATGACAATGAAAATGTTTGAAATATTATGAGAATTACCAAAATGAGATATGGAGACATGAAGTGAACACATGCAGTTGGAAAATGATTCTGATAGTTTTGCTAGACACAGCGTTGTCACGCACCTTCAGTTTTTTTAAAAGCAACATCTACTAAGCACAATAAAGCAAAACACAATAAAATGAGGTATGTCTATGTAGAAAAAGACAGACAGAAAGACAGTGGTGGGGGGAAGAGAAACAGAACAGAAACAATAGGATGAAAGAAGAAACCTTCGTTAGACTGAAACCAACCCTAAGGAACAATTAATTGATAGTCACGCTGAACTCCTATATGGTGAAATGATTTCTGAGCCCAGGAAAAAGTTAGCATCTTCTCTTCAAATGCTGGTGTACATCCCCTCATCTCCCCCCTCACTTTCCCTGCAGGGAAATATGACCCTCACTTTCCCTGCAGGGAAATATGACAAAACACTTACCCATAGTGGATGAGGTAGTTCTTATTTTTTCCCCTAATTCATTTCGTTCCAAATATTTCTCATTTTCTTTTTCTCAGTATCTTTCCCTTTGAAAATGCAGATGATATAATGTCCAAAACGAGGCTGAATTTTAATGTCATCATGTGCTTTATTCTGTTCAATATTTACTTTCTACTTTGATTACAGTTTTGATGAGTTATTACAAACTCTGAGAATGATGTTTCTTTATATATCTCTCTAGCCATATAAAAGGATATGTTTTTTATCCTGGAAGAAATAAGAAATCATTTTACAGGCAAAAAAAAGTTGTAGCGTTTATTTTTAAAAGTAGCAGGATGAAAAAGGAAGTCCTCATTAGACTAAGATAAGACTAGGGCCCACTCAGCTGATATTCATCATGAGTGCTTATGTCGTGAAACGCCCTCTGACTGCAGGCAGAAGTGTCTTCTGCTCAAATGCTGTCATACACCCCTGATCTCCCCTTCACTTCCCCTGAAGGCTTCCTTCAGACGAAGGGTGAGGGCAGACCACAAAGGCAAGTGCTACAGGAGAACTGAAAACCCTTACACATTGTTGTCAGCGGCACGGGGAATCTGTGCCTCTCTTTGTTGCATCATCTTGCTGCATCAGCTCTCTGTGTCTGCGGCGCCATTCCTGGGCAGGCTGTGCTTTTTTCATGCTGGGCGGCTCTCCTTGCAGGGTGCACTCCTTGCATGTGGGGCTCCCCTACATGGGACACCCCATGTAGGGGGGGACACCCCTGCATGGCACAGCGCTCCTTGCATGTATCAGCACTGCGTGTGGGCCAGCTCATCACACGGGTCAGGAGGCCCTGGGTTTGAACCATGGACCTCCTATGTGGTAAGCGGATGCTCTGTCAATTTAACTAAATCCACTTCCCTGAAAAACCTTACATATTTCCCCTCATTTTTCTCATGTCAAAGACCCCGACCCCTGCTTTGATTCATATGGGGTTCTGTTGGCTTTGTGGCCTCTTGACACTTGGAATCCTTGTTCTTAACTTTAGTCTCATGCCCATCACTCCAACCCACTTGCCCTTGCCTTTTGGGTTGGGTGACATAGGACAGGAAGCTCTTTGTCATGTACAAAGCTGTGCTTGAAGAATATCCATCATTTTCCATGATGGTCCTCTCTAGATGCATTTTCCTATAGCATTACGATAAATGGGGCTTCAATAGTGCAATAATATTTCATTAGTACAAGAAACTTTGGAGCTGGCTTTAGCAACTGATGGCCACTTAAAATATCTGAAGGAAAAAATATGTTCTAGGTGAAAGGGAATTCTTCCTATACATCATGTTAAAATAGACTCCTACCTGGATTTTATTAAGCTATAATTCAATGATGTCTACTGGAGGATGATAGGGGTTATAGAGTAACATTTTACCCTTTCTGGAATATGCCAGCTTACAATTATTTTGTTGCTTCTTCAATTTGTTTAGCACTCCCCATTCTCTTTCTGATTGAATGACTTCTGTATAATTTCCCTGGGGCAATCATGCTGCCTGCCTTGTTGAAATAGTCCGTTCAGTCAACATCCAGCTCTGAATAAGTTCTGAGATAATGTCTGGTGAAACAGGTATACCTCAGTCCAAAGATTTGCCTTTACTTTGGTATATGCTCATGGGTTTATTTTTCAAACTTTTAATTTTGAAATAATTTCAAATATACAGGATAGTAGTGAAAACAATAAAAAACCCACAGAAAGAACTCCAGCATGCCCTGACAGATACCCAGGTCCACCAATTTATAACATTTTGCCACATTTGCTTAATCATTCTCTCTCTCTCTTTCTTTCTCTCTCTCTCTCATCTTCTCTGAACATTTGAGAACATCATGCTCTTTGAACACAATGCTTCCATGTATATTTCCTAACAACAAATATATTCATTTATGTACCCACCTTAAGTACAGTTATCAAATTCAAGAGTTAACATTGATATAAAGCTTAGAGACTGTACTCATTTTAAACATATATCCCAGTATGATCCTTCAGCCTTTTTCTCTTCCATTATTAGATGATGCCCAGGATCATGCAATGCCTTCATTGTCATTGTTTCTTTAGTTGGTCTTTTTTTTTAATTGCAAAACATAAACATCCCAACCAATCCCACACATGCCATTCAAGAAGATGAATGATATTCATGATGTTGCACTATGCTCATCACCACCTATTACCAGAAACTTCCCATCACCCTAAACAGAAACGCCACCGCCATTACACACGAATTCCCCTTCCACCCACTCCCAGCCCAGGGAGTTTATGAATTTCCATATTCTAACTATTTTCTACAAGTGAAATGATGCAGTATCTGTCCCTTTGTGCCTTTAGATTTTACTTTTCTTTTTTAATAGTTGCGGGTTTACAGAACAATCAATCCTGCATAAAATATAGGATCCCCATATAATACCCTATTAACACCTTGCATTGATGTTGGTCCATGTGTTACAATAAATGAAAGCACATTTTTATAATGATTTAACTTAAGATTTACATTTTGTATAATTCCATAGATTTTATAAAAATATTTATTCCGTTGAAAGTTTACTTCTTTGTTTCTAGTTGTTTTTTCTTGCCTAATTGCTCTGGCAAGACCTTTTAGTTCAATGTTGAATAATGGGGGAAGTGGACTTGGCCCAGTGGATAGGGTGTCCACCTACCACATGGGAGGTCAGTGGTTCAAACCCCGGGCTCCTTGACCCATGTGGAGCTGGCCCATGCGCAGTGCTGATGCACGCAAGGAGTACCCTGCCACACAGGGGTGTCCCCTGTGTAGGGGAGCCCCATGCGCAAGGATTGCACCCCATAAGGAGAGTCACCCAGCATGAAAGTGTGCACCGCACACATGGAGAACTGACAACAAGATGGCGCAACAAAGAGAAACACAGATTCCTGGTGCCACTGATAAGGATAGAAGCGGTCACAGAAGAGCACAGTGAATGGACACAGAGAGCAGACAACTGGGGAGATGGGGGGAAAGTGGAGAGAAATAAGGTTTTTTTTTAAATTTTTTAATCTTAAAAAAAATGTTGAATGATGGTGGTGACAGAGGACATCCTTGCCTTGTTCTTGGTCCTAGAGGGAAAGCGCTCAGTCTTTCACCGTTAAATAAGATGTTAGCTGTGGGCATTTCACATATGCCCTTTATCGTGTTGAGGAAGTGGCCCTCTATTCCTAGTGTTCTAAATGGTTTTAATCAAGAGGTGGTGCTGAATCTTTTAAGCGCCTTTTCTGCGTCAATTGAGATGCCCATGTGTTTTTCCCTCCATTGTATTAATGTGGTGCATTACATTAATTGATTTTCTTATGTGAACCTCGCTTGCCCACAGGGGTGAATCCCGGCTGATCATGATGTATAATTATTTTAATATGCTATTGGATTCTGTTTGCTAGAAGAATTAATACCAATCCTGTTCAAACTCTTCCAAACAATTGAAGAGGAAGGAACACTACCTACCTCGCTCTTTGAGGCCAACATCATCCTAATACCAAAGCCAGATACAGATACTACAAGGAAAGAGATTTACAGGTCAATTTCTCTTATGAATGTGGATGCAAACATACTTAACAAAATACTTGCAAATCAAATCCAGCAGCACATTAAAGAATTATACACCATGATCAAGGGGATTTTATCCCAGGAATGCAAAGGTATTTCAACATAAGAAAATAAATATAATTATGACATTAACAAAACAAAGGGAAAAAATACATGACCTTCTCAGTTGATGAAGAAAATGCATCTGGCAAACCACAGCATCCATTGTTGATAAAAAATACATAGAAAAATAGGAATAGAAGGAAACTTCCTCAACATAATAAAAGGCATATATGAAAAACTCAAAGCTACACAGTTTTTCAAAATTGTACTGGAATTTCTAGCCAAACCAGTTAAGCAAGAAATAGAAATAAGCATCCAAATTGGAAAGGAAGAAGTAAAACATTACACTATTTTCAGATTACATGATATTTGTATTAGTCAGCCAAAGAGGTGCTGATCCAAAATACCAGAAATCTGCTGGGCATTATAAAGGGTATTTATTTGGTGTAGGAGCTTACAGATACCAGGCCATAAAGCATAAGTTCCTTCCCTCACCAAAGTCTATTTGGAGCAAGATGGCTGCTGACATCTGCGAGGGTTCAGGCTTCCTGGGTTCCTACCTTCCATGGGTTTGCTCTTCTCTGGGTTCAAGGTTCCTTTCTTCCTGGCGCTGGCTTCTCTTTCCTCTGTGAGCTTACTTCCCAGAGCTCCAGCTTAAGTCTTCAGCATCAAACTCCAACATAAAAATTTCAACATGAGAAATCCTTAACTCTGTTCTTTGCCATGCCTTTTATCTGTGAGTCCCCACCCACCAAGAGGTGGGGACTCAACGCCCTAATCATAACTCAATCATGCCCAGGTACAGATCAGATTACAAGTGTAATCCAATATTTCTTTTTGGAATTCATCAATTATATCAAACTACTACAATATTTATATTTATAGACCTAAATAAATGGAAGGACATTCCATGGCCATTGATTGGAAGACTAAATATATTAAGATGCCAATTCTACCCAAATAATTTATAGATTTAAGGCAATCCCAATCAATATCCCAACAGCCTACTTTGCAGAAATGGAAAGCCCAATTATCAAATCTATTTGAAAAGGTAAGGGACTCCAAATAGCACAAACATCTTGAAAAAGAACGACGTTGGAGAACTTGTACTTCCTGACTTTAGAATGCATTTCAGAGTAACAGTGGTCAAAACATCATGGTGTTGACATAAGGATAGCTATATCGAACAATGAAATCTAACTGAGAGTTCAGAAGTAGACCTTCATCTCTATGGCAAATTGATTTTTTTTAAAGATTTATTTTATTTATTTCTCCTCCCCTGCCCCCCGGTTTCCCCTATTGTCTGCTTTCTGTGTTGACTCACTGTGTTCTTCTGTGTCTGCTTGCATTCTCATTAGGCAGCTCTGGGAACTGATCCTGGGACCTTCCAGAGTGGGAGAGAGGCAACTGCTCTCTTGTGTCACCTCAACTCCTTTCTTATTTTCTCTCCTCTGTGTCTCTTGTTGCATTGCCTTGCTGTGCCAGCTCTCCACATCAGCCAGCACTCCTGTGTGGGGCCACATTCCTGCTTGGGGCAACTCACCGTGTGGGCCAGCTCGCCCTCACCAGGAGGCCCTGGGCATTGAACCCTGGACCTCCTATATGGTAGACGGGAGCCCAGTTGGTTGAGCCACATCCATTCCCAGCAAACTGATTTTTGAAAAGCCTGCCAAGTCCATTCAACTGGGAAAGAATAGTCTGTTCCACAAATGATGTTGGGAGAACTGTATATCCATATGCAAAAGAAAGAAAGAGGACCTATCTCACACCTTATACAAAAATACCTCAAAATTTATCAAAGACTAAATATAAGAATGAGTCTCTAAAAGTCCTAGAAGAAAATGTAGGGATGCATCTTCAGGATCTTATGTTAGGCAATGGTTTCTTAGACTATAACCAAAGCACAAGCAATGAATGGAAAAATAAATAAAAAGACTTCCTCAAAATTAAAAACTTTTGTCCACCAAAGGACTTTGCCATGAAAGTGAAAAACAACCTACTCAATGGGAGAAAATATTTGGAAACCACATATCCAATAAGCGTTTAATATCCAGAATAAAGAAATCCTACAACTCAGTAATTAAAATGGTCAAAAGACTTGAATAGACATTTTTTCAATGAGGAAACACAAATGGCTAAAAAACACATCAAAGATGCTCAACATCCCTAGCTATTAGGGAAATGCAAATCAAAACACCAACAAGATATTTCACACCCACTAGTATGCCTACTACTTAAAAAAACAAAAACAAAATCATGAGTGTTGGAGAGGATGTGGAGAAACAGGAACACTCATACATTACTGGTGGGAAGGTAAAATAGTGCAGCCCCTGTGGAAGTCAGTTTGTCAGTTCCTCAGGAAGCTAAATATAGAATTACCATATGACCCAGCAATACCTCTACTAGGCAGACACCCAGAAGCATTGAAAGCAGGCATTCAAACAGACATTTACATCAATGTCCATTGCGGCAATAATCACAATTGCTGAAAAATGGATACCAAGTGTCCACCAACTGATAAATGGATAAAGTAAATGTGGTATATACAGGCAATAGAATGTTATTCAGGTGTGAAAAGTCAGAAGGTCCTGATGCACAAGAACAGGGACGAACCTCGATAGCATTATTCCTAGTGAAATATGCCAGACGCAAAAGGCCAAATATTGTATGATTTCACTGCTATGAACTGTATCTGTCACCCAAAGGGGTGCTAATGCAAAGGCCCAGCGATCTGTTAGCTTTTATAAAGCATATTTGTTTGGGGTAGAAGCTCACAGTCACAAGGACTCTTTAGTCCAACTCAATGGACCATGGCTGCTCTGTTCTCTTCACAAGGTCAGCTGGAGACTCTCAGGCAAATGGCCCATTTCTCTCCCCGGGGCCGTAGGATCAAAGCTCTCTCCTCTGCCGTGTCTGTGGACTCTCTCCATTCCTCTGTGTGTATCTTATTCTGTGTATCTACTTCTCTGTGTGTCTCCCTGACTGAGCGTCCACCAAAGGGGATCACACCCAGAGGAACAGCCCAGTTTACAAACACCATCTCTCTGTTTGGAATGCATAAATAATCTTAAACTGCCACATGAACTGCTTATAATGAGCAAACTCATTGAATTAGAACGTAGAATTTCAGTTACCTGAAAATAGTTTGGGGTTAAAGAATGGGGAGTTGATGCTTCACTTGTACAGAATTTCTATGTAGGTCGATCGTAAAGGTTTGGAAATGGGTGGTGGCAAGGGTGGCACATTTTTGTGCGTGTAATCAACAGCACTGAACTATATAAGTGAATGTGACTAAAAGGGGAAACTTTAGGATGTATATATTACTAGAATAAAAGTTAAAAGATAAAACATGGGACTGTATAACACAGCGAACCCTGTTGTGGAAGTTGGACTAGAGTTAATAGTACCAGAATTTTTTTCATGAATTATAAGAGCAAATGTGTGACACTAATACAAGGTATTAATAATAAGGCTGTACATGGGGGAAATACACCCATTGTAAACTATGAACTATAGTTAATAGTGTATTTTAATATTTTTCATCAGTTATAATAAAGGAACACCACTAATGCAAAGTGTGAACAATAGGGGGTTATATGGGAATGCTGTATGTTTTACATGCTTTTTCTGTAAACCTACAATTTTTCTAATTAAAATAATAATAAAACAAATTACGTGCTAGAGAACACAAGTGTGGTTAACTTCGGGGTAGAGTGTTCACTAAAAAAGTCAAAAGGGAGTTTTCCATTTACATTACAGAATTATATGGACTACATATCATAATAACTTTAATTCTTCCTGTTTGTTCTTTAACTTTTAGTTTTTAGTAATACACCAGCACAGAAATAACTAAAATTGAAGGAAGCAGGCATGGCTGCCTCTTAGTAGATTTTAACGGGAACCACATTCGACGACTAATGCTTTTCTGCCCTCTACTGGTGCTAAGTGGAATCGCTTGTTTAGATACATTCCAGGACCAAGGGCTTCAGCGTAGAATTTTTGTTAAAAATTTTCCCATAAACCCAAAACATGCAAAAATAAAATAAACAAAAATATGGAAATGTTTATGTCTACACCTAGTCAAATACCAAAAGAGCAGAAACTATTTTGATCCCCATATAAGATTTCACATTTACATTGTTTGGCTCTTTATATCATTTGAATACACCATCAAAACTCTGCAACGTAGCAGCGGAGCTCAGGAAACAACTCCTTTTTGTGTAGCAGGCTCCCCATGCCATGTTCTGAGCACAGAGCCTCGCTGGCAAGCCCTCACAGAGTCACCCTTTCCAAAGGCAGGACGATTACAAGGCTTGAAGCGAAGTCTTTACATTCTGGTGCTTTTCATGTGAGTTTGTCCATGTAGGCACCAGGATTTTCAATGCTGAACCCAGAGAGTTCTCCTCTAATTCAGGCAAACATACATGCTGTGGGACACACAGGCAGGATCTCACGTGCGTGCTGGGTGGCCCAGACGGCTTCTGGACCAGCTCTCACAAATTCTCCCAGTACTCACATGGAGCCAGCCAAGTGATTTGTTACCACTTGTTTTAGTTTGCTTAAGGCCGCCAAAGGAAAATACCAGAAATATGTTGGTTTTTATAATGGGGATTTATTAGGGTAAAAAACTTACAGTTCCAAGCCTTCAAAAATGTCCTAATCAAGGCATCACCGGAGATGCCTTCTCACCAAAGGTCAGATCCTGGGCTTCTGCCGCGTGGCGAGGCAAAATGGCAACTCTCTCTGTCTTGGTCCAGGCCTGCTCCTCCAGGCCGCCTTCTCTCAGGCCTCAGTGTGGGCGACCGAGGACACGGCAGGGCTGGTCTTCTCAGCTCTGAGCTGCTGCATGGGCCCGGCCTCACAAGGGCCTTTCTGGGCCTCAGTGCTCCACCGGCTCCAGCCTCTGGCCTCTGTCTCAGCTTCTCTCTCAGCTGCAGCTGATCCTGGAGTCTTCTCACATGGCAGGGGGAAGGGCAGCTGACTTTCTCGGTGCGTTTCTGCTTCCAGTTCTCAGTTTATTTAAGACCCCAGAGAACAGAGACCACGCTGGGCCACACCTCCCTGACGTAGCCCAATCAGAGGCCCTAAAGCTGTCTAACCAAATGAACTAATCAAAAGGTCCCTTGATGCAATCAAAGGGCCCGCACGCACAAGAACAAATTAGTATAAGATCATGATCTTTCCTGGAATTCGTACATAAAAGACCTTCAAGCCATCACACCACTTGAAAGCATTGTCTCTGTAGCCTGCCATTCTCCAGCCCATTCTCTCTGCACGATGTTCTCCTCCACGGAACCCTTTCCCCTTAGGATGGACGTGGCTGTAAACGGATGTGCTGTTGATGGTACCTCCTGGACCACAGCTGGCCAGCACGCGTCCCCCTCTTTGTCTTCTAGGCTTAACAGAAGGAATACGTTCAGGTCACAGGCACACGCCGAGCAGAGTGGCTAGAGGGCTGAGGACAGTTGCTCAGGTCTGTGGCTCAAGCTGGGATGTTTTCCTTGCCCAGCCTCCTTTCCTCCATCTTATTTGTAGAAGCACGCTCAGCTATGCTGGCCAATCTCTCCAAAGCCCATCAGCATAAAAGTCAGGACTTATCATTCTTAGAGTCATGAGCCAAAGATCACACAACGGCTTTTAAGGAATGAGTGGGTCTGGGGGTGTATTTGTCTAACTCAGAGGATAAAGTGTCACACTCAGAAGGCAAAATATTCTTTAAGTCAGGAGTTTGGGTCAGTCAAAATAATTTTTGAATCCACTGTGCATTTGAGTGAGAAGAGAGTCAGTATGCACCTTTAATTCATAATCCATGTCGATTTACTTTCCTTATGGGACACTTAAAATATACTCTACCTTTTCTGTCATCTCCTCCTCTCCCACCAACATGCACACACCTCACTCCAGACCAAACTGAAAACACAAGACTTCAACACATCATTATTGTATATGTTTGCACACACCCTTCATTCCAGCTCAAAGGGTGGTGTCATGTACCAGGGGGCAGAGCCTGGTCCCCCGCCCCCCCAGGTCCCTTCAGGAGGGACATCAGCAGTAACCTCAGGAGCCGAAGGTGAGTGTGGAGCAGGGTGTCGACTTAAAGGGGCTCCCTTTGGCGCAAACGCTGGCTCTAAAGAGGAAATAAATCAATACCAGGAGGGGCAGAAGTATAGTTCCAAGAACTGAAAGAAAGCGCAATAAAAAATCAGCAGGTACCCTAAATCCATTCACAAATTGCTAAAAAATATCCAAATATTAAAGGAGACCTCTGGACGTCCATCCATCTGCCTCCCCATCACTCTGTATGTGTGTCTGATGAGCCATCTTTCTTTCTATACTTTATCGTTCTACCTTTATATCTATGGACATGTCTATGTATCTGTCTGTCTCTCCGTCTCTGTCGTTCTATCACTCAATTAGTTTATCCATCTGTCCCTCCGTGTGTTGGCCTCTCTTGGCATCTCAAACTCTCCCGGGGTGCCGGCCTGGGGCTGCTTCTCTGGCACTCAGCCACCGAGCTAAACACCTCCCCCAGCTGGTTTTCCGGTTTTGTTTGCTGTCTGTCTTGTTTTCAGGGTGTCCGGGGGATGGACCCAGGCCCGCACACGTGGGAAGCAGGCGCTCGGCTGCTCAGCCGCCCCGCCCCCTCGGCCTCGCCTTAACGCCAGCCCAGCGGCCCCAGGGCCTGGCGGGACCGCGCTGCTGCTGCAGGGGCGGGGGTCGGTGGGCGCGGCGGGCGGGGGGCACTGCCCAGCGCCGCGGCCGCCTCCACGCCCCGCCTCAGCAGGCCCTCGGGGACACACGCTCCCCGCCCGCCACCAGCCAGGACCCCCTGGCTGAGGGGGCCCCGCCAGCCCCCCGGGAACAGCCCCCCGCTCGGGTCGGGGTCCGGGCTGGTCCTCCCGCGGGCCCGCCGGCCTCGCCCCCCGCCGCGGCTGGGCCTGGACCCCTTCCTCGCGCCTGAAACCCCCCGCGGGCCACCAGAGGGCGCGCCTGAGACGCGGTCCGCGCTCGTCGCCGCAAAACCCGGGGCGGCTCCTGGTTCTCGCGAGAGGAAGAGGATCCCGCAGCCCCGCGAGCCCCGCCCAGGCCGCCCGTCTAGGGGCCGCCGGCCGCCGCCTCCCTCGCTGGACACAGGGCCCGTGCCCCAGCGTCCCGCCGTCGCCCACACCTGGCGGTGACGCCCCCAGGGCGACGGGGGTGGGGGCTGCAGCGCGTAGGGCCCGGGATAAGCGGGGAGGTCCAGGGGCGGGAGGGGCTGGCAGAGCTGGGGACGCGCCACCCTTGGCCCACGCGCTGCACCCGAGGACGAGGCGGCCCGGGCTCTTTCCTGCACCCACGTTAGGGCCTGGGGGCCGTGAGGGAGCGGGAGAGGCCAAGGTCCCTCCATGGGGGCTTCCAGAAAGAGGCGAGTGGAGCTTGGGTCAGAGAAGAACATTCTGGAATGTTCTGTCCCAGTCTGGGGGAGAGGAAGGGGTGTAGGTAGGAGCAGATAGACTGGGACACACAGAGATCGAGATGAAAGACTGAGGACCAGTGGCCAGGGCCTGACCGCTGAGCAGTGACCAGGCCAGGGACGCTGCCCCAGGCCGGCGGCCTTGCTTAGGACTACCCTGGAGTCTGCCCTTTGTCCCGTTACAAAGCTTTTCCAGAAAGCGGATTTGGCTCAACAGAGCATCCGCCTACCACGTGGGAAGTCCAGGGTTCAAACCCCGGGCCTCCTTGACCGTGTGGAGCTGGCCCATGCGCAGTGCTGATGTGTGCAAGGAGTGCCGTGCCACACAGGGGTGTCCCCGCGTAGGGGAGCCCCACGCGCAGGGAGTGCACCCCATAAGGAGAGCCGCCCAGCGTGAAAAGAAAGCGCAGCCTGCCCAGGAATGGCGCAGCCCACATGGAGAGTTCACACAGCAAGATGACGCCACAAAAAGAGACACAGATTCCCGTGCCACTGATAAGGATAGAAGCGGTCACAGAAGAACTCGCAGAGAATGGACCCAGAGAGCAGACAACTGGGGGAAGGGGAGAAAAATAAATAAAAAATAAATAAGTAAATGAAGCTCTCCGGTTCCCGCCTGCCCGCGGGCCTCTGCCCGCACGAGGGGTGATGACCGACTCCCTCACCGTGGCAAGCTCGGCGTGAACAGCCTTTGGTGTTCATCTGGATGTTCATTTTTTCCACACGAAGTGAATGAGCAATAACAACAAGTGGAAAAACAGAGACAGAGGGAAAAGTCAGAGACAGAGAGATGGAGGTAAACGCTAGAGACGTGGAGACAGAGAAAGACCGAGAGGCTCCGGCCTCACCTCTGGGAGTCAGCTATCGCCTCCACGGGGCCAACGCCTGCCCCGCACCTGCTCTCTGGGGTACCGCTCTCCTGATTTCCATCACTGGAGATGAGGGATGTCTGCCCTACGCTCCGTGTCGATGGAGTTAAGCCTGCTCCTCTCTGTTGTGTGTCTTCTTTCGGCATTATGTCTGTGGGATTCATCCGCGTCACTGCATGCATTGGGAGCCATTCTTTTTCACTGCTGTATAATATTCCCTGTATAATATTCCAGACTCCGTCTATAGGTTTGGGGGTGCATGTTCATAGGTGTTTCTGTGTTCAGTGAAAGTGTTTCTGTACATGTCTAGTGTGTGTGCATGTGTATTGTGTGAGCGTTTGTGTGTGTGGTGCCATACCACCCTCTCATGCATTTTCCAGCCAGTTGGTGAGTTCACAAAAACGCCGCTGGTAGTTGTAGGACACCCCTGCCACCCCACAGCACACTTGCTGTGGATCCTTCCCCTGGTGAGCCTATGAGAAGTCTTCTTTGGAGCCCCAAGACAGTGAGGGGAGGCAAGTGGCCTCTGGGCTGTGCATGGCTGTGTCGGTTGTGAATGATACACCTGGGGTTTTGCAGTGCACAACCTGTGCAACTGCACTGCTCTGGAGGCTGGCCTGGGGGCCCTGCACAGGCTTGAGGCTGTGGTCAGGAGTAAGAATGGCCACCAGCCCTTGGGACTGGCTGTCCTGGCCCAGGAAGGGAAAGGAAGATCTGTCCATGGCCTGAACCTGCCCAGTCTGGCTCAACACTCAGGGAACGCAGAGAAAGTAAGATTCTCCCAGGTAAAGGGGAAGAGACTCCCGGGGAGGCCAACAGGAGACAAGTACAGTCACCACGTAGGTGGTGATGGGGGTGGCAGGGGAAGGGACACAAATAGGCTCAAATAAATGTTTAGGTATTTGAAAGGACAGGGCCATGGACAAATGAACAGGTAAACCAAATGTGGTATATCCATAAAGAGGAACATTTATTGAGCCGTGGCTGGGGGCTTGGGTGGAGAGGATGTGGCCTCCTGGCTTAAAAGGCGCAGGGTTTCATTTGGGGTCGTGGAAAAGGTGGAGCAATGGATGATGAATGTGATGAATGGTGCTGAATGGTACAATTAAAAATGGTGACAATGGGAGATTTGGTGTTGTGTGTGAATAACCACATAACCAGAATAAAAATTTTAAAAAGATAGGGCATTATACTGGGAGTGGGAAGTAAGGGGAGAAAAGAGGAATAAAAAATGTTCCAGCTCTCTGGTTAAGCGACTGGGGCGTGAGGCGGCCCCTTTCCTTGTAGTCTTTGGACTCAGTTTCTCGCCTGTAAGGCAGGGGTTTTCCTAGAGAGCCAGCCCGGGACTGCGGGGAGGGTTCAAGAAGATGCCAGCCAAGCGTGCTGTGTAAAGGGGGGGACGCGGCGGGCACCCGGGGCCCCGCCCGCCCTGGGGCTGAATCAGGGGCGTCTGACCCATGAGGGCTCCGTGGTCTGGGACTGGCCAGGCCGTGGGTGTGAAGCCCAGCTCATCCAGCTGCCCGGGCAGCCTCGGTGTCCTCATCTGTGCACAGGCGGGGAGGAGAGCAGCTGTGGGATTCTGACCCGGCTGCAGCCTCGGAGAGCCTTGCCCTTCCGCCCACACCACCCGAGGGGGCTGCTTACCCACTCGTCCAACAGAAGCACGCAGAGGAGCGACGGGCTTAAGGCTGAACGGCGCGGGGCCCCGGGGTCCCCGACACGCGGGGGGGCCGGAGCAGCAGCACACCGGCTCCTACTTGTCCCGTCCACCCTGGCCTCCGCCCCAGTGCGTTCTCCACGCAGCTCAGAACACACTTTGCAAACACGACCGCCCACACTCCAGGGTTCCTCTACAGCTCTGAACATCTCCGACCCCCTGGGCCAGCCCCTCAGATGCACCGAGGACAGCTGCTCCCGCCCCAGGGCCTTTGCACTGCCGGTCCCTCAGCGTGGAGCACCTCCGCTGCCTTGCTTAGCTGACTTCCTATCCCAGACCCCAGCGTGGCTGTCAGGACCCCTGGTACACGTTTTTATCCCTCCTTGCCCTTCTCCTTTAAAGCCCTTCTCGTGGGTTGTCGGTTCATTCGCATATCATCATTCGATTCGCATCTGTCTTTCCAGCAGCTGCTCCAAATTTCTGGGCCGCTTACGGGGGAGGGGAGGAGAGGCTCCTCTGGAAGGTGTGCTGCCTGGCAAGCTCCCTGTTTCATTTTGATTGTACGGAATCAGTGGCGAAGTGCACTGAGCTACTCTTATCCAGGCCTTGTGCGTACTGTTGAGAAGTTGCCCGCGGTCACAGTTAACCACGGTTTTCATTGCTGGAGGGTCTCTGATGGCCCTGGAGGCTGCCAGCGGCTCGGGGAGGGTTTAGGCAGGGCAATCACGCGATCGGTTTTGCTCTTCCTGAGATCACGTTGACTGCTGACACAGGTGGGCTAGAGGGGGTGGGAAGGATGAAGCAGGCGGTGATGGTGCTACGGAGAAGCAGGTGGATTAGACAGACAGTGCAGAGGTGGAGATTTCAGGTGGGATGCAGAGGGACGGGGCAGGTTTAGGGAAACTTCTCAGACATATTGAGTGTGAAGCCCCCAGGGGCTGGGCGGAGGGAGGGGGAGTTGAGGGGAGAACGTGTAGCACATGGACAGCAGGCCACCAAGCAGCAGGGCCCTTCACACAGAGCTCAGAGCACCCACGGGCTCGCCCGCTCCCGCCAGGGCTCATTAGCAGATCGCTGGAAGCTCAGCAGCACTCATGGAGACCCCCGGACCCTGTCTAAGCTGCGCGAGGCTGGGTGGGGTCCGGAGGCCTACAGCCCGACCCACAGGCCCTTAGGAAAGAAAGGATGACTGAACTTACCAAGAGCTTAGTCCAGGCACCATATTCAAAGCTGTGTGAGAATCACCTCACGGTGACCAGCCTCCAAAATGGCCCCAGGGATCCCCACTTACTGGTATTCCCATCCTTGTTTAGTGAGGTGGTTTGGAGCCATCTGGACCCAGGAAAACACATGTTCTTGAATTTAACCCATCCCTGTGGTGTGAACCCACTGTAAGTAGGACCTTTCGATGAGGTGACATCAGTTAGGGTGCACCCCATCCATTCAGAACGGGTCTAATCCTGTTCCTGGAGTCCTTTACAAGGAGGATGAAACTCAGATGACAGGAAAGAAAGCCACAGGAAGTGAGGAGCTGGAGGTCAGCAGACCCCAGAGGAGAGAGACCCGGAGAGGCGCCACGTGCGTTTCCATGTGATAGAGGAGACCAGGACCAGGACCGCCAGCAGCCAGGCCAGGACGCCAGGCTCCAGGGAGAAAGCTCCGCCTTGCTGCTGACTTGGTTTGGACTTTTTTTAGCCTCAAAACGGTGAGCTGATAAATTCCCATTGTTTAAGATGACCCATTGCATGGTATCGGCTAGAACAGCCAAGGAAATGAAAACAGAGTCTCCTCTCACTTTGAGTGACTGATAGCATATTGGCCGAAGTGATAATGTCACTTCCAAGATTAAACTATAACATATTGCAGCAAGATGTCAGAGCAGGCAACTCCAAGCTCCTGTCTGCCTGTATTAGTCAGCCAAAACACCAGAAACCTGCCGGGCATTATAAAGGGTTTTTATTTGGGGTAGGAGTTTACAGATACCAGGCCATAAAGCATCAGTTAACTTCCCTCACCAAAATCTATTTTCATGTGTTGGAGCAAGCTGCAGACTCTGAGGCTCTCTAGGCTTTGCCTCGCTCTGCAAGTTCAGCTGTAGACTCTCAGGCGAATGGCTCTGCCTCTCTCCCCAGGGTTCCAGTTTAAGGCTTCAGCATCAAACTCCAACATCAAAACTCCAAGATCAGAAACCCCCAACTCTGTCCTTTGCCTTTTATCTGTGAACCCCCACCCACCTAGGGGCGGGGACTCAATGTCCTAATGATGTGGCCCAATTAAAGCCCTAATCATAACTCAATCAGGCCCAGGCACAGACCAGACGACAAACATAATCCAATATCTATTTTTGGAATTCATAACCATATCAAACTGCTACACTGCCCATGACAACATCAAAAGTCAAGCAGAAAATACCAGAATCAACTCTCAAGAATCTGGAAAACAGTCAGAAGTTTATGGCAGCAATGAAGGAAGAGTTGAATCAAGACATAGGCAGCTTAAAAATGGTAAGACAGTTTTGCAGTCCCTTACCTCACCTCCTTCCTAGCTCTGCAGCAGTCTTGAAGGACACAGCAACACACACTCCCAGGGCGGACCCCTCATTATGGGAAGAGAATAGCAGGCATTACTTATAAATTAACGTGCATGTCTGCTTTAGCTTGTCTGGATGCTACCCGAAGGGCTGACCCGAGGCACTCATCTCTCTTTTTACCTTTCCAAGAATTAATTCAGGGCAGAAAGCAACAGACATTGCTCAGAAACACCATGTTGTTCCTCTTGCAACCACCTGAAACAAAAGATTACAGTTGACTGTTTACAGCTGAGAAGAAGAGCCACGGATAGAGTTTCTTTGGGATATTAGAGAAATGAAAAGTGCCCATGTATGTGGGGAATTTAGAAAGCCACACATAGGCCCAGGACAGGATACCTGCTCATGAAAGGCCTGAGAAAACTGTAAAGCCTTCATCTTGGGCTCATCTCTAGGCTCAGGGCAAACCAGGCTAAGTATGGAAGGAGTGTCCCTGGGCAGAGCCAATTTGCAAAGACTGAGAGAAGAGTTTTGTTGGTTGTTGTTGTGCTTTGCTCTTTTTGTTTACTTTGCTTTTGTTGTTATTTTTAGTATGTGGTGTTTGTCATAGTTCGTAGTTATTTTTTTAATCCGAAAGAAAGTGAGATTATGTTTGTAAATTAATCTATTCCTCTAGGTGTGATACCCTTTGATTTCATTGATTTAAGATGAGGGAGCTTTGATTAGATTACTTAATGAGATTGCTTTAGGGCTTTTGAATGGACCCTGTCAGTAAGGCATGACTTCTTGAATCCCAGCCCCTTGCTGGGTCTGCTAGAAAAGGACTCAGACAGGGGAAAAGGGAGCTCCCATATTTGATTCACAATGTGAGAGTGAGGATCGCTTAAGCACACAGCTCCCAAGGGGCTGGGCCCACCGCGTAGTTCAAGAGGAGACCAGCTGAGATCAGAACAGCTGAGACTGTTACAGAGGTCTAGAAAGAAATAAGGCCTATGCCAGGAGAGAGAGGACCCTAAGATTGTTTAAGCCTGAAGCCCCAAGAGGCCAGGCCCACAGAGCAGCTCGGGGGGAAAGTGTGAGCCCAGAGAGGAAGGCTGAATCCTGGGCAGAGATCAGGTCTGGTGTGGGCTTCACCACATGGCGACACACAAGGGTCAGCTGGCTTCGGTGAGAAAGCTCCTCTGATGGTGCCTCGATTTGGACTTTTCATGGCCTTGGGACTGTAAGCTTTTACTCCAAATAAATCCTCATTATAAAGGCCAAAAGATTTCTGGTACTTTGCATCCACACCCCTTTGGGTAACTATAACAATGTTCAAGGAAATCTCTGTCAAAACACCAAATTAACACAACCTAGAAGACCAGATACTTCAAGGATGATACACAACAAGTAATACAGTCTTTGAAAAAAAGTTCAAAAAATCACTAAGCAAATGGGCACTACAGCCTTCGATAATAAAAACCAAACAACAATCGCTGGAAAATGGGAAGAATCTGATTTCCAGAGTTACCATATTATGATATTCAAATGTCCAGTTTTCAACATAAATCCCAAGGCATGAGAGAAACAGGAAAGAATACACCACACAAAGGACCAAAATAAAGTGATACAAACCATTTCTGTAGAAGCACAGATATTAGGCTTACTGGATAAGAACTTTAAAACAATTGCCTTAAATATGCTAAAGAGCTAAAGGAAAACAGGCAAGAAAACTGAATGAAATCAGAAAAACAATGCATGAACAAAATAAGAATATTAATAACAGGTATAAATTATAAAAAGAAACCAATCAGAAACTCTGGAGCTGAAAAGTACAATAACTTAAATGAAAAGTTCAATACAGGGCTTAAACATATTTGAGCAGGCAGAAGAAAGAAGAAGCAAACTTGAAGATAAGACAATTAAAACTATCTAGTCTTAAAAGCAGAAAGATAAAAGAAGGAAGAAAGTGAACCAAGCCTAAGAGCCTGTGGGACACCATCAAGCAGACCAACATTCACATGATGGGAGTCTCATATGGAGAAAAGAGAAAGAGGCAGAAAGAATACTTAAAGAAATAATGACTGATCCTTCTCAAATTTGATGAAAGACACAAACCTACAAAAACGAATGTGTGTTATTTAGCACACAATGTGTAACGATGCAATTTCTGACAATAAAGGAGGAGGGCAGCAGTGCATAGGAGCTGAATGGTCATATGCTATTGGAGTTAAGTTGATGTCACTTCAAACTAGATTGTCATAAATTAAGGGTACCAAGTATAATCTCTACAGTAACCCCAAAGAAAATGTCTAAAATATATACACAAGAAGGGAAGCAGACTTGGCCCAATGGATAGGGCATCTGCCTACCACATGGGAGGTCCACGGTTCAAACCCCGGGCCTCCTCGACCCATGTGGAGCTGGCCCATGTGCAGTGCTGATGTGCACAAGGAGTGCCCTGTCACACAGGGGTGTCCCCCACATAGGGGAGCCCCACGCGCAAGGAGTGCACCCCATAAGGAGAGCTGCCCAGCGTGAAAGAAAGTGCAGCCTGCCCAGGAATGGCACCGCACACATGGAGAGCTGATACAACAAGATGACACAACAAAAAGAAACACAGATTCCTGGTGCCACTGATAAGGATACAAGCGGTCACAGAAGAACACACAGTGAATGGACACAGAGAGCAGACAACTGGGAGGGGAGGGGGATGGGGAGAGAAATAAATAAATAATAAATCTTTTAAGTATATATATATACACACACACACACAAGTGAAAATGACGGAAAAAAATGGTTCACTACAAAAAAACAACACAAAAGGAGACAGTATGGAAGTGAGGCACAAAAAAGTTAGGACATACATAAAAAAGAGCAAGATGGCAGAAGTCAGTCATTCTTTATCAGTAATCACTTTACATATAAATTGATTAAAATCTCCAATCAAAAGGCAGAGACTGCAGAATGGATCCACCTACATGCTCCCTGCAAGAGACACATTTTAGCTCCAAAGACATGAATAGATTGAAAATTATGGAATGGAAAAACATTTCATGCAAACAGTAAGCAAAAGAGAGCTGGGGTGGTAATATTGCTATCAGGGAAAACAGGGTTTAAGTAAAAAAAGGTTACTGGAGACAAAAAGAAAAATATATATTAATAAAAGTTCAATTCACCAGAAGATATACAAATTATAAACATAGAGGCACCTAACAACAGAGTCCAACAATATATATATGAAACATAGAATTGAAGAGAGAAATACACAATTCTACAATAATAGGTTGGCTATTTTAATACATCACTTTCAACAATGGCTAGAACATATAGACAGATCAATAAGGAAACAGAGGACTTGTACAACACTACAAATGAAGTAGAACTAACAAATACTCCACCCAACAAAAGCAGAACACACATCTTTTAAGTACACATAGATGATTTTCCAGTATAGATCATCTGTTGGGCTACAAGTCAAGTCCCAATACATTTAAAAATATTGAAACCATGCAAGGTAACTTCTCTGACCACAATGGAATAAAACTAGAAATCAATTACAGAAGGAAAACTAGAAAATTCACAAATATGTGGGAGTTAATCAATATACTCTAAAACAACCAAATAGGTTTAGGTCAAAAGAGAAACTATAAAATACTTAGAGACAAATGAAAACAAAAACACAACATACCAAAATGTATGGGATGCAACAAAAAGGCAGAGGGAAAGTTATAGCTGCAAATTCCAATATAAAAAGAAGAAAGATCAGAAATCAATAATCTAAGTTTATACCTTGAGGAATTAGAGAAAAAAAACTTTTTAAAAAAGCTAACACAATGAAAGAAATAATAAAAATTGCAGTGGAAATAAATGAAACAGAATAGAGAAAAAATTGAGAGAATCAATGAAACCAAATAGGTTCTTTAAAAAGATCTAGAAAATTGACAAACCATTAACTAGAGTGAAAAAGAAAAAAAAGAGAGAATACTGATATAACTAAAATCAGAAATGAAAGCAGAACATTATTATTTCAGAAATTTAAAAAGATTTTTTAAAAGATTTATAAGAGACTACTATGAATAATTGCATGTCACATATTAGAAAATCTGGATGAAATACACAAATTCCTAGTAATACAAATTTCCTAAACTGAGTCAAGAAGAACTAGAAAATATCAACAGACATATAACTAGTAAAGAGATGAAATTGGAAATTAACAACCACTAAAAAATGAAAATTCCAGGACGAGAGGGCTTCACTGGTTAATTCTACCAAATATTTAAAGAAGAATTAACACCAATCCTTCTCAAACACTTCTATGAAGTCAGCATTATCCTGACACCAAAGCCAGACAAAGACATCACAAGAAAAAGAATCATAGATTGGGAGCAGATGTGGCTCCAGCAGTTGGGTGGCCACCTCCCACATGGGAGGTCCTGGGTTTGGTTCCTGGTGCCTCCTAAAGAAGACAAGCAGACAAGCGAACACAGCGAGCAGACACAACAAGCAATGAGCAGGCAATGAGCAGACAGATGAGGGAGCCATCTTGGGGGGGGGGGGGAGGAGGTGAGAAGAGCACAGTAATAAAAGTAATAAAAAGATTTTAAAAACTTAAAAAAAAAATAACAGAACAATATCTGCATGAACGTAGATGCAAAAATCTTCAACAAAATGCTACCAAATGAATCCAACAGCATATTAAAAGGCTTAGGCACCATGATCAAGTGGGAGCTAGCCCAGAAATGCAAGGATAATTTAACAAAAGAAAATCTATCAATGTTATATACCACATTCAGAGACTGTAAGGGAAAAAACATGATCAGGGGAAGCAGATGTTGCTCAAGCAGTTGGGCACCCACCTACCACATGGGAGGTCCTGGGTCCATTCCCAGTGCCTCCAAAGAAGACAAGCAAGACAGCAAGCTGATGGGACAGGCTGACGCAGTGAGCAGATGCAGTGAAGAGACACAGCAAGGAAACACAATGAAAGACACAATAAGCAGGGACCAGAGGGTGACTCAAGTGATTGGGTGCTTCCCTCCCACATGGGAGATCCTGGCTTCAGTTCCTCATGCCTCCTAAAAAGAAGAGGAACAGCAAGCAGACAGCAAGCACAGACAACAAGGGAGAGGGAGAAATAAATAAATAAAATAAAATATTTTTTTAAAAATGATCATCTTAGTTGAAAAAGAAAAGGCATTTGACAAACACAACACACTTTCATGGTAAACTTTCTCTAAAATCTAGGAATAGAAGGTAACTTTATTTATGAAAAACCCACAATGAACATCATACTTAATGGTGAAAGACTGAAAGCTTTCCCCCTAAGATCAGAGACAAGAAAAGCTTGCCCACTTTCACCATTCTTATTCAACATTGTATTGGAAGTGCTAGCCAGAGAAATTAAGGAAGAAAAAGAAATAAAATGAGTCCAAATTAAAAAGGAACAAGAAAAACTTTCTCTATTCAAAGATGACATGATTCTATATTTAGGAACTCCCAAAGAATCCGTAAGAAAGCTACTAGAGCTAATAAACAAATTCAACAAAGTTTCAAAGTGTACAAATATCTGTTGTGTTTCTTTATCCGTACAGTGAACAACCCAAACAGAAAATTTAGAAAACAGTTCAATTTATAACATCATTCAAAAGAATAAAAGACCTATGAAAAAGTTTAACCAAGGACGTGAAAGGCTTATACATTAAAAACTACAAAATATTATTGAAAGAAATTAAAGAAAATCTAAATAAATTGAAAGACATTTGGATTGGAAGACTTAATATTGTTAAGATGTTGATACTGCCCAAAGAGATCTACAGATCAAGGCCATCCCTATTAAAATTCAAATATCCTTTTTTGCAAAAATGGAAAAAGTGATCCTCAAATTCATATGGGATTGCGAAGTATCCCAAATAGACAAAACAATCTTGAAAAAGAAGAACAAAAGTGGAGAACTTGCACTTCCATTTTAAAATTACTACAAAGCTACAGTAATATTAATAAATACAATGTGGTATGCATAAGGACATACACATAAATCAATGGACTAGAACCCATACATCTACAATCAACTGATTTTCAACAACAATGACAAGTCCATTCAATGAGGAAATAGTTTCAACACATGCTACTAGGACAACTAGATTTCCACATGCCAAAAAAAAAAAAAAAAAAAGAGCTTGGACCACATTATACTAAAAAATGAACTCAAAATGAATCCACAACCTAAATATAAAAACAAAAACAATAAAACTCTTAGAAGAAAACATCTGAATAAATATTCATGACCTTGGATGTGGCAGTGATTTCTTAGACACGACACCAAAAGCAAGTAACAAGAGAAAAATGGAATCATTGGACTTCATTAAAATATTAAAAACTTCTGTACATCAAAGGATACATCAGGAAAGTGAAAAGACAACCCACAGAATGGGAAAAAATGTTTGCAAATCATATATCTGATAAGGGTTAATATGCAGAATATATAAAAACTCCCACAACTCAACAACAAAAAGACAAAATTTATCTTTAAAATGAGTGAAAAAATTGATGACCAGGGAAGATGGCAGAGTAAGGAGCTCCAGGACTCAGGCCTCTCATCAGAACAACTATTAAACAGGCAGGAACTGTCTGAAACAACTATTTTGAAACTCTGGGGGCCAGAAGAACATTGTGCAGCCTCCGAGGAAGAGTGGGAAGAAGAGGCAGATAGATTACGGTGAGGAACAGTTAAGCTGCTCTCTCCTTGTGGTGGCTACTGGCACCCATCCCCCACTCCCACGGCAGGCCACCACGGGGTCCAACCCCTGGCCACCTCACTGGTGACATAAAGGGACATAAAAGCCCTCTTCCCTGAGACCAGAGGTGGGCACAGCTGATTACCGAGCATGGCTGTCGATTAGCGAGTTTAGACGCTAGGGCCCCAGCTCTGAGGGAGGCCATTGTTTCAACCCACCAAAATATCTGAAGTAAAAATTGACAGATTTGAAGGGAGAAATCGATGTCTCTATATTAAAGGAGACTTTAATACACCACTTTCAATAGTGGAGAGGATATCTAATCAGAAGATCAATAAGGAAATGTAAGACTTTAAACCCACCAGACATAAATAGAATAACTCACCCAACAAAAACAGAACGCGCATTCTTCTTGAGTGTGCAAGGACCATTTTCCAGGATAGACTACACTTTGGGTCACAAAACAAAACATTCAAAAATATTGAAATTATACAATATATATTCTCCAACCACAATGGAATGAGACTAGAAATCAATAACTGAGGGGCAAATGGAAAATTCACAAATATGTGGAAATACACAACATGGTATTAAACAACCAGTGGGTTAAAGAGAAAATCAACAGAAATTGGGCATTATCTTGAGGTGAATGAAAATGAAAATACAACATGCCAAAACTTACTGGCCACAGCAAAGGCGGTACTGAGAGGGAAATTTACAGCTCTAAATGTTTATGTTAAAAAAAAAAAAAGAAGGACGATGAGTGGGTGAAAGAGGAATGCTGCTTGTTTCTTTTCCTCTTACAAGAGGCAGTCTCCTCTCTTACCCTTTCCCATCTTTCTCTCCTCTTTTCAGTTTGTTATTCAGGGAACTTGTGTTACAGTGAATTGAAATTCACAGGGCAGGGCACATCTTTTATTTCATTATGTTGCCCAATAGTACTTGACTGTAAATTTTTTAAAATTCTGTTATATACTTTTCAAAGAAGAAAGGCTTTAAATCAGAGCCCTAACCTCAAATCTGGAAGAACCAGAAAAAGAAGTGCAAACTAAACCCAACTTGAGCAGAAGGAAGGAAATAACAAAGATTAGGTCAGAGATAAATGAGACAGAGAAGAGAAAAACAAAAGAATCAACAAAACCAAAGGTTGGCTCTTTAAAATGATCAGTAAAATCGGCAAACCTTTAGCTAAAATAACAAACAAAAAAGAAATAAGATCAAAACAATGGGGAAGCGGACTTGGCTCAGTGATTGGGGCGTCCGTCTACCACATGGGAGGTCTACGGTTCAAACCCCAGGCCTCCCTGACCCGTGTGGAGCTGGCCCAAGCCCAGTGCTGATGCGCACAAGGAGTGCCGTGCCACGCAGGGGTGTCCCCGCGTAGGGGAGCCCCACGTGCAAGGAGTGCGCCCTGTAAGGTGAGCCGCCCAGTGCAAAAGAAAGTGCAGCCTGCCCAGGAATGGCACCGCACACACGGAGAGCTGACACAAGATGACACAACAAAAAGAAACACAGATTCCCGTGCCGCTGACAATAACAGAAGTGGACAAAGAAGAACACGCAACAAATAGACACAGAGAGCAGACAACTCGGGGGCAGGGGGGAGAGATTTTTAAAAATTAAATTAAATTTAAAAACAATGAAAATCAGAAATAAGAAGTGGGACACTACTACTGACCTTGCTGACATAAAAATGACTATAAGAGGATACAATGAATTAGATAGCCTAGATGAAATGGACAAATTCTTAGGAAGACACAAACCACTTACATTGACTCAAGAAGAAATAGAAGAGCTCAATAAGCCAATTACGAGTAAAGAGATTGAACCAGTAATAAAAAAACTTCCCAAAAAAGAGAAGCCCAAGACCAGATGGTTTCACAGAGGAATTCTACCAAATATTTCAAGAAGACTTAACTCCAAATCTGTTCAAACTCTTCCAAAAACTGAAGAGGAGGAAACACTACCTAATTCATTCTACAAAGTCAATATCACCCTTATACTAAAACCAGGCTAAAAAAAAAAAAACACACACACAAGAAAAGAAAATTACAGACCAATATCTCTTATGGATATAGATGCAACAATCCTCAACAAAATCCCATCAAATCAAATACAACAGTATATTAAAAGAATTATACACCACGATCAAGTGAGATTTATCCCTATTGTGCAAGGTATGTTCAACATAAGAAAATAAATTAATGTAACAAACCAAAATCTAGCAGCACTTCTTGATAGAAAACACTTAGAACACTAGGAATAGAAAGCAATTTCTTCAACATGATAAAGGACTTACATGAATAATCCACTGCTAACTTCATACTCAATGGTGAAAGACTGAAAGCTTTCCCTCTAAGATCAGAAACAAGACAAGGATGCCTGCTGTCACCACTGTTATTCATCATTGTATTGGGTTTTCTAGCCAGAGCAACTAGGCAAGAAAAAGAAATAAACTTCATGCAAATTGGAAAGGAAGAATTAAACCTTTCCC
This sequence comes from Dasypus novemcinctus, assembly GCF_030445035.2. Classification (NCBI taxonomy): domain Eukaryota; kingdom Metazoa; phylum Chordata; class Mammalia; order Cingulata; family Dasypodidae; genus Dasypus; species Dasypus novemcinctus. Next base: position 12,628,173 of record NC_080693.1, read on the forward strand.
CATTTGCAGATGACATGATCCTATATACAGAAAACCCTGAAAAAATCCACAACAAAGCTACTAGAGCTAATATATGCATTCAGCAAAGTGGCAGGGTAGACGACCAACACTTAACAATTAGTAGTGTTTCTATACACAAGCAATGAATAATTAGTAGAATAAATCAAGAAAAAATTCCATTCACAATAGCTACAAAAAGAATCAAATATCTAGGAAGAAATTTATCCAAGGTTGTAAACACAGAAAACTACAAAACATTGCTAAAAGAAATCAAAGAAAATTTAAATAAATGGAAGGACTTTTCATGTCCATGGAATGGAAGAATAAATATCATTAAGATTTTAATACTACTTAAAGCAATTTAAAGATTCAGTGCAATCCCAACCAAAATTCCAACAGCCTTCTTTGCAGAAATGGAAAAGCTGATCATCAAACTTATATGGGTGGGAGAGAATGTAAACTACAATGTAAACTATAATCCATGCTTAGTGACAATGCTCCAAAATGTGTTTATCAATTGCAATGAATGTACCACATAATGAAAGATGTTGCCAATGTGGGAAAATGTGGGAGGTGTGGGGAATGGGGCATATAGGAATCCCCTACATATTCTATGTAACATTTATGTAATCTAAATATCTTTAAAAATTAGGGAAAAAAACTTATATGGAAGGGTAGGGGGCCCTGAATAGCTAAAGCTATCTTGAAAAAGAAGAATTAGGTTGGAGGACTACACTTCCTAATCTTAGAACTTATTACAAAGCAACAGGAATCAAAACAGCATGGTGGGAAGCAGATATGGCTCAACAGATAGAGCTTCCGCCTACCATGTGGGAGGTCCAGAGTTTGATGCCCAGAGCCTCCTGGCCCGTGTGGCCAGCTGACCCATGTGGAGTGCTGCCATGCACAAGGAGTGGCCCCTGTGCAAGGACTGCTGCCCTCCGCAGGAAGGCAGACCACACAGGAGTGGAGCTGCCCACACAGAGAGCTGATGCAGCAAGATGACACAACAACAACAACAACAACAACAAAAGAGACACAGAGAAGAGACAATATGAGATGCAGCGAACTAGGGAGCTGAGGTGGAGCAAGAGGGTGATCTCCTCTCTCCCACTATGGAAGGTTCCAGGATGGGTTCCCGGAGCCACCTAATGAGAATGCAACAGACAGAAGAACATGCAGTGAATGGGCACAGAGAGTGGACATCAGATGGGGCGGTGGGGGGGGGGCCGAAAACAAACAGCATGGTAATGACACAAGAACCTATAAACCAATAAAATCTTTTAAAAACATGCCCCCTACCTCACACCTTATATAAAAAATCAACTGAAAATTGATCAAAGACCTAAATATGAGAGTCAAAACTATCAAACTCCTAGAAGAAAACATGGGGATGCATCTTTAGGATTTTTTGTTAGGCAATGGTTTCTTGAACTTTATACCCAAAACACAAGCAACAAAAGAAGAAAAAAATAGATAAATGGGACTTCATCAAAATTACAAAATTTTGTACCTCAAAGGATTTTATCAAGAAAATAAAATGACAATCTACAAAAGGGAGAAAATATTTGGAAGAGGTTTAATATCCAGAATATATAAAGATATTCTTCGACCTAAAACAAAAAGACAAACAACTCAATTTTTAAAATGGGCAAAAGACTTGAATAGCCATCTCTCCAAAAAAAGATGTAAATGACCAGATAGCACTTGAAAAGATGTTCAACATCATTAGCTGTCAGGGAAATGCAAATCAAAACTACAACCAGATACCATTAGAATGATTCCTATTTTTAAAAAAGAGAAGAAAAAGTGTTGGAGAGGGTATGGAGAAATAGGAACACTCATTCATTGCTGATGACAGTGTAAAATGGTGCAGCCACTACGGAAAACAGTTTTGCAGTTCCTCAGTCAGCTAAGTAGAGAGCTACTCTGCGACCCAGCAGTCCCACACCTAGGTATACACCAGAAGAACCGAGAGCAGGACTTGAACAGTTATTTACACACCAATGTTCACGGCAGCATCACTCACACTTGCCGAAAGGAGGAAGCAACCGACGAATGGATAAATAACATGTGGTATATACGTATGCAATGGAATGCTATTCACCCACAAAAAGGAGCCTGACACACGCGACAACATGCACGACCTTGCAGACACCATGTTGTGTGAAATAAGCCAGAGGCAAGAGGGTAAATATTGTGTGAGCTCACTGATTTGAAATAATTGGAATAAGCAAACTCAAAGATTCAGACCCTAGAATATAGGTTGCTAGGTTACAGAGTAGGGATAGAGAATGGGAAGGTAAGGCTTAAAGTGTACAGGGTTCCAATTTGGAATGATGGAAATGTTTTGGTAATGGATGGTGGTGATGGTAGCACGACATTGTGAATGTAAGCACTGAAATATAAATCTGAATGTGACTAAAAGGGGAAATGTATATTATATATATGGTAACGGAATAAAATTATAACATTGTGTTATTATCAACTGTAACAGATGTTCCACACAAATGCAAGGTATTAATAATAGGGGGATATATGGGACTCCTGTATTTTATGCATGATTGCTCTGTAAACCCACAACTTCTCTCATTTAAAAAATTAGACAAAAGACTTGAATAGACGTTTCTCCAAAGAAGACCTACAAAATGCCCTCTAAAAACGTGGGGGAAAAAAACTCAATACCATTAGTCACTAGGGAAAAGCAAATCTAACCATAATGTGCTACTACTTCCCATCCACTAGAATGGCTATTATAAATTTTTTTTAAAAAGGAAAATAACAAGCATTGGCAAGGATGTGAGGAAATTGGAATCCTCACGCATTGCTGTTGGGAATATAAAACGGTGCAGCTGCTGTGGAAGACAATTTGGCAGTTCCTCAGAAGGTTAAACATAGAATTACCTAATGACCTGGTACTTCCACCTCTAGGCATATTCCAAAAGAATTGAAAACAGATTTAAACAGTGTTCATATGGCGTTACTCACAATTGCCAAAAGATGGAAGCAACCCTAGTGTCCATCAACCGATGAATGGATAAATAAAATGCAGTATATACATACAATGGAATCACGCAGCCATGAAAAGGAATGAAGTCCTGATACATGCAGCAACTTGGATGAACCTTGCAGACATCATGTTGAGTGAAATCAGCCAGACAGAAAAGGACAAATAATGTATGATTTCACTGATTTGAAATTTGAGATATATACAATAAGCAGACTCATAGATTCAGAATCTAGAATGTAGGTTACCAGGCTCTGGGTGGGGATAATGGGAAGCTAAAGCTCAAGATGTACGGGGCTCCTATCTGGAATGAGGAAATGTTTTGGTAATGGATGGTGGTGATGGTATACAGCATTGTGGATGTAATTTAAAGCACTGAAATATATATCTGAATGAGATTAAAGGTGAAATGTTAGATTGTACGTATAGTTATAGAATAAATTTTTTTTAAATCCATGAAACCCACTACACACACAGGGAACCCTAAGTTAAACCATGGACTGTAGTTAGTAGTATAATTATAAAACTGCTATTACCAATCGTAACCAGTGTTCCACATCAGTGCAAGGTATTAATAAAAGGTTGGTATATGGGAATCCTGGATTTTATGCATGGTTGTTTTGTAAATCCACAACTCCTCTAATAAGGAAAAAATAGGCAAAAGACTTGAACAGAGATTTCTCCAAAACGATACACCAGTGCCCTCTGAGCACATGAAAAAATGCTCAGTATCATTAGTCACCAGCGAAACGCCAGTCTAACCACAATGCGCTACCACTTCACATCCACTAGAATGACTGTGACAAATTTTTTAAAATGGAAATAGTAAGCATTGGCAAGGATGTGAGGAAATTGGAATCCTCGTGCACTGCTGTTGGAAATATAAAACGGTACAGCTGCTGTGGAAGACAATTTGGCAGTTCCACAGAAAGTTAAACATAGAATTACCATATGACCTGGTACTTCCACCTCTAGGCATATTCCCAAAAGAACTGAAAACAGAGATTCAAACAGATACCTCACGTCAGTGTTCACAGCAACATTATTTGCAATATCCAAAAAGGGGAAACAACCCAAGTGTCCATTCACAAATGAGTGGATAAACAACATGTGGTAATACGCATTGGAATATTATTCAGCCATAAAAAAGAAAGGAAGCTCTGATACATGCTCATAACGTGGGTGAACCCTGAAACATTATGCCAAGTGAAGTAAGTCAGACACGAAAGGACAAATATTGTATAATTCCACTTACATGAAATATGTAGAACAGGCAGATTCATAGAGATAGAAAATAGACGAGAGCTCACCAGGGCTGGAGGCGGGGGAGGGGGAGTTATTGCTTAACGGGGCCCGCATCTCTGTTTGGAGGAATGAGAAGTTTTGGAAATGGATCATGGTGATGGTCGCACAGCATCGTGAATGTAATTTTATGCCACTTAAAATGGCTTTTAAAAAATACTACAAAGGAACAAAAGTTTTATATATATAGAGAGAGAGAGAGAGGGAGGGAGAGACAGAGAGAGAGAGAGAGAGAGAGAGCCTGATTTAACCAGGACTGGGATTTTGCTAACTGAGCATAAGGAAGGGAGAGAAAAAGAGTGAGAGAGCTAAGGGTTTATGGAAAAATAAAAATCATCTTTGTAATTCACCATAAGAAAATATAAAAGCCATACAGTCCTCTAAATAGATAAGGAAAAAACCCACACTTGGCAAAATACAAAATCTATTCCTGATTCTTTAAAAAAAAAATTCCCAGCAAACTAGGCATGGAGGGAATTTTTCTCAAACTGATTAAAAGCATCTGTGAAAAAATTACAGCTAATATCATCCTTAATGGTGAAAGCCTGAATGGTTTCCCCCTAAGACTCAGGGACAAAGTCAGGATGTCCACTCATAACTTTCTTTTGAATTTTACTGGAGATTGTATAGGTAAAAGAAAATGTAAAGGATGTGTAAAGCACATAGAATGGATGGCTCCTAGAATACAGCACCCTGCGATAAATCTGAGCCATTATCTTTACTGAACATCTACTCGAACAATGCATACAAATAACACAGAATCAAGTTCTATTGACACGTCCACGGGAAGAAGGAGACGGGAAAAAGATGGAAAGCGTCTCAGATGTTAACACTGATAAACCACCTCAAAACTTTCAAAAGAAAAAAATATATGAAGAAGGAAAGTCTGTGGCTTCCTCTCAGGCTTTTCCTGCCTGTGCCCCTTGCTCTCTCTCTGATCACTTGCTCTGGGGAAGCTGTGCCATGGGCAGCCCCATGGACAGGCCGTCTTGGAGCGGCACCGAAGCCTCCTGCTGCGGACATGAGCCTGGAAAAGCCGCTGCTCCAGACCCAGCCCCACCTCGAAAGCCTGCAGTCTCAGCCACCTTCAGGGCAGCCTCAGGAGAGACCCTGACGCAGCCAAGGGGCATCAACTAAACCACTCTTAGATTCTCTCAGAACTGTGAGACCATAAGTGTCTGCAGCGTTAAGCCGCTTAGTGTGGGGTTATTTGTTACACAGCAGTAGATACCTAATACAGCTGTGAAAGCATCAAATGATACTTGGGATAAAAGGATCATAAGCTCCATTTTGCATCCCTGGAAGCTGGGGCTTAAAGAGGAACAGCCACCCGTCCAAGGCCGCACGGCCGCCGTCCCAAGGTGCCTAGCTACTGGCACGGCCGCCATCCCAAGGTGCTAGCTGCTGGCACAGCCACCGTCCCAAGGTGCCTAGCTACTGGCACGGCCGCCATCCCAAGGTGCTAGCTGCTGGCACAGCCACCGTCCCAAGGTGCCTAGCTACTGGCACAGCCACTGTCCCAAGGTGCCTAGCTGCTGGCACGGCCGCCATCCCAAGGTGCTAGCTGCTGGCACAGCCACCGTCCCAAGGTGCCTAGCTGCTGGCACAGCCACTGTCCCAAGGTGCCTAGCTGCTGGCACAGCTGGGATTCGAACCCAGGTGCGCTGACCCCAAAGCCCGTGGCCCTTCCACTTGGCAGCACAGGGGCTGGGGAGCAGGTTAGGAGCCCGGATGTAGAAAACGGTCGTCCAGGGTGTGGCCCTCGGCGATTCACCTGGAGAGGCTCGTCTGGGACTCACCTGGCTGTTCACACCTGAACTTGGGAATCTAGGGCGCTGTTTGCCCCACTGTACCGTGGCGAGCAGTTAATGGCAGGCAAGACAGGAACCTTTTCACCTCTAGGCATGAAGGTAACCCACCCTTGAACTGTGGCTGGCGAGGGGGTCAGAGGTCACAGATAGGCTGGCCGGGCCCTCATGTTCGGGGGCTTGTGTCAGCTTGAATTTTGAGAGTCCCCAAAAGCAAAGGATTGTGTTTTAACCTGCTCCCTTCCTGGGAAAAGGCTTGATTCTGCCACGTGAGAGAACGGCGGGACAAGAGAGGCCCAGGAAGACTCGGGCCCGTGCCTGCGCCCCAAGAGCCGGCAGCCGCTGGAGGGAAGGCCGAGGCCCCCGCAGGGCTGGGCGGCCAGCTCGCCCCCCAGGCGGCGCAGTGCGGGGGCCACAGCGGCTGGCTTGGGGAGGAGACAGCTCTGCTGACACCCCCCTGGGACGTTTCGTGACCTTGGAGCTGTGTGAGCTTTCACCCGAAGCAAGCCCCACTGTAAAAGCCAACGGATTCCGGTGCTTTGCCCCGCCAGCCCTTTGGCAGACGAAAACAGACATCAACCCCAAATTCCCCAGGTGGGCCAGACTGCCCCGCGATCCTTCCCAGCACAGCAAAGTGCCGGAGACAGGTGGCGGTGAGCCAGCCGCGCGCCGCAGACTGGACGACGCGGCCCGGCAGCGACACGACACGTTCTGACTCTCCATCCCCTCCCTGCGGGTGGAACTCCGAGGGAAGAGCGCCTTTGGCGGTGTTTTTAGTGACGGCGTAGCCCAGGAGGGAAGGGGCCCTTACCGCGTGGGGCTGGGGGCCGCCCCGAGCAGAAGGGACTCGCGGCCAGGGGACAGCCTCCGCGCAAACTGGAGAGCGGGCCGCCCGGGGGCAGGAGGCAGGGCTGCACGCGGGAAACTGAGGCAGGGCTCCTTTGCAAGGGCTCCGAGAGCTTGAACTGAAATTCAGGTTACCCTCGTGCGGCCGAGCTGGCGCGGGCGTGGTCTATTAAGTAATACCCAGGACAGTGGGGACGGTGTCTGTGGTTTCCACCCGACTGGCAAAGGGCTCCGGGAACAAAAACGGTGCCGAGCCCCTCCCTAAGGGCCGCGGCCAGCCAGCGCCGGAGTGCGGCGGACTTTGGGGGACGCCGGGCCTCGCCCGCACCTTGATTTTTTTTTTTTTAATTTGTATTTATTTTATTTCTCTCCCCTTCTCCTCCCCCACCAGTTGTCTGTTCTGTGTCTATTTGCTGCGTCTTCTTTGTCTGCTTCTGTTGTTGTGAGCAGCACGGGAACTGTGTCTCTTTTTGTAGTGTCATCTTACTGTCAGCTCTCCGTGTGTGTGGTGCCATTCCTGGGCAGGCTGCACTTTCTTTCGCGCTGGGCGGCTCTCCTTATGGGGCGCACTCCTTGCGCGTGGGGCTCCCCTACGCGGGGGACACCCCTGCATGGCAGGGCACTCCTTGCGCGCATCAGCACTGCGCATGGGCCAGCTCCACACGGGTCAAGGAGGCCCGGGGCTTGAACCAGGGACCTCCCATGTGGTAGACGGACGCCCTAACCACTGAGCCAAGCCCACTGCCCGCACCTTGATTTTGATGTAAGCCTCCGGAACCGCGAGATGAAAACCCCGGGTTGTTAAGCGAGCCCACGAGGGGCGTCGGTCACAGCAGCTTGCACTCCCCGCTTGGAGGAGCCGGAGCTGCGGGCGGCCCCGCTTGCCTGCCGGGGGCGCAGGGTCCGAGAGGGCTGAGGCGGGGGTCTGCGGACACCGTGGGGGCTTCCAGTGCCCCTCCTGGAAGCAGGGCTGAGGGCTGGCTGGGGCGAGACCCCGGGACCCGACACTCAGGCTCACAGAGGAGTCCCCAGACCAGCGTCCTTAGTTCCCCGGGGGACTTGGAAGCACAAACTTCGGGCCTTCCCCAGGCCCGTGAAATCAGAAAGGGAGGCCGAGCCGCCTGTCTTGGCACTAGCTCTTGGGGTGTGTACCCAGGTAAACCCGAAGCCCGAGTCGGCCGCCTCCGACCCACGGCCCGCCGCCTGGTTTTGTATGACCACGAACTAAGACTGTTACATTTTTACCAGGTTGGGGGAAAATGTCCAAAGAAGAGCACTATTTTGTGACGTGAAAATTAGATGACATTCAGGTTTCAGTATCCATAAAGGAAGTTTTAGTGGCACACAGCCGCATGCATGCATTTTGCGTATCGTCTCTGGCTACGTTGCTCCTGCAACGTAGACCAAAAACACTATCTGGGGGACCAGATGTGGCTCCAGTGGCTGAGCACCTGCCTCCCACAAGGGAGGTCCCTATTTCGGTACCCAGTGCCTCCTGAAAAAATAGAAACAAACAACAAGCAAAACAAATGGAGGGAAAAAAACCCACCTCAGGGAAGCTAATGTGGCTCAGTGGTTGAATGCTGGATTCCCACATACGAGGTCCTGGGTTCGATCTCCAGCCCCAGTACTTAAAAACAAAACAAAACTATCTGCTATCTGGCCCTTTACAGAAATGTTTGCCAACCACAGCCCTAAAACAAGCTTCCCACCAAATTAAATGAGGGTCTGCACCTGGAGTCCACACTTCCTGAGGGGTCTGTGGATAAAATGCAAGGTGTGAACATGTGGATGAGAAAATAATTGCATCTTGACGGGGCCTGGTTTTGAACTCAGCTAAGCGTCTCCTGCCTTCACAGATGGAGGCGACAAACAGCAGCCGAGCTGCAGCCTGAACCACGTCGCACCGCAGGAACATCTCGGAACAGCCTCTGCTCGTCACGATGGGAAGTGGCAGTCCACTGAGGCCCACTGTCCTGGGCTGTCTTTTGTGCACCCCAGAAAACTATGTTCTTAAGCTAACCCATTCCTGCGCCTGTAAAGCAGTGTAGACGGAAGGGGGCTTTTGATTAGATTCAGTTGAGGGACCTCTGATTAGATCTCTTGATGAGATGGCTTCGGGGCTTTGGGATGGGCTGCGTCAGTGAGGCAGGACTCAGGTGGGGTCTCCGCCCTCTCGCTGGGTCTGATAGAAACTGAGAACACTCAGAGCGAGAAGAGACACGGAGAAAGGGGCATCTGCCGTTTTGACCTGCCGTGTGAGAGGACTCCAGGGTCAGCTACAGCTGCAGAAAGACAGAGAAGCCCCGAGAGGCTGAAGGAGACGAGGCCCAGCTGAGCTCGAGGAGAAAGTAGGGAGAGACCCGCGGACCCACCGCCTTGCCTCCCCGCCTGGCAGGGCTCCCGGATCACCAGCAGCAGCCTCGGGCGGGAAAGCCTCGCGGATGGTGCCTTGATTCGGACGTTTTTGCAACCTCAGAACTGCAAGTTTTTACCCTAATAAAATTCCCATTATAAAAGCCAATCCATTTTTAGTATTTTTGCATTGGAAGCCCTTTGGCAAACCCAAACACCCACTATTTGCTCTTGCTAATGAGAAGATTAATACATATGTCTATTACCATATCCCAACTGTATTTGCTAATATTTTGATAAGTGTCTTTCATTATCATTGGTCTCCTTTGTAACCCTCTGTATTTTATTTTGTGCATTTAACAACGTTATTCTGAGAAGGAGCTCAAGACACTAAGCATTTTGAAACACCTCTGGGCAGGGGATCCCTAACCTAAGGCAGGGGGTTTGCTTGTGTAGCCCACTCCTCCCAGCACAAAAGGGCTGCCTGGACACTTTGGTCAACGACCAAGGCCCCAGTGCCTCCCAAGGAGATGCCCGTGACTGTGCTAACCTCTTACGGGGCAGACCAGGAGGCCCAGGCGCCCAGCAGGAGCCGGGGCACAGCAGAGAACAAGTGGAAGGAGTGTTCCTGCTCTCAGGGCTGGCCGGAGGCTGGAAGGACAGGCGAGGCTGCTGGAAGGAGGCCTGGGGGCAGCGGTGACGTGCCCGGATGAAGCCGGGCTCTGCCTGGGCCCGAGGCCCCGGTGCAGCCGGCCAGCGCCACCCTCTAGCTCCCACTCCAGCCAGCGGCCGCCTGTGCGCCCTCCAGCGCTGTCTCCTTCCACGGGGCCTCTGCCCATGCCGGTCCCTCCTGGGATGCTCTGCTCTGCTTACCTGGCCAACACCTGCTTGTCTGCAGAGCGCAGAACTCAGAGCAAATGGCCCTTCCTGGGGGAGCCCCACCCCAGGTCTTTTTTTTTTTAAGATTTATTTTTCATTTATTTCTCTCCCCTGTCCCCCCACCCGGGTGTCTGTTCTCTGGGTCCATTCGCTGTGTGTTCTTCCATAACTGCTTCCATCCTTATCAGCAGCATGGGAATCTGTGTTTCTTTTTGTTGCGTCATCCTGCTGTGTCAGCTCTCCATGTGGGCGGCACCATTCCTGGGCAGGCTGCACTTTCTTTCGCGCTGGGCGGCTCTCCTTACGGGGCGCACTCCTTGCGCGTGCGGCTCCCCTACGCGGGGGACACCCCTGCGTGGCAGGGCACTCCTTGCGCGCATCAGCACTGCGCATGGGCCAGCTCCACACGGGTCAAGGAGGCCTGGGGTTTGAACCGCAGACCGTCCATGTGGTGGGCAGACACCCTAACCACTGAGCCAAGTCCACTTCCCCACCCCAGTTCTTTTCCTCCCGGCGGCACCCCGTAAGCGCCCCGGCCTTAGTCGGTCATCACGCTGTTGGTGTCCACAGAAGTCCTTCCCACTGGAGCACCCGCCCCGCTGCTGGGCCCGCTGCGCCCGGCTCCCAGCTGCCCTCTTCACTCTCAGTGGACAGGAGCCCTTTGTGCAGAGCCTGCACTTCCTGCCCCCTCCTGGAGGGCCTGCCACCAGGGACGAATGGACGGGGTGTGCCGAGCCCTGCCCCCTCGCCTCCCAGCACCTCTCCACGCTGCAGGGCTCCCCGAGGCATCGGCCGAGGCTGGCGCTTCACTGGCCCCGCATCCTGCCGGGCTCCGTCCCTGCCCTGTCCTGCTTCTCCGTCTCCCCAAAAGTCACCTGTTCAAGGATCCTGGTTTCAGTCGCTCCTCCTAGGGAACTGAGACCAAGACCCTCTGCGTCTGCCCCCCGTGCCCCCCACGGCATGACCGCTCCCGGACGGCAGAGCTCAGCCTGCCGGCCTCCCACCCCATCCCCAGCGTCACGCACGCAGCGGCGGTCCACGACGCTTGTTGGAGGGATGAGTGGCGCTCCCATTTCTCAAACAGGGAAACCGAGGCATAAAACACATACAGGGGAGACGCCGGGATCCAGGCCTTCCGGGTGTCAGCCCAGCCACGGGTGAGCAGGGCCCCCATCTGTGAGTTCTTGGCACCACCAAGGGGGGAGAGGGCTGGGGGGCGCCCGGAGCCTTCCGCGGCTCAGAGCCCCTGGCAGTGGGAGCCCTCCCCCCTCCCTGTTTCGCTCTCAGCGCGCGGCCCCCGCCCGCAGGCCGGGCTGTTGCTCTAGACAGACGCCAGCACCTGCTGCGCGCCAGGCCCTTGGCACTGGAGATGCTGCAGTGACAGCAAACGACCTGCCCTCGCATCCCGGCACGGCCCAGCAGACAGCAGACAAGCAGGCCCAACACTAAGGGTGGTCTCGAGAGAGCAAGACGGACTGGCACTCTCTTCACTGGGTGAAGGAGGGCCAATCTGAGGTGAGATTTGAGCCCAGACCCACAGGGTAAGGAGGCAGATTGGCACAGCGCCGAGGGGAAAGCATCCCAGCCAGCAGGAGTGGCAAGTGCAAAGGCCCTGGGGTCCCGGGCAGGCGGCACGCTCAAGGAACTGACGGGAGCGGGGGTGCCTGGGGTGCGGCAGGCCGCCCTGGCTGTGGGAGGAGTGGAGAATTTTATTTTCAGAGTGGCAGGAAGCCAGGGGGGTTCCAAGCAGGGGGACAAGAAGCCTGACTCGGGTCTTAGTAAGATCCGCTGGGCCGTGTGGAGGGAGGGCTGTGGTGGGCCGGGGTGTCCCCGAGCCCCCACCCTCCCGCTGGGAGCCAGGAGTGGACAGGCAGGCGCGCGCTCGGCCCGGTGCCCAGCAGAGGCCAGCGGGCGGTTGACTTCCGAGTGCAGGGGGCTGGCCTCCACCTGGCGCGACTCCAGCTGCAGCCCCGGCCCGGCTGGCAGAGGCGCCGGGAGGCCTGGGGCACGGGGGGACGTCACCTGCCGGCTTGGCGCGCGAGGCGGCTCGCATCCTCCAAGCCATGGGCGGACTCCTCGTGAAACAGGTGGGCACGGCCTGGCGGGGGGGGGTCCCAGGACGCCCCAGGAGCCTCACGGGAGGGCAGGGGTCTCGCGGGGGCCCCTCCCCATCCCCCGCCCCCTTTCTGAAAGCAGAATCCCAGTGGCACTCATCCACCCGCAGGGGGCAGTAACGCCCAGGGAGCGCCAGGGCCGGACGCAGCCAGACCCGCTTCCAGCCGCAGCGGAGGCTCCCTGCGTGACCCTGAACCACGACCTTGAGCCGGCGGAGCTGGCGACCTCCGCCCTTCCGCCCAGGCCTCCCTCTGCGCCCGCTCCCCCCAGAGGGGTCTGCCGAGACCACCGATGGCGAGTGCCCGAGCGGAGAGCGGGGCGCCTGCCCAAACGCCACCCGCCCCCCCCCCCCCGCTCTGTTTCAGCCAGTCCGAGGCCAGCAATTATTATGAACGCCCCCTTCTGATAGATGGGGAAACTGAGGCAAGGGGCCAAGGCAGTCTTCCTTGGGCTCTGATGTGGCCAGGCCCTCACACCGTAGGGCCCCCACACCTGGCCCGATACCTGGCTTCACCCCGGGCTCCTCATTGGCCCCATCCTGGCGTGTACGGCGCCCGCACCTGGCCCAGCCCCTGGCTGGCTACCTGGGCTGCGCACGGCCCTACGCATCGCTCCCTCACTGCCCTACGCCTGGCCCCGTCCCTGGCTCTGTACCTGGCCCCTTACCTGACCCTACACCCCGCCCCACTCCTGGCTCGCAGCTGAGCCCAGACATGGCCCTATACGGAGCTCCACGCCTGCCCCGCATGTGGCCCCTTCGCTGGTTCTGTGTCCGGCCTCACACCTGGCCCCACCCCTGGCCCCACACCTGTAGTCACCGCTGGGGCCCCTCCAGAGGGAGGGGGCGGTACGGAGGCCCCCGCAGCCGGGCCCCATTCGGGCTTGGATTCCAGCTGGCAGAGTCTCAGGGCCGCCTCCAGGGCTTCGAGACGCCGACCAGCTCGGGGTCCCCCTCCCCCCGCAGACCCTTCCAAGAAGCCTCCCCTGACCCCCCGCGGGCCCCTCCCAATCTCCTGCTGCACTTACCGCCCGCGCAGGCCACCACTCCCCAGGAAGGACTCCCGGCTCCGTCAGCAGCTGTCTGGAATTATTATCTAAATCCCATCCGAGGAGGGTCCCCGGGGCCTCCTCCGATGCCATGCGGGGGAGAGGAGAAACCTCCCGCTGCAACAGCCTGGGTAGAGAAAAGGATTCTCTGCCTCTGGGGTTTTTCCTCCCACGGAATTTTCTCGAGCTTCTGCTCCTTGTTTACGGCTTGCTTAATAGATGAGCAGGCAGCAGCGCCTGCCCGCAGCCCCACAGGGTTTACTTCATCATCCGAGACCTCATCAGCCGGATTCGCTGCCCCGGGCCGCTGAGATCCCGGGTCCACGGCCCTGGGTGCCCACGGAATGTCCGGTCTCCCCCAACGGGCCGCTCGCCCCTCTTCCCGGCCTCTGCCCTCGCTGGGCCCCGTGCCTCAGCCCCCTTCCGCCCGCTGCCCCCCACCCTGCCCCCCAGGGCTCTGGAAGGTGCTGAATTGCATTCCCCCCCAGCAGCTCCCCAGCCCGGGCCCTGCGTGTGAGCCCACCTGGAAACAGCACCTCTGACGCCGTGAGGCGGTCAGGTAAAGCCAAACGGATTCAGGGAGGACCCTGACCCAGGAGGCCCGCAGTCCTTACAGACTGGACCAGCAGGCGAGAGAGGCGGCCCGTGCGGAGCCCGGGACCCGGCGAGACCGGCCCCACCGGCCACCGCAGCTTCAGACAGGGCGGCCAGCACCCGGACTGCGGACTTCTGGCCTCCAAACGGCGCGGCAATCCGTCCCTGCTGTTCAAGCAGGCTGTCTAGCAGCCCAGGGAAGCAGGCACCCAGCTCCACGGAAGGGACACCAAATGCCTCCAGGCACCTGCTCCCGGCCCCCGCCCGCCCCTGCCCGCTGGGGCTGGGGGCTGGGGGCTGGGTGCGCCCCTCCCGCCCGGCCCTTCCCTTCGCCGTCCCCTGCCGCCGGCTGTGAGTGCTGGACAAGCACACCGCCTGGGGCGGGGCAGGTGCTCACCAAATGTTTGGAGAAGGAAGGAAAAGCAGGAGGCAACAGCTCAGAGAGGGTGAGGGAGCTGCCCCAGGTAGCACAGCCCGGGAGAGGCCCAGGCGTTGCATCACCCGGGCTGGTGGTCCTGGGTTGGAGCTCATGACAATGACAGCCCGTAGCCCCTGGGGGTCTGCGACTCCATGGTCACGCTGGCAGGACCCACCGCACCCGGGGTCGACCCGCAGGCTGCGTTCTGTCCCTTCTGCCCGTAGCTGCCGTCACGTCCTGACGTCACCTCGAAGGCCCGTCCCTGGGCGCCCCTCACCCCCACAACCCAGGGGCCGACGAGTCCCGGTGAGCAGCGGCCCGCGGCGGCCGGACCTTCAAAACACACATCTCGACACAGCGGCGTTCCAAGAGATCAAAATGCATTTAATGTGGTCTAGTCTCGTCGCCTACGTCTTTAAATACCGCTATGTATTGAAAATAACATGAAAATTCTCCCGCGTCATCATTTAAAATAGATTTGACATCGTCCGGCCTGACAGGGGGCCCATGCACCTGCACAGGGACCTCCAGGAGGCGGCTCCCCTCCCCCGCCCTCCCGGCCCGCCCAGCCCCGGGACCCTCAGGGGAGGCAGGGCCGGTGCACGCAGGGACAGGGGGGCGGGGGGGGGGGGGGGGGGAGCGGACAAGCACCAGGGGAGGGGTGGGAGGGGCCCACCGCGTTCCGAGCAGCACGCACGGGAGTGCACACGGACCCACCCGCCGCCCCCTGCGCGCCCCACCCCCTTCTGGCGCTCACAATCACCCGCGGAGCTGTTCACGTCCACACACCTCGCACACGCGCATCCACACGTACAGCCGCGCAGCCATGCCGCTCCCAGGAGACAGGCGCGCCCCGCCAGCCCTGCGCACAAAGCCCCGCACGGTGGGGTCCCGGAAACACCCACCGCGGGAAGGTACCACACTCGTGCGCTCACACTCACAGGAGCACGCCCACCCCCACACAACCCGCACCCAAGTACTCCTTCGGATCCCACTCCCACACACACGTAGCCATGGCCCTGGGCACAAGTACACCAACCCCCCACCCTCGCACACGCGCCCCACCTGTGCACGTGGGTGTGAGCAGGGCACAGCGGGGGGCGAACAGGTCAGCTGAGTCGGCACTCCTGCTGGCATGCACGCCGACAGGTGCGCGCGGGCCGAAGGCTGGTAAGCGCCGCTCACCACGGCGTGACCCACGCAGCCCTGAATATTTTTGCCAGTGTGTTACAAACGCAGCTCCATACACACGGACACGGCCGTGCACGCTCGTGCCCTCACAGGCAAAGCCGTGGCTGCCCACACTGCACCCACACACACAGATGAGATGATTCCACCCGTGAACTCGGGCGCGCGCGCACACCGGCCTGGCCCGCTTTTCCTTCCAAGCCGCTCAGTCTCTGGGGCAGAGGCGCAGACGCCGGGTCTTCGGCCACGTCCGAACCTTAAACCTTGTGCATTCCAGGAAGCACGAGGGCGGGCACCAGCACGTGGGCACGCCCCGGCCCGGCACACAGCCACACGTGCGCACGCGCACACACGCACCCCACCGCGCCCAGGCCTCACACCAGCCCGCGCGCGAGCGCAGCCACGCCCCCAACCCACCATGTCACTGCCCACCCCCCATTCCCCCGCGCGTGCACGCGCGCACCCTCTACGCACATGCGCACCCTCTACGCACACGCTACCCTCGGGCACAGGTCCGGCTCGTCCCGCCCGCCCTCCCGTTTCAAGAGCCCTGAAGAGGGAAACTATTTTGGTCTTTAGCAATAAATAAATAAATAAATAGTTAAATAAATGGGAGGGGAGGGGCGAGAACCGAGAGGGCAGGAGGGTTTCAGAATGCAGCCACCCGAGCGCCTCTGGCTAGGGACGAAGGGCAGCTGGGGTGGGGGTGCCGCGGCCCGCAGGGTCTGAGGGGGTCAACAGCCCCCCGGGGCGAGGCCTTCCCAGGCCACGGAGATGGCCGGGGTGCGGGCAGCGGGGCACCTGCTGGTCCCCCGGGGGTGGAAGAGCCGCCCATGCTGGCCTCAGGACCTCGGGCAGCAGGGCAGGGCCCGGCAGGGGCCCGTGAGGGCACGGCGTGTCCTTCCCTAGACCTCGGCCTGGCACTTGGGGCAGGGGCGTAGGGTGGCGACAGCGAAGGCTCTGGCACCAAGGTGCTCCCACGGGACCTCACCTCCGCCCCGCCCTGGAGCACTGGTCGCTCTGGTTTTGGGGTGGGCGGCCGGCGTGGGGGTTCCTCCAGCAGGACCTGAGAGGAAGGCACTGCCTGGGGTTCAGTCTTCTGAGCCAAAGACTTGGGTGGGGCCGGGGGGCCAGGCAGGGTGCTGGGAGCCGGGCTCACCTTGGGCCCAGGGTGGTGGGGTGCCCTGCCCACGGCCACCTGACTGGGACCACTGCCGCTGTCAGACCCTTGGTGGACCCTGGCTGCTCAGAGCTGGGGCGTCTCTAGCCGCGGCCGGAGGGTTAAGATGGACCCCCAGCCTCTCCTATCCCCCCAGTTGTTCATTCACTGGGCAGCCTGAGACGTTCCCTTCACCACTCTGACTCAGTTTCCCCACTTGGGCACGATAAGGCCTTGAGTGCCTTCTGCTTCCGAGCTATCCTCAGGGCACAGATTGGAGGTGACTGGCCAGGCGGGTTGGGGAGACAGGGACCCTCCAGTTACTGTCTCCCGATGGGCCTGGGCACCAGAGGAGAACCTTCTTTGCTTAAGGTGCTGGGTGGGGCCTGGGCTCCGTGCCAGGGCTGTGCCCCGGCAGCCCTCGCCTTCTCCACCAAGACAAGGCTGTGCTGGGAGCTGCTGGCTTGGGGGCTTGCTCTGGGCTAGCAGAATGAACTAGAAACAAGGGGACCCCAAATGCCTTCCTGATGTGGGGCCCCGTGGAGGCCCCTCCCACTCTCTCACATCCCGGGAGGAGCAGCAGCCCTAAAGCCTTGGGGAGTTCTTGAGACTTGAGCAGGGAACGCAGGCCTGGTCGTCTCCCTGGGGAGGGAGGGGTGACAGTGGCCCCCGCTGCCCTGCTAAGATCCCCTCTCTGCCACGCTGCAGCAAAGCCCAGCACAGCCGTGTCCCTCGTGAAGGGGGCAGGGCCGTGGCCCCGTGCCAGGTGGGCCGGGGGCAGACGGAGGGTGGGGACAGGTACGTCTGCAGCGGGGGAGGATAAGAGCGTCCAATAAAAACAGGAACTTGAGCCGGGAGACCCGGAGTCGCTAAGGCACAACTCACTCTGCGCGGCCGAGCGGGGACCGGGCGTGCCCCGTTGCCTTCCTGGTTGGGGACCGCCGGCTCTCCCAGAGCCGAGGCATTCCCACGTTCCCAGGAGCTCCCCAGCACGGGGGAGATGGAGGCCTCTGGGCAGACATTGGAGACAGAAGCAAAGCTGGACACGAGGATGGGGGGGCGGGGGCCGGGAGAGGCAGTGCACCCCAGCGGCAGGCCCTGCACCTGCCCCGCGCCGCGCTTCCACCGTGCAAAGGCCAATCAGGAAGCGGGAGCCCACTCGCCACCCCCGACGACATCAGAGAGCTTTTACTGCAACCCCTTAACGCGGCCCGGCTCTTCTATCTCGAACGGAAGCTGACTCGTCTTCTGAGCATAAGGGCGCCGCGGAGGCCCTAAGACTTGTGCTTGCTGCCAGGGCCGCTGCCCTCCGCCCACGGGTCTAGACCCCTGCCCGCCTCGGCAGGGAGGAGGGGCCGGCCCGCCTCAGGGAATCTTCTGGAGCCTTCCTCCGGCTAACTGCACGCCGGGGCGCCGAGGGACTGCTCATTGTCCTTTTTTTCAACCCCACAAATTAATTTTTAAAAATTTTAAGTCCCGTTTTAATTTTTTTTTTTTTTTTTTTTTTGGTCATCAGTCTTACTCAAGGTAAGAATGAGAAAGCCAAAACCGGTGTTAAAAACCAGCAAGGGGCCCTGCAGCCCCCGGCCTTCGCCCCCAGACACCGTCGGCCTCCTGCTTTGCCACCTCCAGGCTGGCGGCCACGCTCCCTCCGGGTGGGAGCTCCCGCCCCCCGCGGCCCACCCCAGGGCACAGCGGGGAGGGTCTGCCCACTCCGGCTGCCCGCTCTCCCGCCACCCTCCCGAGGCGACTGCGAAGAAACGTAAAACGGTTAAAACGCGACTGAGTCCGCAGCCCGGGGCCCCCGGCCCGCCCCGCCCACGGCCGGGCCCACCGGGCCTGCGCCCCGCGGGGTACACGCTGGACCGCGGCCTGGCCGGCTCAGATCTCCGACTCGCGCCTGTAGGGCCGCTGTTCCAGGGCGCCGCCCCCCGCCTGGAGTCGGTCAAACTCGTGCCTGTTCTGGGGGCCGAGGCCGTCGCCGCGGCCGGCCCCGTCGTCCTCCTCGTCCTCGTCGCGGCTCAGGAAGGCCAGCTCGTTCTCGTAGCAGAAGGAGCTGGCGCCGGGGAGCAGGAACTTGTTCTCCACCAGGTCCTTGGCGCTGCAGCGGGGCGTGGAGGGCACCTCGTAGGTCTTGTGGAAATGCGCGTAGTCGATCTTGTACTGGCTCTTCTCCTCGAAGAGCACCGGCTCGAAGCGGTGGCCCCAGAGGATCTCGCTGGCCAGGTAGGAGCTGCGGGCCTGCGTGGTCATGGCCGTGGCCTCCACCATGCCCTCCAGGATGACCACGATCTCGAAGTCGTCGGTCTCCAGGTCCTGCCGGCTGATGCCGAAGAGCGGGCTGGCCTCGTCGATCTCGTGCAGGATGGTGATGGGCGAGACCAGGAAGATGCGGTCCAGGCCCTTGTCGAAGCCCACGTCGATGTCGATCTGGTCCAGCGGGATGTACTCGCCCTCCTCGGTGACGCGGGGCTTGATGAGCTGCGCCCGCACGTGGGCCTCCACGATGTGGCTCTTGCGCAGGTTGCCCACGCGCCACATGAGGCAGAGCTTGCCGTCGCGCAGCGCCACCACGGCGTTGTGGCTGAACAGCAGCGTCTGCGCCCGCTTCTTGGGCCGCGCCATCTTGGCCATGATGGCGCCGATCATGAAGGAGTCGATGATGCAGCCCACGATGGACTGGGCCACCACCATGAACACGGCCACGGGGCACTCCTCCGTCACGCAGCGCAGCCCGTAGCCGATGGTGGTCTGCGTCTCGATGGAGAAGAGGAAGGCCGCCATGAAGCCGTGCACCTGCAGGACGCAGGGCGTGCGGCCCCGGTCCTCGGCCGCCGCCGGCTCCAGGTCCCCGTGGGCCACGGCGATGACCCAGAAGATGACGCCAAACAGCAGCCAGGAGGCGAGGAAGGCCAGCGAGAAGACGAGCAGCAGGTAGCGCCAGCGGATGTCCACGCAGGTGGTGAACATGTCGGCCAGGTAGCGCTGGGACTTCTCGTCCATGTTGGCGAACTCGATGTTGCACTGGCCGTTCTTCTTGACGAAGCGGCTGCGGGCTCGGCGCCGCGTGTGCACCTTGCCGTTGCCGAAGCCGTTGGCGCCCGACATGGTGACCAGGCGCAGCCCGTCCTCCTCGGAGGACACGATGCTGTAGGGGTTGGCCCGGCTGGCCGCGGTCATCCCGGGGGTGGGGGGGTCCTGGCACACCCCCAGGCTGGCTCCGGGTGGTGGGGCGGTGGCTGGGGGGGCTGGGGGTGCTCCTGCAGCAGAAACAGAGAAAGGTCAAGGCCGGGCGGGGCAGGACCCCCCACTCCGCGGTCCCTCCCACCCTGGGGCCCACGGACGTGACCGAGAGACTCTGAGACCTTAACTTACCCCGAAATGAGCTCGAGACCTTCCCTCCCAACCCTAAAGCAACTCCTCGCCCAGATCCCGGGATGCATCCGCCACCCCTCCTGCTCTCACGCCCACCTCTACTCCATCCGGAAATCCTGTTGGTCCTGCTTGCACCTCGCGGCCCCCAAGATCTCGCCCACGCAGCGTCGGTCCCCCCAGCCTCCCTGCTTGGCTACCCCCTGGCCCACCTCCCATGCCCAAAGCAGCCGTGGAACCTGGGAAGGCCCAAGTAGGGCCTGACCCTCCTCTTCCCAGAACCATCGCTGGCTCCCAGTTCCCTCAGAATCAGAGGAAAGCCCCTCTAGACCTGTAGGACCTCCCCGGCTGCAGCCCCCTTGGATCTCACCCTCCCTGTCCCCCGCTCTCCCCACTTCTTGGCTTCCTCCACGCTGGTCCTCAGATACTCCAAGCACACGCCCTGCAGTGCGTCCCACCCAGGCTAGCTCCCTGGCACCCCGGGGCCCTGGCTCCAGCGCTCGGCGCCCAGAGGCCTCCCTCCACCTCCTGGGGAGGCTCGCCCCCCGGCCACCCACCATACTCTCCTTCCCGGCTGCGGCCGGCGGCACTGCCACTTTGGACAGACGTCCATGGTGGTGCATCTGCTGCCCACCCCCCAGCACGAGC
Source organism: Dasypus novemcinctus (assembly GCF_030445035.2). Classification (NCBI taxonomy): domain Eukaryota; kingdom Metazoa; phylum Chordata; class Mammalia; order Cingulata; family Dasypodidae; genus Dasypus; species Dasypus novemcinctus. The sequence continues at coordinate 12,648,911 of NC_080693.1, forward strand.
CCAGGGTGGTGGGCGCTTCGTTTGGCTCGCCAGGGCATCTCCCCCACCCCACCCCACCCCACCCCACCCCACCCCACCCGGAACAGGCCTGGCACAGAGGGGTCTCCGTGCATGTCTGTGCAACGCACCCGAGCAGAGAAACAAGGACGGGCCTGGAGCGTGCACCACGTCTCCCCGCAGACGCCCCCAAGCTCGGTCCCCTGGCGCCTTTTTTTTTTTTTTTAAGATTTATTTATTTATTTAATTCTTCCCCCTCCCCTGGTTGTCTGTTCTTGGTGTCTATTTGCTGCGTCTTGTTTCTTTGTCCGCTTCTGTTGTCGTCAGCGGCACGGGAAGTGCGGGCGGCGCCATTCCTGGGCAGGCTGCTCTTTCTTTCACGCTGGGCGGCTCTCCTTACAGGGCGCACTCCTTGCGCGTGGGGCTCCCCTATGCGGGGACACCCCTGCGTGGCACGGCACTCCTTGCGCGCATCAGCACTGCGCATGGGCCAGCTGCACACGGGTCAAGGAGGCCCGGGGTTTGAACCGTGGACCTCCCATGTGGTAGACGGACGCCCTAACCACTGGGCCAAGTCCGCTTCCCCCCCTGGCGCCTCCTGATGCTCACCCTGCACCCCCACCCCGACCACCACACACCCGACGATATACTCACCCTGGACGTCAGATCACGGACACCCACATGCCGTACCCGGGGACTCCCCTCCCACTGCCAGCAGTGGTTTGGGGGGCACTTCCAGAGTCTGCGCCAGGCAGGGCTCGCCCACCACCAGACCTGTGCTTTCCTCGTCTACAAGCGAGGCCCGTGGGCTTGCCGCACAGGGCGCGTGGGTGCTCTGGGTGCCCGGTCAGCGACCCGCCTTCAGATCACCTGGGAGAGCACCCGCACCACCTGACCCAGTGACTGCAGGGCCCACCCCTTGATGCCGGCCCCACCCCACTGCCTGCAGGCCCCGCCCCCTAGGTGCTGGTCCCTCCCCCTCGCACCAGCCTGCCCACTGACTGCAGGCCCCTTCCCTTGGCGCCGGCCACGCCCCAGGTGCTGCAGGCCCCTCCCCTCAGTGCTGGCCCCGCCCCGGTGACTGCAGGCCCCTCCCCTTGGTGCCGGCCCCGCCCCACTGCCTGCAGACCCCGCCCCCTCAGCGCTGGCCCCGCCCCTCGGCGCCGGCCCGCCCCGTTGAGTGCAGGCCCCCACCACGTGCCACAAACCCACCTTGGCACCAGGCCCCACCCCCATTGGCCACGGGCCCCGCCCCTCCGCTCCAGGCCAGAGGCGGGGCTTCTGCGAGCCCGGGTGTGACGCCATCTGACGCCAATAGCCCCGGGCTGCAGAGCGTAGCTGCGGGTGGGGGAGGGGACGAGGAGAGGGTCTCCCCCACCGATGGGGACCCCCAGGAGCCCCTCATCCCCACCCCGCAGCACGATGAGTCCAGGGTGGGGCAAAGCCGTGCAGCCGGCGTGCTCGTCCGCGTTTTACAAGGAAGATGCCAGGCCCACGAGAAGGCCCGGGGCACCTGAGCGTGGGAGGGGGGCGGTGTGGGCGCAGGGCCGAGCAGGCTGCAAGCTCCCCGAGGCCCCGCCGAGCCCGCGGAGGGACGGACTGCCGTTCTCCACGCACAGCCCAGGCTCAGGTGCCAGAAGGCCTGCCCCGGCCACTCCAGAGGTGGCCGCGCGGGGACTCAGCCGATCTGCGGGCGGCTCTGAAGCCCCAGCTGGACCCAGGGACCTGGCTCCTGGCCAGTCCACACTGCCCGTGCCTCCCACACACCTGTTCCTCAAAGGTCAGCGCACCGCACAGCCACGGCCTGGGGGGGGACACGTTGTGAGCGCCACCGCAGCACAAAATGGCACGACCTCTGACCTCTGTTCCAACTACTTGGGGACAGGTGAGGGTGGAGCCCACCGGATACTGCAAACTGGGAACACTTCCCAGGGTCTGTCTCGGCCACGGGGATCTGTTGGATTCCCAGAACTTGACACAGAAAAGATGCTAGCAGGTGCATCTGTCACCTGACAGACAGAACCAGCTCCTTGCAAGGCAAGGAGAACACTCAGTGTGCTGCGGGCCTGGTGTGTGCCAGGCACAACAGTAAAGGCTCCTGAGTACCCCCACAGCAAGCCAACAAGGGAGATACACTGTTTACTTCCTACTCTCTGAAACCAGGCTCAGAGAGGTTAAGAGCCTTCCCCAAAGTCACACAGCCAAAGGCAGGAGAGCCAAGACTCGAACCCACGTCCAACGGATGCAAGCTCTCCTGCAGCAGGATCCCGGACTCTGCGATGGAAGTCTCTCCTCACTCCGCCGGCCTCCCTCCCACGGTTTGAGCCGACCACCTCACCACGGGTTCGAGGAGCTGAGAGCTGAGCCCGTAAGAGTGGACGCTGCTTCTGCCTGGGCCAGGAGGCAGGGGGCCGGCGGTGGGGGGGAGCCCCAGGGCTGCGCTCAGAAGACGGCTCAGCCCCAGATCCCTGGGCCCTCCGGGGGGAAGCCGCCGGATCCCGGGGGCTGGGTTTGTGTGGCCCGGAGGCCCGGAGGGACGTCCAGCGGGTCATGGCCGCTCCGGCTCCTGCTCTGAGAAGCTCGAGGCCTGCGGGGGACAGAATCGCAAAAATCAAAGGCCCGAGGCCCCGCTGGCTGTGGCTCCCCGGCCGGCGGGCCTCACACCGGCCGGCTCCCAGACGGGCAAGGGGGCGGCCGTGGCCTCTGGCCCCTCAGCCGGGACCAGGTACCGGAGCCTCGCCAGGTGGTGACACACAGGCTGGGACCCCGCCCCTGATGCCGACATCCTCCCTGAGACCACCAGGAAGAGCCGCGCCCTCTCCCCACTTCCCGGGCTGGAAACCTGGAGAGACGTCCCTGGCTGAAAGCTGCCAGCAGCCAGCAAGGAGCAGAGCTGCAGCTGGAGCCTCTGCTTCCGAGTCCTCTGCCCCTCAGGCCCCCTTTCCTGCTTTGTGCGTGTGTGCGAGAGTATGAGAGTGTGAGTGTGAGAGTGGATGAGTGTGAGTGTGTGAGACAGAGTGAGAGTGGATGAGAGTATCGATGACACTGAGTGTGTGAGGCAGTGTGAGTGTGAGAGTGTGTGTGAGACTGAGTATGAGAAGTATGGGTGTGGGAGTGTAAGTGCAGGTGAGAAAGGGCGAGTGGAACGTGTGCCTGTGAGAGAAGGTGTGTATGTGGGTGAGTGTGTGAGGAAGGAAACGCATGAGCACGTGTGAGGAGCCCGGGGATTTCCTGAGGGGATGTCTGTGGAGTGTGTGTATGAGAAGTACAGGTGTGAGAGCGTGAGACTGTGAGACACGAAGGTGCGTGAGAGGATGAGAGGATGTGTGGTGAGTGTGAGAAAGTGCGAGAGGATGTGCGAGCGCGCATGCGTGTGCGGACATGTGCGTGTGGCGAGATTCTGCGCGCGTGTGCGAGAGCGAGACCGCGTGGGTGAGCGAAGCACCACAGAGAAAGACCCGGCAGAGCAGGCGGGAGGAGAAGCCCCGGCGCCACGCGTTCCCCAAGCACGCGCCACACGCGCAGACACGGGTGCGGCAGGACGGTGACGCAATCCCGCCGGCGTTAGGGGCTCGCTTTGAGAACTGCGGGTCGAGGCCGTCAGCGGGGCGGCCAGACTCCTGCCCAGGGGCGCGGGCGGCGCAGGGAGGCAAGGAGGTCTCAGCAAGGACAGCGGATCTGCGGGGGAGGCCCCAGGAAGCAGGGCCGCCCCATTCCACAGACCGCGGGACCGAGGCCGGGGACAAGGGGTTCCAGGGCAACTCGGGGGCCCCAGAAGAGGACGACAATAGGACCCCCTGGGGGAGGCCCCGGGTGTCCTACCTGAGGAGACGGGGCCGCCGGCCCTGGAGGGGACGCGGGGCCCAGCTGCTCCTCCAGCCGCCTCCACGTCCGCGGGGCTCCGCCAGGGCCGGGCCGGCAGCTTTTAGAGGACACACCGGCCGCAGCCGCCACCTGACCCGGGGCGGGGCCCGGGAGCCAGTCACCGGGAGGTGCCCGGACGCAGCAGGCCACCCGGCTCAGCTCCCGCAGCCTCGGCGCCTCAGGTTTCGGCCACGTCCGGAAGGAGAGCAGGGAGGGCCTGGGCCACACACCCCCGTGCCAGGCCAGCGCGAGCGCGGGCCAAGGAAGACGCGGGGCCCTAGGAGGGCGGGGCGGGGCCTCCCCTCCCGTGGGTCAGCGGTCAGGCCTGCTCAGGGGCTGGACCCCCGCGGAGCTGCGACCCACCAGCCGTCGCTGTTTACGCGGCCCTAACACCTGCCCGCGCTCTTCTGGGCGCTCCAGTGGATTAACTCATCTAATCCCTACAACACTGCCACCATTATCCCCGATTTCCAGGTGAGGAAACCGAGACTCGGGGAGACTGAGTCACTTGCCCATTGGTCACGCAGCCACTCAGGGGTGGAGCTCCCAGCCCAGGGGGCGGGGGTGTGAAATCAGTGCCCGCCCCCCAGGCCCCAAGGCCCCTGCAGTCCATCTGGGTGGCTAAGACATATGAACACCCCTGAATCGAGGAACAAGAAAGCAAAGGCTCAACGACCCTCACCGGCACCCCTCACCTTCCAGCCCTTGCTTGGATACCTCCAGAGATGGGGCGCTCACTACCTGACGGTCAAACCCAACATCGGGGGAATCTTTAGAGGTCACTAGCTGCAGGGAAGGCCCGTGCGCCCCCTCCTCCATCCAGCACCCTCAGCAGACATCACTAATCAATCACAGCTCAGACTCTTTCCCCATCCAGGCACTATCCATCAGACTCAGCACGAGTGATTGAAAAATCCCACGCTCATTTTACAGATGTTGGGAGAAGGGCAGTGCCCTTGTTAGTCACACAGGAAGCGAGAGGCAGCGCCTGGAGGGAAAGCTCGGCAGGGACGGGGACAGGGAGGCAGGGGAGGAACGGCCGGAGCCGGGGGCTGGAGGTGAGCAGAGCTGCGCTGCTCGGGGACCAGCGAGGAGGCTGGCCCGGCCTGGAGGGGAGACGGAGCAGCGGGAGACAGAATCGGCGTTTCCGACGAGGACATCTTGTGCCCCTCACTGCCTGATTCCCTCCTGGAGGCCTGGCCAGGATTGCTCACCCAGTGGCGGGCAAACAGGCGGCGCCAATGCAGTCCAGGCGCTGTGCCATGCCCCGTGCTAGGCCCAAGGACAAAAAACAGCCACTACACCATGGTGGGCGTTGGGACGGCCCTTCCCCACAGACCCAGCCTGCACCGCACCACGGCCCTCCCGCCCCAGCTCCCAGCGTCTCTTCCCCGAGAGCCCCTCTGGCCCCCAGCCGTGCTCTGCCCGTGCCCGGGGCAGGCGGGAGCAGGGGGACAAACGCCCCGGCTCCCTCCCCGCAGGGGGTAGCCTCCGCTGTGCGTCCCCGCTGTGTCTCCAGGCTCCCGGCTGCACTGAGCTCCAGCTGCCCCCTGTGGCACCCTTCCTGCGTCCCTCCCACTTCCACACTCCTGCGAGGTCTTCCCGTGACCGGCGCCCCCTGAGCCGCGGGTGCTGGAGCCCTGGTCTCCTGGGCCCTCCTGACGGGGCCGGCGCGGAGGCCGCTGGACCTCGGAGCCCCTCCAGAAGGCCCGGCAAGCACCGCGCGGCCAGCGTGCTCCCCCCTTCCCCAGCCTCCCCCTCCCGCTCGGCCGACAGCGCCCCCTTCCCCGAGGCCCCCGCCCGAAGCCCGCCCTCCCCCCTCTGCTTCAGCCCCACGTCCAGCCGTCCCCCAAGTCCTGCGGAGCCTGACTCCTCCATCCTCAGAACCGTCCCCAGCCCCACGGTCCAGACAAGGCAACGGGTCCCGAAAGGGTCCCCGGGCTACCCCTGCCCCCACCACGCTAAAGGGAATGATTCACATCCTCCCATCTGCCCAGGACCCGCTGAAGGCCACCACTTCCAGGAAGCCCCCTGGCTTATCCAGCCCCCGGCTTCTCCCGTTAGAGCCAGAGGCTATTTCGCACGCGGCGCCAGAGTGGGTCTCGCCTGACCAACCTGAGGGCCCCCGCGAGGCTGGAGCAGGCCTCGGCACAGAGGAGGCACCCAGGAAGTGCTCTCGGCCGAGGTGCGGAAGTAAGTCTCTTGACGGAGGAACAGCAGGATCGGTGGATGAGGAGACGGGTGGACAGACGAGGCTGGCAGATGGCTGGCCGGCTGGGAGAGCAAACGGGCAGCCAGCTGTGTGCATGAAGGGGCGAGGGTGAGCAGATGGACGACGGGTGGCGGGTGGCGGGGTGGCCGGGTGTGCGGGCGAATGGATGCAAACACAGAAGAGCGCAGGTCCGGGACTTCATCTTACCTCTGGAAACCTGTCTTCTAGGTGACAGTGCTGAGCGGGCAAGCAGCTGTCTTCAGGGGAGCATCCACTGCGGCTGCCATTTCCCAGACACCGGGTGGGGAGGAGCCCGCGGCCGCGAGAGCCTGAAGCAAGAGCAGGGCCGAGTTAGCGCGGGGCAGGAGACCTCCCCGGGAGCCCCCCGCGGCGCGCCCCACCACACCCCCATCCCAGCTCTCAGCGGCACCCCAGCCCTCCCGGGACCGGAGGGTCGCACGGGACGTGTCCTCAGGAAAAAAACCAGCCGACAGTTATCGAATGCCCACTGCATACCAGACCCCGTGCTGGCCTTCGTCGTCCCGTCACCGCGTGGATCCCTCACGACACCCCACCAGGGCGGGGCTGCCGCTGTCCCCCCCAGGGAGGCCGATCACATGATCCTGCCCCCCGGTCACGAGCGCGTCCCCCAGAGGGCTCTTCCCGATGACAACCCCAGAGCCCGGCGGGGGACGGGGAGGGCCAGACGCACGCGACCTGCCTGGCCCCTGCAGCCCGCAGGCCTCGGTTTCCCCATCTGTCAAAGGGTCCCCCGGCCTTACAGGGAGAGGATGGGGGGCGCCCTTCCCGCCCTCCCGGCCCCCCAGCCACGGAGCCCGTGGACCCCGCCCTCCCGGGGCTCCAGTCCAGGCCGGTTTGTAATCCACGGGCGCACTGGCTTTTCCGGCTGGGATTAGGGAGCCCGAGGTGAGTCAGCCCCACACCAGGAGCCTCCCGCGCAGGAGGCAGCGGGGCGCGAACCAGCCGCCATCTCGGGCCAGGTGCTTTCTGTACTGGGGTTCAGGAGGCATCTGTCGTCCCCCTCCAGGGTCTCCCCTCAAGACCCCCAGCCCGCGGCTTCCCCATCCTCTCAACAGCCGCCGGGAACCCGCCCTGGAAACCGAGGCTCCGGCAGGGCCCCTCCCGGCTCGCCGCCCACCGCGGGCCGTGCTCCCCCGTCCCCGGCCTTGCCCGCCCGCCTCCCCTGGCCCCACACCGGCCCACCCTGTGCCCAGCCCTCGGCTGCGGGGACTTCCAGCCCCCACTGGAGGGGGGGCTGGTCCTCCCCCCCCCCCCCGGGTCGGACGAGGAAACGGAGGCTGAGAGGCTCAGTCACTTGCCTCGGATCACCTGGCGCTGGAATTCAGAGCCGAGGCGGGGGCCCTGTGCCAGAGGGCAATGGGGAGCCACAGGGGGTGGGAGAGGAGGAGAGTAAGGCGTGGACAGCTCTCGCCTCCCCACTTCCGGTCGGTCACCCTGCTGGCCAGGGCAGCCCCGCTCCTGCCTCTCCTGTTTCCTGGAAGGGGCTTTCCGACCTCACTGGTTCTCACCCATGAGGGCAGTGTCAGCGCCAGCACAGGGGAAACTGAGGCTCCGGGCAGACACGCGACTCGCCCGCTTGGGGGCGGCACCCCCACCCCCAGCCCCCGGCAGCTCGGCCCTTTGGAGTTCACGAGAGGCTCTCCTTGCTCGCTGTCCCGCTCCTGGGGCTCGGGGGTGACTCCTTCACTGCTGGGCCTGGAAACGGGGGGCTGGAGGCACGGACCCCAGGGAAGGGCCGAGCGGCAGGGGCGCTGGCGTCCACCCCAGGCCCCGAGGCGAGGCCGGGCGGAAGCCGGGGCGGGCCGGGCCCCGGGAGGCGTTTCCAATGCTATTCCAGGGTTTCCCCGTGACGGGGCAGCTGTGGTCACTGCCAGGCCCGGGCGGCGGCCGGGCCAACCCCACGGCCTCCCCTGACCCTGTCGGCCAGGCCGAGCCGGCGCCCCGGAAAAGGGCCTTTGCCCTTCCTGAGCTCCGCTTCCTCGTCTGGGAAACGGGGCGACGCCGCCCCCCTGCCCGCCGGATGCGAGCGTGACCTCGAAGGAGCACGACCCGAGCCGAGCACCGGGCACGGGGCCTGGCCCGGCCCCACCGCTGGCACATGCCCCTGGAGGGAGGGGCTGCGGACCACAGCCCGGGTGGGGGGCGCCCCTCCCGCCCACAAGCCCGGCGGGGGCGACACGAAGCTGAGGAGACGCTCAGCCCTCACGACCACCTCCTTTCGGACGTGGGGACCCGAACCCCTGGGAATCTGTCCCCATGTCCAGGCACCTGCCTCCTGGCTGGCTGCTTTACGCCGGACAGCTGCAGCGGCGGTGCTTCCTGTCTCCTTCCTCATTTCAGCCTTAAATCAATTTTAAGGCGGGCGTTTCGGCCCTAGCATTTAGCTCCTAAGTGGGCCTTTTAAAAGCTATTTGATAACTTGGATATTTTCTGTCTTTTTTCAAATATTAAATTCTGGAAAGAGCAAATAATAACCAGGGCTAGAGCCGCTCCAGTTTTCCCCGTGAAAAGGAGGTACCCGGCGAGGACAAACGCAGATCCCACCCAGAACTCCCACCCCACCCGGCCCTCTCGCCCCGCCCCGCGTCCTGTCCACAGAGTCCGCTGCACCTGCGGCCACCTGGCCGTTGACTCATCCGGAGGCCCGCCCTGCAGGAGGGGGCGCTCCGGGGGCCCGGGCCGGGCGGCCCTGCTACTCTGGGCCAGGACCTGCTGCCCACAGGAGGGGCTCAGCCTGCGCCCAGGCCGAGCGAGCTCGTGAGTGGACCTGGAGACGGGGGGCTGGGAGCACGGACCCCGGGGATGGGGGCCGGGCAGCTGGGAGGGGCTAGCGCCCCGCCCCCCCGAGCCCCGAGGTGAGGCTGGAGTGCTCTGGCCGCCTGGGGACGGACGGCGGGTCACCGCCAGGCACCAGGGAAAGTTTCCGATGGTATTTTTATCCTGAGAACATGCAGGGGGAGGGCAGGAGGGGGACAGCGTGTCCTTGGCCCGGGCCCCTCGGCCTGCCTGCCCGCCCGTCCTCGGCTGGGTGGTCAGCGCGTGCGTCGCGCATCCCCGACCGTCACTGAGTCCCCGGGGCGGTGGGGCCTGGGGTGTGGGCGTCTCGTGGGGCTCCCAGCTTAGCTCCAGCTCGCTGTGTGATCTGGAGCAGGTCTCTGTCCCTCTCTGGACCTCCCTGTCATCACCCTTTCCAGAGAGCCAGCTCAGGGCTGGGGGCTGAAGACCACCGAGCCCACCCCGGCTGGGCAGGGCACCCTGCCTGCACAGGAGACAGGGAGGAAGCCAGCAGTGAAAACACAGCTGGATCAGAGGACGGGGGTCTCGGGGACCCAGCAGGAATCAGGGTGGGCTCTCCGGGGGAGGTGTCTGAGCCCAGCCTGGCAGAGAGACGGCGCGAGCCGGGAAGGGCAGACAGTGAGCGCGAAGGCCCTGAGGCTGCCTGCGAAGGGGCACCAAGCGCAGGGCAGCGCGGGGTGCTAGCTGGGATGGCAGGAACAGGGGGTCCGGAGCGGCCGAGGGGGAGCGGCGCGGAGATCCGGGGGCTGCTGCTCGCACACTGCAGCCGCCGGCCCCTCTCCTCCATCCCGGGGCCTCCTACTTCCCGCCCGCAGCCGCCCTTCCAGCCCACCCTTCCGGGGTCCCGTTTGGGGCCGCAGGGCATGGGGAGGCAGGCCCGGGCATCATCCCACCAGCGAGGGCCAAGGGGGAGCGAGCACCCCACATACGCAGGAGCCGCCGCCCCAGCGTGACAGACGTCGTCACTCTCAAGTCTCACATTCTACAGATGAAGAGACTGAGGTTCAGAGAGACAAAGGGATGTCATCTTAACAAGCTCAGGCTTGATCCCAAGGGCCAGGGGGCACCATGGGAGCGTTTTAAAAGTTTAAGAATTCTGGGGCTGTATGGCCTGGGGCTCCAATCCTGACTCCACCCTGTCCTGTGTGACCTTGGGCAAGTCACAAAACCTCTCTGAGCCTGTTTTCTCACCACAAAAATAGGGCGGATCATTGTAGCTATCTCACGGATGGTGCTGGGCTCCCATGAGCGGATGGGTGGAGTGGGCCCAGCCGGGCACATCCTGTCCCCTCAAGCCCCATCGTCACAGCTCCCTCACAGGCCCCTGAAGGATCGAGGGCCAGGCCTCCACTGTGAGCAGCAAGAAAGACAGACGGACACAGAGGGAAAGGAAGCCCAGGTCGGGGTGCCCGTGAGAGCCAAGGCATGTTTCTCCTCCTATGCTCACAGCTTTATTCTCAAGCTTCACCTGATCTTGATTCTCAAACATTGCCTGAGCACAGGAGAGTGAGGATCTGAGATTAAGAGAGGAGAGGCAGCCGAAGACAGAAAGGACCACAAAAGACAAGACCGGAAATTTTGCGAATGTAAAAAGCACTTAGCCTTTTTTAAAAAATATCAAAACCCATCAGAAATAAGATAAAAGGTAAGTATTCATTATAAAAAGGACTAAGGTACTTAACATGTAAAGAGTTCTTACAAATCAACAAGAAAAAAGAGCATAGCAGGGATAGCAGCGGGCTAGAGGCTGTGTCTCAGGGACGTCCACAACTGAGAGCCCTGAGAACCGAGGACCTGGCTTCTGCTCCTCGCATCAGAGAACGTTCCGGATACTGTGTCCCAACCCTCTTCGACAGGAGAACATAAAGCACGCCAAGAAGCTTGGCCTCGAGTCACCGGTCCACGAGCACTGGGCCTGGGAGTTAGGTCTCCGTCTCCGTCCCGGCCACTCCTCCTCCAGTAAGCCCCCCAGGCCCCGCGCAGCTCTCAGCAGGCAAGGGGTCCCACCTCGGGGTCTGCGTTTCCTCGCGGGGAGGCCCGTCCAGTGGGGCCGGAGCCCCCAGCCCCAGGCCCTGCGTGACTTGGCCCCTCTCTGCAGGGAGCACACAGGGACAGTTGCTTTCTTAAGTTCCTTTTTTAGTTTCCTCCCCGTTTTTGTAAATCTGGCTCTATTTGGAGACAGAAAATTCCCGGCGGGGGGGACCTGGCGCGATCTCCGCGTGTCCCCGGGCTCACCCTGGTACGGGCCGGAGGCTGCCCTCAGATCGGTGGGGTCCTGGGAAAACAGCCCGGCACGGGGCGGGAGCACAGCAAGAGCCAGGAGGGCCCCTCGGGCCGCCCCTGCTCAAGAGCACGCGGCGAGAGCAGGCGGACGCTAAGCTGGGCCTGGCGTTCTGCTGGGGCGAGACAAAAAGCATGTAGAGGAGAAAAGAAAAAAAGTCCTAGTAATTCCTGAGACGGGGTGGGGCCTCTTGTAGGTGGGTGACCTGGGAGGACCTCCTGGAGGAGGTGACATCTGAGGTGAGAGCTGAAAGAGGAGGGGAGGCGGGGAACAGTGTTCCGGAGGTGGGAACAGCAAGGACAAAGACTGGCCCATTGCTTGGTGGGTTGGAGGAAGGAGGGAGGGCGGGGGCTCTGGGGCTGAGCGTGCCAGGGGGAGAGGAGAAGGGGCCGGGGAGGAGGTTGGGGCAGCAGAGGCTGGAGATGATTCAAGTTCAGAGAGGGCGAGGATTTCCCTGGGGACGCACAGTCCGTTGGGGCCACCAGGAGCACGTCACGTGCGAGTGAAGATAACTATGCCCGTGTCACGGAGGTGGGCTCCCAGGAAAGACCCCCGTGGCTCCTGGACTTGCCAGATGCCAGGCCCTCTGCCCACTGCCCTTTCTTGCCCATCCGCCCTCATAAACTCCTCTACAGCCTTCAACACCCAGTTCCACGTCCTGACTGTCCTTCCCTCTGCCGGGGGCTATACCAGGCTGGGTGAGGGTTCTTCACCCCCTGCGTCTCCCCCACCGGGCCGGGGGCTCCTGGCCCTCAGGGTCCCTAGCATGGGCCAGGGGCTAAGGCAAGGGCAGAGGGCACAAGGGGGAGTGGCCCTTACAAGTCCTCCCATCACCTCAGTGTGGAAGGAAGCAGGTCTCCAGACCACTCCGGCCCCCGCTTGCCGGGGGGCCCTGCCGTCACCTCCCTCTCCATGCCTCGGTTACCCCCGAGCGTCCCCTCCGGGTCCTGCGGGGAAGGAGGCGGCGGCAGGAGCGGGCGGGTTCCCACGCCTTTGCCTCATTTACTGCTCTGGGCAGCGCGGCCCAGCAGGGAGGGGGCCGCCGGCCTCCAGGGCGGGACATGCCCGCTGTCAGCGCCTGCAGGGGGTCCACCCCAGACCCCGCCGGGGGTCACCACGGGCCTTTCACTCAGACCGCGGGGCGACCCCCGCTGCCCCAGCCCGGGGCGCACGTCCCCTTCCCCAGACCCCCCAGACAGCCGCTGCCCGGGCAAAGCGAGGGGGCTCTGGGTGGGGGAGAGGGGCTGGGGCGGAGGGGCCGGCAGGCCAGGCAGGGAGGGGGCTGCCCGCCCGCTCAGCCCCTGTCGGGGGAGCCGAACCCGGAGCCCGGGAGGGAGCCCAGGGCCCCGCTGGACGGGGAGGACGTCGGCTTCCCGCAGACCTGGACGGAGGCGCGCGTCCGCCCCGCGGGACCCCTGAAGCCCCAGGGGGCTCGGACCTCGCTGCGAGGGCCAGACCAAGGACCTCAGCCCTCCCCACGGCCTCAGAGCGCGGCGTTCCCGGGCCGCGGCCTCGCTGTGCGCCCCGGCGGACGCGGCGCTGGACCCGCTTTCCGTGAGGGGTCGACTCTGGTTTCCCGCGGGCGTCGCCTTACGCACTCAAGGACGCTCTTCTGAGAGCCTAGGCGCTCAGGGCGCTGCTTCCAAGGGAGGACAGGGGCCGGTGCCAGGCCGGCCTGGGCGGCCCCACTCACTCGTTCATTCGCTCATTCACCAGTTCCCCGAGCACACGTCTCCCCGGAGCCAGGCCTGGCCGGGTGCCTGTGAGCGCGACGCAGTCTCGCCCACTCCCAAGGTGCCTCTGGACAGGTGACCCACAGTCTCCAGGACACACCCGGACTCCCTCGGGCTCGGGAGTGCTCTCCAGGCATGCGGCCAGGCCAGATGGCCGAACGGAGGGGGCTCCCGGGACCCCCTTTCTAACCCTGACACCTCTGCTTCCGCCCACGCCCCTGTTCACGATGGACAGAGCAACGCTGGGCTCGAGAGGGCCGCGCCCTTGCCCGTGGCAGAGCAGGGAGGGAGCTCAGCTTTTCCAGCCTGGCGTCTCCAGGGGAAACCGGTCTCTCCAGGCCTGGCTGGGGATGGGCCTCCTCCAGGCAGCCTTCCCTGACTACGCCCCCCCTCGGTGCTATGAGGGGCAAGGGCTGGTGAGAGAGCCCCAAGCTGGAGGAGAGGGAGGGGCAGGGGCCTGGCGCTGTGTGACCCTGAGTCACTGCCCCTCCTGCTCTGAATCAGCACCCAGGAAGGGGCGGTGTGGGGGAGACTGCCCTGGAGCAGGGGGTGCGAGCAGCAGGTTTCTGTCCAGAGCTGGTGGGGCGGCCACAGAGCACTCCAGGCCAAGTGTTCTGGTGTCCTGAGGGGGAAGGAAGGAGCCTTTATTTAGCTCCAACTGCAAGCACCTCTTCAACAACCCGTGCAGACAGTGTCTGGGGCTTGCCCTGCTCCACCATAAGGAGACTGGCTCCAAGACAGGAATCCAGCACCCCAAAGCCGCGTGAGGTCTGCGCCGGTGCCTCCCCCTCTCTGGGCTGCCCTCTTAGCTCGGGCATCCTGGGGAGGTGGTGGGCACCCAACAGCTGGGGGGTGGGGGGAGGCCGCTGCGCTCCAGAAGGTTCTAGAGACGAGGCTGCTGCACCTTCCAACCTCGCACGCGCACCCAGGGGCTGGCGCATGGGCACTCGTCTGAGGACGCGCGGCGCTGCTGCTGGGCTCACCCGGCCTGGCCCTCTGCGGCTGCGCTTGCGCGGTTCACCTGGGGGCGGGGCGCGCCTCCGTGGCCACATCTGTAAAATGGGCCTAACTGGGGGAAAGGAGCGGAGTCGGGAGAGCAGGACACCCGGCCCGGGGCCAACCCCCGCGAGGCCACGGTTGCGCGCCCACGGGCGTCCTCGCGTGTCCAGGCGTGGACGTGGCTACACACGTTGGGGCGCGGCTGCCTGTCATTCCAGGGGTGCCAGGCGCACACACGCCTTGTCCTGCCGCGCGCTCCCCCAAGAAACGGGCCTGAGACGAGGGCTGGGGAGCAGGGAGCTGATGGGGGAGGGGGTGACCCCGCTGACGGGGCGGGGGAGGGGCGGGGAGGCAGGAGGGTCCCCCGCGGGCACCTGGGCTCCAGCCTGCTGGGTGCGGAGGCCCCACCCCCTCGGGGTCTCCCTCCAGGGGGCAGGGAGCCCCGGGAGAGGCCGGGCGCGCTGCGGGGGGCGGGGGGCAGGAGGCGCAGTCACGAGTGGAGGCTTGCCGCGGGCTCGGCATCAAGTCCTGATTAATTCCTGGCACTTCCTGCCCCGCAGACAGACGGGCCCGGGAGCGAACGGGGAGAAAGCAGGCGGGCCGAGGGGACTGGACGGCGCGCCGGCAGCCGCGACCGCCCGGGCGCCGAGGGGCGTGGGTCCGCGTGTGCACTGCGCACACGTGTGCACGCAGACGCGGGCCCGGGCGCCGAGGGGCGTGGGTCCGCGTGTGCACTGCGCACACGTGTGCACTCTGCAGACGCGGGCTGCGCCCCGACCCCGATATATCTGCCCTACCTACACCCGCGCGGGTCCCCACGCCCGCTCTCGCCCACGTGCAAGTGTGTGTGCAAGCACGCCCACACATGTGCGCGGGCCTGGCACGCGCACGTGCCCAGAGGGGCGTGCCTGTGCGTGCACTGCCGTCCCCCCAGGCCCCCCCCCCCCCCCCCCCCCCCCCCCGGTGGCCATGGATTGAGGGAGAGGCTGGTTACCCCGGCAACGAGCAGGCGCTGGGTGAGCCCAGGACAGCCTCCGTTCAAAAGCAGAGAGAGGAAGAAAAAAATCCCAAACCGCTGGACACAGAGAGGCCAGAGAAAAAGGAGCTGGGTGGGGAGGGGCGGGCTCTGCTCCCAGCGGCAAGACCCCGACCAGGGGCGCGGAAGTGCCGACGCAAGGGGGGAGCCCCCGGGGCGCCAGCGGGGGCGGGGGGGGGGGGGGCGCCTGCCAGGGGGCTGGGCTGAGGGCGAGCATGGCATGGCGCTCCGGGCCGATTCCCCAAGGCCCCCCCCAGCAGACCAGGGACCTCCGGCCCCGCCCGCCCAGAAGCCCCCGTCCCTGGGCCACTAACACTCGGGGGGCGCTCGCCGCCCGGTGGCCCTGCGCCGGCCCGCAAGGCTCCATGACTTATCCCCGAACCCCAGCTCCCCGTCGTCCCCAGCCCCGGGCGCCTGGCCGTCCCGGCTGGGAAAATGCTGGTCATACTCGGCCAGGGCGCGGGCTGCCGGCCCCCACGCGGGCAGCGTCTGGGAAGGGGCCGTGGGCCGCAGGCACGGGAGGGCGGAGGTTTCTCGTGCCCTGGGGGGATCACATTTACAGCGCCCTGCCTCCACGACCCCGTTTCGTCCTGAGAAAGCGGGACAGGGAAGATGCTGCCATGACCCCCCGCTTTTACAGGCGAGGAAACGCAGGCTCAGAGAGGTGCAGGGACCTCCCCAGGCCACACAGCCCGCCCTGTGACCTTGACTGCGGACACCCCGGGGAAGGCTGCAAACAACTGCCTGCTGTAGGGCAAGGGCCCCGGGGAGTGAGAATGGTTCTGTGCACTCAGTCCTCACTGCTGCCTGCAAGTGCAGCCACGGGGGACCCCTGGCCTGCGAGGCGGCCGTGCCTCCACGTCCAGCCTCACCCCCAGACCCCGCGTGGAGCCCCGGCTTGGCCAGCTCCAGGGGAGCTCCAGGGGCCCAGCTGCGAGCACCGTGGCAGGTGGCGAAGGGCGCTCAGATCCCCTCGTGGAAGAGGGAAGGACAGACACGTCCTCAGGCCAGCCAGGCGGGCCCTGCCGCCTCCGCAACAAGCTGGGCGTTCTGGAAGCCCCCCCCCCCCCCACGCCCCAGGCATCACCCAGCCCCTTGCTGCTCCCAGGAGCAGGGGCCGCCCAGGACCTGGCTGCACCCTGGCACGTCCCCAGGCTGCACCCTGGCTGCACCCTGGCACGTCCGCCGCCCTCTCTGCCCTCGGCCGCTGGCCTCATGCTCGGGGGTCACCGTGGTGTCGTTCACATCCTTCCTAAAGCACAAGGCAGCCCACCCGCCTGGACGCAGAATGTTCGGGCTTCTGAGGGGGCCGGCTCCCGGCGCCGGGACCCCCTGGCTGTGTGACCACAGGCATGTGGCTGCTCTCCCTGAGCCTCGGTTTCCCCACCCATAGGCTGGGAAGGTGCAGGTGAGCTTGGGTGTGGAGGACCCTCGGCTCCAGCCCTAGAGAATACCTGAAAGCCAGGGCAGCCCCTCTCCCCACTCTTGCTCCAAGGCTGGGGCTACTTGGACCCCCACTCCCAAGCAGCCCCAGCCCAAACCCGCCCCAGGTGCCTGGGGCATCCGCACGGCAGGCCTGCAGGGACGCAGGTACAGCACCCCAGACATGCAGCCGGGAAACGCCTGACTGTTCAAGTGGGAGGGGTCAGCCCAGAGAGGGCCGGGCACTGTCCACAGCCCCACCCTGGGAACACCCACCCTGTCTCCATGGAGACAAAAGCACCCCTTCCCTCTCACCGGTCAGTGGCCACCTGTCCTGGGTGTCCGTCCCAGGTGGCCCGGCAGGTTGGGGGCGGTGCAGCCACTCTCCAGCGGTGAGACTCTGGGTAGACCCCTCAGTCCCGCTGAGCCTCAGTTTTCCAATCTGCGCGATGGGGACATCAAGAGCAGGTAGCGCGTATAATGAATCAGGCCAGTCGCGCTTCGAGCAGGGCCGGCAGAGAGCAACGCCAGCAGCTCCTGCCATCACGTGGAGTCTTTCGTGGACCCCAGAAAATCCTGTTCCTTAAGCTAATCCATTCCTGCGCGTGCAAACCCAAGGTCGGTGGGACCTGTGATTAGATGGCTCCAGTTAAGGGCCTCTGATTAGATTACGTGACCCGGGGTGGGTCTCGATCCTTTGAAAAGTCCTTTAAGACAGAGGAATGAAAAAGCTGCAGACACATAAACATGCGGCTGAGACAGAATAGACTCCACAAGCTGAGAGAGAAGGTCCTGAGGCCAGAGGCTGGAATCCACGGGACGCCAAGGCCAAGGGGAGCCCCTCGGGCCAGAAGCTGCAAGGAGCGAGGCCCGGAGGAGGGGGGACGAGCGGGCACCGCCACGTGCCGCGTGCCCACGGCGGCAGCTCAGGGAGGGAGGAGCTCCTGACCGAGCCTGGGCTTGGGCCCATTCACGGCCTCAGCTCTGTGGGCTTTTAACCCAGTGACCCCCCGTAAAAGCCAGCCCATTTCCAGCGCGCCGCCCCCAGCGGCCTTTAGCAGACCTCGGCAATCGCCGTCACCCTTTCTGAGCCAGGCCCCACGGCGGGAAGTGGCCACCTGTCTCCCATACTGACCACCAGGCACGGTGGGAGCCGCGTCCAGGGAGCTTTTGGGCGCAGAGGACAGTCCCCGACAGCCCCGTCCCGCAGCACCCGGGAAGCTTCTGGAGAGCAACTGAACTGGCGTTTCCGGAGCGCGTCCTCCCCGATGTCCTCTGCGGGAAGCGCCCGCAGAGCTGCCCCCTGCCCAGGACGCCCGCTCCGGGCCAACCTCGGGCCTGCCCTTCGGGACCTGGGGCTCCCTCCCTACCTCTGGCCACAGCCTGACCTCACCTGGCTGGCACTGCTGGTGCCACGCGTGCCCCCACCCTGGGGACAGGCCCACCCCTGCCTGGCCTCTGGGCCCCCTTCAGCCCCCGCGCAGGCCAGCCGGGGCACGGCTCCACCCATCCGCAGCTTCTCAGAGACGGAGCTCGTGTCGACAGACGGCTCCGGGCACCCGGCTGCGTCCCCAAGCCCCTTCCCCAGATTCTCGTCTTCACCCCGCAAAAGAGCCCTGGGAGACGGAGACGGCGGTTTTACAGGGAGGAAACCGAGGCACAGGGGCTGACCTGAGCACTGCTGACTTCTGATGGTGGGGGTACAGGAGTGGCCACGGCGGGGCTGGCGCCCCAGGTCCTGCGCTTGCAGAAGCCACGTCCTGGCAGCCACGGCAGAGCCAGGGCTCTGCGAGGGGGCCCCGGCGGTCCCTGCGGGCTCTGCGTGGGGCCGGGGTGTGGACGATTGGGGCAGGGGCCAGAGGTGGTTTTGAGGGGCTTGGCCGTGTGCCCTGGCCTCTGTGGGCTCATCTGTGAAATGGGCTGAGGGGACAAAGCGAGGCGGGCCCGTCCCCGGCACCCAGAGGGCACTCAGCAGCGACTTCCAGCCCCCTCCCCACAGCCTCTGCCCTCCTGGGGACAGGTCAGCCGTGCTCAGGCCAGACGGATGTCCAGCAGGGGAGTTGGCCCTGCGAGCTGGAGGGGAAACACACCCCAGCAGAGGGGCAAAGGCTGGGTGCCCTCCCCCTGGAGCGGCGAGACTCAGCACAGGGGAGCCCAGGATGTCCAAGGAAGAGTGAGAGGTGCAGGGACAGGTGAGCAAGGACAGGAGAGAACAGGTGAGGGGGACAGGTGAGCAGGGCCAGGTCACAGCGGGAGGTACCGGGACAGGTGAGCAGGGACAGGAGAGAACAGGTGAGGGGGACAGGTGAGCAGGGCCAGGTCACAGCGGGAGGTGCAGGGACAGGTGAGCAGGGCCAGGTCACAGCGGGAGGTACCGGGACAGGTGAGCAGGGACAGGAGAGAACAGGTGAGGGGGACAGGTGAGCAGGGCCAGGTCTCCACAAGAGGGGCAGGGAACAGGTGAGCAGGGCCAGGTCACTGCAGCTCCCTAACTCCCGCCGTGCAGTGCCAGCCAGTGAGGAGGGGACAGATCGTCCTGGGGCCTGAATCTGGGCTCAGAGGCTGCCCCATCAGCCTGCGCTGGACGCCTGGACGTGGCTCAGAGGAGCACTGGGGGCCCCAGAAAATCCCTCAAACCTCTCTGAGCCTCAGTTACCTCATGTGTAAAATGGAGACAAGAATAAAGTCACTTTGCTGGAATACCGTGAGAAATCGATGCATCTGTGCACGTGAAACCCCCCAAAAAGCATCAGCTGCCCATAAACGTCTTTGTTCTGAGACTGTGGAGCCTGCCCTCCCCCACTCAGGGCCCCCCATCATGCGGCCTCGCTGGCCAGCCAGGGGGAGTGGGCGACAGCAGTGAGCCAAGACCTGGGAGCGGCAGAGCGGTCAGCAAGGCCGGAGCGATGGCAGAGTGACAGCACCCGGGACGACGAAAGCCACGGGGGGAGCGCGGCGGGTGGGTGGGGACAGAGCAAGGGGGTGAAGTGACCCAGGGCAGCACACAGGGGGTGGGGGCGGGACCCCAGAGCAGTGCTGGCCCCAGGGTCCCTACTGAACCCAAGGCCAGCTGCACTGGCCAGGTTGTCTGCACTGCCTGCAGCCGCCTACACCCCTGGCCAGTTACGCGCTCATACCACTCCCCGCTAAAACCTCCCTCCCCCGCTCACGCCACCTCCCCACTCACACATCCCGGCTCACACCACCTCTCTGCTCACACCACTCCCTGCTCACACCCACCTCCCCTGCTCACGCCACCTCCCCACTCACACACACCCCACTCACACCACCTCCCCACTCACACACACTCCACTCACACCACTCCCCACTCACACCCCCCCAGTCATGCCACTCCCCACTCACACCACCATCCCACTCACACATACCCCGCTCACACCACCTCCCCGCTCACACCCATGCTCACTGCTCACACCATCTACACTAGTCACAACCATCTCACTGCTCATACCCCGTCCCTGTTCACACCAATCTACACTACTCACACCTGTCTACACTGCTCACACCTCTCACTTCACACCCATGTGACCCATGTCAATGCTCACATCCATCTACACTAGCTACACTGATCTCATTACTCACACCTATCTACACAGATCACGCCCATCTCATTGTTCACACCCATCTCGCTGCTCACACCCAACACTAGTCACACTCACATACACAGCTCACACCTGTCTACATTTAACACCCCCTACGCTGGTCAAGCCGTCCACACCAGCTGCACCCATTTCACTGGCTGCGGCTGCAGCTCCACGAAGGCAGCCGCGCTCCACTGCCCACACACACCTTCACCTCTCCCACCTGTCTCCCAGGTCCACCTCCTTCTACCCGGCCCCTGCGCCGTCCCCATCGTGGCCCTGCCTCTGTGTCACATCTGTCTACACTGCGTGCACCCGTTTAGACAGCCTGAGCCACCTACCAGGCTGGTCCGTGGCTCCACCCCCGGGAACTGTGTCTTACCAGGATTACAGGTCAGCAGGAGGGGTTCCCGTGTGTGGGGTGGTCGTCCACGAGCCCCCCACTACCGAGAGCCCCAGCGTCCCAGGCTGAGGAGGCCCAGGTGGCTTGGAGCCCTTCCCAAGCCCGCTGCCCAGCGCAGCCTGGTGGGGGGCTCCTGCCGGCTCCCCGGCGCTGACAGGCTGATTACGGGGTGGGATCAGCCACCGCGCCTCCCGCGTGGCACAGCTGCAGGCTGGGGGGTGGGGGCGACCGAGGGAGGGAGGGGCCCTGGGGGTGCCTGTCGCTGCCTGCCTCTCCCTCCCCACTGCAGCAGCCAGAGCAGCCTGTGGGGGGAGCCCCAGAACCCAGGGCCGGGCGAGGCACATGCACGCCAGCGTCGAGCCAGGGAGCACAGGCCGAGCACCTGCTGTGTACCTGCCCGTGCACACCTGGCCACGCGGGCCTCTGGTGAGCCGCTCGCTGTGCCCATCTTCCACACAGGTGGGCTGAGGCTCGGGTCTTCCCGCGGAGAAGCCCCCAATGCCAAGGAGCACTCGCGTCACTCAGGGAAACACAGGCGCCAGGTAAGTCACCGTGTCTCACCTTCATGGCTACTCTCGGGTCCAGTGCAGGACTCTCACACCTGCTTTTCAGATGAGGAACCAGCTCAGAGAGGCAGAGCAACTTGGCTCAAGGTGCACAGCCAGGAAGTGGCAGCCGCTGAAATGTGACCCCGAGGCCCGGGCCCTCGGCGCTGCCCTCCTCTCCGCAGCTAGGCGGGGTGGCCTCGGGATCTCGTGGGCGGTGGTTCTCAGCGCACGTCCCGTTCGTCCGCCTGAGCTCCCGGTGACCGGATGTCCACCCTGCCCGGGACGCCCCCAGGAGAGGGGCACGCACATCTGCCCTCCGTGCCCTCTTCTGGCGTGGACAGGAGGAAGAGCGCTGCGCGCCGGGAGCCGGGACGTGGTCGTGGCAAGCCCTGCCCTAGGCTGTCCTGCGACAGACAGCCCCCACCCCCGGCTCCACCCCTGCCCACGGCACAGCTCTGCTGGAGGGCAGGGGCGGGCAGCTTTGACGCGAGGGGAAGACGGGACGGGCACAGCCCAGCGCTGGGCGCGGGCAGTCTGAAGGGCCACGGACACCCATGGGGACCTCTGGGGCCGGCGGTGGGGGAGAGTCCGGGGCTGCGGGTGGGATGGGGGGTGAAGCCCCAGGGAGGGCGCATCTGCCAAGGAGCCGGCGGGGAAGAAGCCCGAGCCTCGGGGTCCCCAATGAGCCGACCACCTCCAAGGGGGGGGGAGCTGAGAACGGGGAGGTGGAACGCAGGAGCCGAGCAGGCAGCCGGAGGAGGAGGGCCCGACGGGCACGGGGGCTGGTGGTGACCGGGGCGACAAGTGGGGGCCACAGCACGGCCCCGGGCAGGGACAGGCGGCCCGCACCCCAACAGCACCGCGGCATTAAGGTCCAGGCCGAGAGAAACAGCGCAGAAGCTTGGGGGCGTCAAGAGGGACTGCTCTTAAAGGGGAGATGTCTTTAAAAGAATAGAAAAGTTGCCTCCAGGCCCTAAGTAGCTGCTCCCCATCTCCCCCAACCCACCCCCATTCCAGCCTCCCTGCCGAACTTGACATCCCAGAACGCAGCGAGCAGCTCCACCTGCGGTCCAGCCAGGTCTGCTCCAAGACATCTGCTCAGAAAGCCCTTTCCTGACATCCCACTGTGCCCACTTAGTGAAAGAGGGGGGTCCCACGTGCTGTGTCCACTTTTTGAAGGGGGGGTCCCACGTGCTGTGTCCACTTGCTGAAGGGGCTCCCATGTGCTGTGTCCACTTGCTGAAGGGGCTCCCATGTGCTGTGTCCACTTGCTGAAGGCCAGACATGCTGTGTCTATTTACTGAAGGGCGTGGGGGGCCCTTGTGCTGTGTCTACTTACTGAAGGGTTTTGGGGTCCCACGTGCTGTGCCTGCCCATGGAGGGCCATGTCTACTTATTGAGGAGGGGTGGTCTGTCGCGGCTAGCGGTGAGCTCCACCAGGAGGACTCGGCTCAGGGCCCCGGGGTGCCGTGGGTGTTGGGAAGTGTCTGAGCTCACAGTGGGCCCTGGGTGACCTCCTGAAGGAACGAGCCAAGGCGGTAGGGAAGGCCCTAGCCAAGCGGGAATCTGCTGACGCGGGGGAGGGAGGCGCGCCAGGGCCACGGGCTGGGCGGGAGAGGGGCCGGGCTGTGGGCACGGGGGTGGCCTTAGCAGGCAGACAGCCCATCCGCAGGCGCGGGAGGGAAAGACGCGAGGGTCCCAGGTGCCGGGAAGTGGCAGCTGTGCAGGAGCGAGTGGAAGTTCTCCTCTTTTATTTTCTTGGTCTAAGAGGAAGCCATGTGGTCAACTGAGGGTCTGGGGCCTTGGGAGGAGGAGACAAGACCAAGGACCATGGAGGAAGGAAGGGGCCAGGAGCAGGCTCAGGAGGGAGGAGGGAGGGGCTAGAAAGGGGCGGGGCCAGGACCAGGCTTAGGGGGGAGGAGGGAGGGGCTAGATAAGGGGGTGGGGCCAGGACCAGGCTTAGGAGGGAAGGGCCAGCTAAGGGGGCGGGGCCAGGACCAGGCTTAGGAGGGAGGGGAGGGGCTAGACAAAGGGGGCGGGGCCAGGACCAGGCTTAGGGTGGGAGGGAGGGGCTAGATGAAGGGGCGGGGCCAGGACCAGGCTCAGGAGGGAGGAGAGAGGGGCTAGACAAAGGGGGCGGGGCCAGGACCAGGCTCAGGAGGGAGGAGAGAGGGGCTACGTAAGGAGGCAGGGCCAACACCAGGCTTAGGATGGAGGAGGGAGGGCTAGATAGGGGGCGGGGCCAGGGCCAGGCTTAGGATAGAGGAGGGAGGGGCTAGGAAATGGGCGGGGCCAGGACCAGGCTTAGAGGGAGGGGCTAGAAAAGGGGGCGGGGCCAGGACCAGGCTTAGGGTGGGGAAGGAGGGCCTAGATAAGGGGGCGGGGCTTAGGGACCAGGTGGGGTGGGACCCAGGTCCCAGGAGGACTGAACTGGCATCTGGACCCAAAAAAGCCGGGGCAGGGTTGGGAAGGAGGAGGAAGGGGGCGAGACTGGGGACGTGAGCTGGGTCAGCGAGGCAGATCCGGTCCTTGAGCCCCGGGGGACGGTAACGGGCCTGAGGGTTTGTGTCCTTTAAGCCTTGCTCCCTGCGTGTCCAGGAGGGTGGGGAGTGGGCTAGGGAGTGGGAGCAGGGACGGCTCTAGAGGGCGCTGTCCTGTCAGCAGCCTCGCTGGGCCCCCCCGGGACAAGGCGCCAGGGCCTCTTCTCCCGGGGAGCCTAATGGGTCCATCAGTCGGTACTGACGGACAGACTCGCTGACAGCTCGCAGCCCACCCCCAGCCCACGGAAGTGCCGAGCTCGGCGTGGAGGGGGCTCCTGGGACCAGGGCCCGGATGGGGTGAGGTGAGCCCATCCGTCTGAGGCGTGGGTCCACCCTGAGAGCTTGGCCGGGGCCCTCGCCGACGGCAGGCCTGCCTGCGCAGACGGCCGCGTTCTCCCCTCCCGGCACGCAGGCAGTGTTCCAGAAAGTTCTGTCGGTCCGTATTAGTCTTGCGGGGGGGTAATAATGAGGCGGATGGAGCCACGCCTGTGGCTAAGGTCACTGGTGGGTGGAGGACATCAGGTCAGCTCAGCGTTGGCGACCCCAGGCCCCCCCATCCACTCCCTGAGCCTCAGTTTCACCACCTGTAAAATGAAAGAGCTGGACTGGCCAGGACGCTGAGAACCCTTCCTCACAGTCCCAGCTCCTGGCACACCTCCAGCAGACAGAGCTTAGACGGGGTCCATTTAGCCCCATTGCTCAGAGCAGGGAAGTGAGGCTCAGAGAGGCAAAGCTGCTGGCCTCGAGTCACACAGCAAGTAGGGAAGGGCCCCCGTCAGTCCAGCTTCCCCTGGCCATGCCCAGCATGCAGAGATGTTTCCCTGGAGAGGAGCTGCGGCCAGCCAGTTAGTGAGGGGGTTCCCGGCCTGCGCCCCAACTGGCCTGGCCCCCTCCCTCCCTCACAGCCTCCTCTCTCCAACCCCAATCCTCGCTGGGCCGGGCTGCTTTGAGAATTAAATGAGATAATGTTTGGGGAAGCACTTAGCCCCGCGCCTGGCTCCAGCAGACGCTGGGTAAACAGTCATTTTCCTTATTATCCTTGGGTGCCAAGTCTCCGCGGAACGTCACGCCACTTGCCGAGAAACAAAGGGGCCCAGTAACACCACAGGCTGCTGAATCCACTGGCAAGCCGTCAGCCAAACGCTAAAGCCCCGACGCATCTCGAACGCCACGGCTCCCGCCACCTGGGCCGTCCGGGCGCCCGAGGACCCGGCTCGGGGGCTTTCGAGGCAGGGGGGCTGCTGGTGCCCTCCCGGCCTCAGCTCGGGCACCGGGAGACGGGCGGCTGCCCCCGCTCGCTCAGCCCCCGGGAAGCCCTGGGCCAGGCGGCCCCCGCAGCTTTCCACCTGCCCACGGGGGGCCCCGCCACGGGGAGGGGCAGAGGTCGCAAGCCAGGAGAGGGGCCGCCCAAAGCGATGCCCGCGAAACGACCCACGCAAACGGGACAGGTGCAAACGCAAAGGGCTGAGACGAGGCGGGATCGAAAGCTGAGGGTGGCGGCAGGGCAGGACCGAGGCCGGGTCTCGGCGGGGGGTGTGGGGGTCAGGTTGGAGGCCGCCTCCCAGCGCGCAGAGCGGAGACAGCTCTCAAGGGGCGCACACGCGCCACTGCCGGGCACGTCTAGGAATCTGTGTTCGGCCGGCCCAGCCCGAGGCCCCGAGCACCTGGCCCAAGACCCCTACCACCTGACTAGCGCAGAAGCGTCCTGCAGGTGACACCCACAGGTGGGAGGCACACCTGAAGAACGTCAGAAGGAGAAGGTCAGCCCGGCAGGACACCACCTCGCGCGGGGAGACCCGTAGCCGCTCCAGAACCCATCGCTGACTGACAGTAACGCTGGGGAACGAATTGCCTCCCCCAAGAGGCGTGCCCAAATGCTAATCTGCCTAAAGGCAGTGGCCACGAGAGGTTCTGAGGGGAGAGGGAACAGCAGGTGTAACGTGGGGGCATCTGGGGGACATGGGAGTTGTCCAGCATGACAATGCAATGATGGATATGGGCCATTACATATTTTGTTACAACCGATCAAATTGTGTGGGGCACAGTGTCAATCTTAAAGTGTAGGCCATGCTGAGGCACAGTGCTTCGATGTGTGGTCATGGATTGTAATAAATGTACAATCTAAGACACACTAAGAGGGGTGCCATGAACGTGGGCAAGTGTGGCAAAGGGACGGGCTGGGGTATACAGGAATCCCCTCTATGTTTTATGTAACATTTATGTAAACTAAGTCTTCTTTAAAAATAAAAAAAAATTATGGGAAGCGGACTTGGCCCAGTGGTTAGGGCGTCCGCCTACCACATGGGAGGTCCGCGGTTCAAACCCCGGGCCTCCTTGACCCGTGTGGAGCTGGCCATGCGCAGTGCTGATGTGCGCAAGGAGTGCCCTGCCACGCAGGGGTGTCCCCCGCGTAGGGGAGCCCCACGCGCAAGGAGTGCGCCCCATAAGGAGAGCCGCCCAGCACGAGAGAAAGTGCAGCCTGCCTAGGAATGGTGCCACACACGGAGAGCTGACACACAAGATGACAACAAAAAGAAACAAATTCCCGGTGCTGCTGATAAGGATAGAAGCGGTCACAGAAGAACACACAGCGAATGGACACAAAGAGCAGACAACTGGGAGGGGAGAAGGGGAGAAAAATAAATAAAATCTTTAAAAAAATTTTTTTAAATTAACCCAATTTGTGTCCTGGTGGGGGTGAGCGCATTTGTAAATAGGACCTTCTGAGGAAGTTATTATTGGTTAAGGTGTTAATTATAAAGTAATCATTTTGAAGATTAATTAGTAGTTGACCCACGTGACTGGAGGCTTTCTAAAGAGAGGAGATTGGGAGGCAGTCAAGCAGAAGACGCTGCAGAGGAGAGCACGGTGCCCCCGACACTCGGCTGACCCCAGCACACAAGCCGCCCAGGAGAAACCGGCCGACATCCTGGTCCCGGCGCTGGCCACCGGGAGGCGGCAGATGCTGGCTGGGTCGGCATGTGCCGCGGCAGCTCTGGCAGCCTGAGACAAATCAGAGCAATAACGGTACCAGGCGGGTCCCCCCCCGCAGCCGCACCAGGCCCTGCGCTGGGGGTCCCACCAGGGAAGGCCCTTTTGCAGATTAGACACTGACGCACGAAGCAGGTGGGCAAACCGCTCAGGGCACGCAAGCCGGCCAGCAGCTGGACCCGCGAGCCTAACCCCAGGGCTAGATCTCTGCGACAGGCTGCCGAATCAGAAAAACAAAAGGTCCAGGCAGAGCAGTATATCCACCAGGCGGGCGTACTGATTTTTTAAGCAGATGCTGATTGTACCGGGGGGCAGGTCAGGGAAGGCTTCCTGTAGGAGGTAGAGCTTAGGCTGAAACCTGAAGCGGGCGAGGAGGTAGCCGAGCCGCAGCGGGAGAGGAAAAGGCCTCGCGGGGCTGGAGGGCAGCTGGGCTATCTGAGGGCCAGAGCGGCGGGCGTGTGAACGGGGAGGACAGAGGCGGCGGGAGGTGGGGCACAGAGAGCCTGAAATCTGCTGGCCTGAAGTTGGGAGCGCAGTGGCCACGAGCCAAGGCCTGCTGGCAGCCCCGGGGCCGGAGGAGGCCAGGGACAGATTCTCCCCCAGCGCCTGCCAAGGGAGGGGCCCTGCCCACAGCTTGATTTCCAACCAGTGGCCTCCAGAGCCGCGACGGGACGGCGCTCTCCACACCGCCCGGTGCGTGGGACTCGGCCACCGCGGCCGCCGGAAACGAAGGCACGGTCCTCTCTGCTCCCCGGCCACCCCGTCTTTGTCCCTGGACCCCGGCTGACTGTCCCATGGGACTCCTGGCCCGGGGCACCTGCTGTGCCTCCACAGCAGCCAGGCGTAGAGACGTGCCGCACTGCGCTGGCCCCAGCACTACCCCAGGCCCAGCTCCCGGGGCTCGGCCTCCGTGTGCACCGTGCCCCGTGTCTCCTTCCCTGGCCCCCCGCGCCGGGGCTGGGGGAAGGGGGTAAGGGGAGGACGCCCAGGCCCACCCAGCCTCGGCTGGTCCCGGGGCCACCAGGAGGGCAGCCTGGCCCGAGCAGGCCCTGCGTCTGGCCCGCTGGCCCTGCAGCCGCAGAGCCAAGGCCATGGACCCAGGCCAGGACCAGGGAGCCGCCAAGACGGGGGGAAGCTGGGGGGCCCGTCCGGCTGCCCCCCGCCCCGGCAGAGGCCCGGAAGGGGGTCGCCAGGTCCCCTCTTTACACAGCCCCCAAGCAGGCCCAGGATCACCCCCCAGGGGCTTCGGAGGGCTCCCCCTTCCTTCTGAGGGCGGCCCGGGGGGGGGACCTGGCTGCGCTGGCCGGGCAGGTGCTGCCGACAGCTTGGGGCCCAGCAGGCCAAGGCGATGGGTAGGGCAGAGCCTCCGGCCGCGTGGCAAAGGCAAGGGCGGGGGCCCCCGAGCGGGGAGGCTGCCCCGCCCGCCCTCCCCAGACTGCGGAGCTGCAGCCCTGGCCGCCCAGACAGGGGCAGGGTTCCGGTGCCCGGCGCACAGATGGGGAAACTGAGGCTCCGGTCAGAAGAGTGGCAGGCACCATCACTTCTGTCCCCAGGGTCGGGGCGCAGGCCATCAGATTCCTTCCAGGCAGGGGCTCTCGATGGAGCCCGGCGGGGAGGCTCCTTTCTGATTCTTCTCAAGCCGTGTCAGAGCAGCGACAGGCACTGGCCAAGCACTGGGGGGGCACTGGGAGGGGAAGGCGGAGAGAGGGGCTGTGCCTTTTGGGGGTCAAAGACAAGCAGGGGAGAAAGAGAGGAGCTGAGCCCACCTGGAGAAGCAGGCGTGGACGGTCTCTCCTTTGGGAGCCAGATCCGTCCGGGGCGCCCCCTTAGTTCAGGCAGCCTAAGAGGGGGGGCTTCAGTGAGTGCTGGGGGGCCCAGCCTGGAGCAGGCGGGAGATTGGGAAATGCAGCTTCCCAGGCTCCAGCCCCCAGGCCTCTGCACCGGAATGCCAGGGATGGAGCTGGGGCTGGGGGCTCTGGGGGCTCTACCTGCTCCCCAGAGGGTTTTGAGGGGGCCCCAGTTCGGTCTCCCGCCGCTAAGATGCCCCCACTCGGGCACGCACGAGTTGTGACTCAGGAGCTAAGACGCGCCAAAGTGACACTGCCAGTGCCCCAGGCTCAATGCGAGGGACCTCGCGTGACTCCAAGAACGCGCGCACGCCAGTGGCCCTGTGGGTTCAAAGCGCGGTGACTAAGCTTCCGCCACCCCAGGCGTCGGCGATTCAGAGCTCAAGGCCACGCCCACCGAAGGCGAGGGGACCCCATGCCCGGGGAGACCCACACCCCGCGGGACAGGACGGGAAGCACATGCCCGGCGTTTAAAACGCAGTCACAGGCGTGAGCCCGTCTCCACACCGCCGTTCGCACGTCCGTGGAGGCACCGAAGAAATTCCAGAAGGTTCTGTCAATGACGGTTACTTGGAGAACATAGAGCTTCAGGGACTGGGGAAACGGGCCCCGGAAGGAGAAAGGCGCTTGCGACTTCCTGGCCTGACAACTGTCTCAGTGCTTGGCCCTGCAACTGAAAGGCTGCGGCCGCTAGTGTCTGCACGCCCGTTTATTTTCACCGTCCCCGCGGGGACGTGGGCCCACGAGGGCGGGGATCGCCAGCGCAGCGGGGTCCCCAGCGCCCGGGCAAGGGCGGAGCGCGCGCGGTATTTGCCGAGGGCGTAGGTGCTACAATCCCGGCCTCCTCGGAGCCCGGGTCACTCGGCTCTGACCAGGCGAGGGCAGGCAAGGAGAGAGAGGCCCACGGTGGCGGGCAAGGGGGTGGCGCTGCGAGCCACAGCCCCCGGGCCCCAGGCCTGGGACCCAGGGCCCCGGCAGGTGGTCCTCCACGTCGCACTCGTCCACTCCCTGAGCGGACGCTCAGCCCCCCGGGAAGCGCCACTCCTGAGCATTCCCAACCTGCCGCAGGCTTCCCCCCCCTCAGCCCTTCGGGCACCCCCCCAGGCTGCTCCTCGCCGTGCCCCTCTGGGCACCGGTCCTAGCAAGGGGCTGAACGGGTCCAGCTCCCTGCAGTCCGCCCGGGGACCCCCGCCCTGGCCTTGGCCTTGGCCTGGAACGCGGACCCCAGAGGGTCACGGCAGGGGTTGGCGCGGCCGGCTGCCACCCAGAACGCCAGCTGCTGGCGGCGATTTATTTTTGCCTTAAGTGCCAGAGAATTGCAGGGCTGCAGCCGCCAGCTCGGGGGGCTCGGGCTGCAGCTGGAAGGAGGGAGGGGGGAGGCGGGCGGGAGGAGGGCAGGCCTGCAGCCCCCGTGCCCGACCTCCGTTGACCCCCGCCACCCCGGGCAGCGCCCCGTTCTGCACAGACGCCCGGCCCGCGCAGCCCCCTCCTCCCCGGGCTCTGCCATGCCCGGCCCCCGACAGCTGCAGAGAGGACGCCCGGGGTCCAGGCGGCCGCCGCGCGGGCCCCCACCTGCTTCTCGGCAGGGCTGGACCCGCCGGCCGGGTGCCCCGCTCAGCTCCCGACCCGGGGGGCAGCGTCCAGGCCCCCCTCAGGGGCAGGGCGGGGGGCCACGGCCGGGCAAGCCGTGGGGAGGGGAAAGGCATGGGTCCCAGCCCTGCCCACAGCGCCCCTGGCCGTGGGCCCTGTGCAAGGCCCAGCCGCCCGTCCCCAGCTCCCCGGGGGCCAGGGGAGGTGGGAGGAGACGCGGCCGGCGTTGGGTCCTCTGACCATGCAGAAGCTGCTGGGGTGGGCGGCGGTGCGTTTGCTGGTTTTCAGACCCCGCGCGGGGCGCTGCGCAGGGCCGCAGAACGCGTCCCAGCCGCCTGGGCGGACCCTCGACGCCACGGGCCGCGGGTGCCCAGAAGACGCTCCGCTCCGGAAGGAGAGCAAGCGGGCTGGCTGGCCCTCCCTGCCCCCCGGCCCTGCCCACCCAGCACCTCCGTTCCTTCTTTACAGATGGGGAGGGGCCTCTGAGAGCTGGGCGAATCCCCTTCCCACTCCCTGGGGGTCACTTCGCTCACATCCAAAATGGGAAGGGCACCTGCGCCTCACGGGGTTGGAAGAGGGTGTCCCAAAGTGCCAGGGACACGGCAAGGTGGGGGGTCACACAGATGACACACCCCACAGGGAGCACTCCCTCCCCCCCACCGCGGCAGAGGCAGGCCGAGGGCGGGGGGCGAAGGCCTGAACCCCAAGTCTGCCCGCCACGGGGCACAGTGGAGTCACCAATCCGAGGCCCAGAATGGGGCAAGGATTCCAGCTGCACCACTAGGGGGTCCACCCTCTGCCCCGGGCACCCCATGTGCTCACGTAGCCCCCACTATCTAACCCCTCCAGCTGCAGGCACTGGGGACAAAGCTGCCAACGGACCAGACCGAAGCCCTGTCCAGGGCAGGGGAGGCGGGCAACAAACAAGAGAAACAAACAAACTGCACCGTAGCCGAATATGTGAAGTTCTACAGAGAAAACTAAAGCAGGAAGAGGGGGGACGGGGAGGGGTGGGGGACAGGGTTGCCAGGGAAGGCCAGAAGGAGGAGGTGACACTGGGGAGGACCCGAAGGGGGGGGCAGGGAGCCGTGTGGAGGTCAGCGGGAGGGAAACGGCACGTGCAAAGGCCCTGGGGTGGGGTCTGCCCGACTGCAGCAGGCTCAGCAAGGAGGGCAGGTGGCTGGGGTGCAGGGAGAGGGTGGTGGGCAGGGAGGCCAGAGAGGAAGTGGGCAGGGCTCGGCTTGCACCCTGAGTGAGGCGGTTCTGGGAGGTCCTCGCCAGGACGAAGCCCCCAGACTGGGGCTCAGAAGCCCAAGGGCCCGGGCGCACCCCGCTACAGCCGCCACTCTGCAGGGGATACCTCTTGTCTCCTGGGCCCTCTCCAAGTCCAAGGCCTTCAGGGTCAACCAGGGTCCAGCCCGGGCCAGGGGCTGGCGGGAGGCCTGGGGGGTCCCGGGCAGAGCCCAGGAGGTGGCTCCCCCTGCCTTTGGGGGCGGCTCGAATGCACGGCCAGGGCAGAGCTGCCCCTCCCCACAGCGGCCGAGCAAAGGACTCCCGTTCCAAGCTGTCCACGCAAGGGGGGACCGTGCCCAGGGTAGCGGGGCTGAGGGCTCATCGCGGGGCGGGGCCCGGGGTCCCCCAGGTCTCTGCAGCCTCACACGTCCTGGCAGGAGACCGTGGGCTATGGGACGTGGCAGTGGGGTTCAAGGGCCGCACTAGGACGCTGGGGGGCCTCCGGCGCCTCCCCTCCCCTCTCTGGGCCTCAGTTTCCCCAGATGCCCACAGAGAAGGTTGGGTTGGAACGATGGACCCCCAAGGTACGCCACCCCCACAAAGCTCCCCCTGCCAGGACCGACTTTTCCATCCTGGTTGCTTCTAGAAGCCTCTCCAGCTTCACAGGTGATAGGGCAGGACCCAGGAGGACCAGGGCTGCTCCACCGCCACCGCCCACCGTGCCGCGGCTGAGGGCCCCTCCTCCAGGCACCCAGCTCCAACTA
The DNA here is from genome assembly GCF_030445035.2 of Dasypus novemcinctus. Lineage (NCBI taxonomy): Eukaryota > Metazoa > Chordata > Mammalia > Cingulata > Dasypodidae > Dasypus > Dasypus novemcinctus. The sequence goes on from NC_080693.1 coordinate 12,680,808, forward strand.
GCTGAGCACCTTCTGTAGGCCGGACGCCGCCCTGGAGCCGCGGCCGAGAAGCAGTGCCCAGGGTTCCCACCCCGAAGGCCCACACCTGCCGGCAGCTAACGAAGGCACAGCGAGGCGAGGGGTTCGCGCAAGCTATTAGCTCACCAAACACTGACTGAGCACCTACTGTGTGCCAAGCCTTCTGAGGTCCCGGGACAGAGCTCCCTGGGGGGTGGTGTAAGGCAGCCTGGGAGGGGACACTGGGCCAGCCCTCTCCCCCTACAGGAGCCAGCCCAGCAGGCAAAAGCACGTGGGGGTCTGCGGGAGGAGAGAGGCGCTGTGCTACCCCGGGAAGGCACCAGGAGCCCCGGTGCTAACCCCCCACCCCCAGGTCCCGCCTGAGCCTCCAACCCCCCATCTGTACAATGGAGCTACCAGCACCCTGCGCGCTGCCAGGCCATTAGGAAATTAAATCAGCCGGCGGCGCTGGGCCCCTCGCCAGCACGCGGACAGGGCTCTGGGCCCGCTCTCCAGGCCCCCAGCCACTTGGAAACCCCCCAGGTCCCAGCCCCCTGCCGCCCTGCCCCCAAACTCCAAGGCTTCTCCGAAGCCTCCCGCCCACGGCCCAGTTTCAGCCCGGTTTGCTTTCATCTCCAGCCTTTCCCGCTGCCATCGGCCTACCCCACTGCCGATCCCCCGGGCACATCCGTCCCCGTGGGGCGGAGCCCCCCCTTTCACGCCCTCCGAGCGGCCCAGGCTGCTCTCCCGCAGCCCCCAGCTGCCTCCCCACCCCCCGGCACCCTCTCCTGCCTCTCCAGGGGCAACCCTGGGGGACGGGGCAGGTGTGTCCGTGTGGCACTCGCAAGGAAACGAACCCCTGAATCCCCGGCCGGGGCCCAGCCGCAGGCCCCAGCCGTACCTGTCAGGGCCGGGGGGAGGGAGCAGCAGAGCTGGGGGTCTGAGGGTGGGCACCTGCCCCCCCGCGTGGGGCCTGGCGAGGGCCACAGAGGTGCCAGGAGGGACGACACAGCCACTTCCACCCAGACGTGCGCCAAGGCCTCCGGGAGCTGTGCTCAGGGCTGTGCCTTCTCCCCCCCAGGCCCGGACCACTGGGTGCTGCCTGTCGCTGTCACGGCTATTATGCTTATCACTGCCGCAGGGCCACCAACCGTCACCCTGCCCTACTTCGGCAGACTTCAGGGGGATCGCCGTGGTCCTGGGACAGGAAGCCTGGCAGGGGCGAACCCCTGGACGGGGAGAGCCAGAAGGAGACTTCTGTTCAAACCCCAACTGGCTGTGTGGCCTTGGCCAGGGCCCTGCCCTCTCTGGGCACCTTTTTCTCCCAGCAGAGCCCAGTTGGGTGAACATGCCTCCACCAGGCATATACCTGGACAGGCCCCCAGCATGGAGGAGGGCAGCGGGGGTGGGCTGATGAACTGGGACCCTGCCCCTCCGGGGACAGGGAGCAAGGGGGCAGTCAGGGACTTGGAGTGCCTGCCGGGTCTGCGCCAACACCCAGCATTTATGGAGTGCCTACTGCCTACACCAACGGTGGGTCCATGTTACCGAAGACACGGCAGTCATGTTTCTGTCCCCACCCGTGCTGAGGCAGGCCCGCCCCACACACACACCCGCCCCTCTCTCAGGGGACCTGCCCTCACCGCTCTCCAGCCCTCCCTCAGGCCCCTCCTGGAGCTGCCAGGCCGGGCCCCCTTCAGCTGGAGGAGGGCAGTGTCCTAAAAATAACTGGGGGACGCCTTGGCTGAGGCCCTGGTGGGGGTCTCCCCGCCACCCCGGTGCTCCTCTTAGACCAGAAGCCCCCCGCGGGGCCGAGCTGGGAGTGCGCTGACCCAGGGCGCGGGTCCAGGGCGTGGGTCCAGGGCGCAGGCGTTCGGGCCGGGGGTCCCGAGCCTGCGGACGACGGCAGGTGAGAGGCCGCGGGGGCCCGGGCCGGCGCTACCCAGGGGGCTCGGCCTGCCTTGGACCCCGGAGGCCGGGGGGCCGGAGCGAACGCCTTCTGGGTCCGCAGCCTCGAGGAGGCGGCTGCCGATTTCAGCGGCGTGTGGGCGCCTCGGCACGCCCGGGAGACCGCGTCTGCGAACCCGGGCTCGGGAACGCGCCGGCGGAAGGCAGGGGGTCCGCGCACGTGCTGTCGGGGCGCGGGGCCTAGGCGCAGGGGAGCGCAGCAGAAACTAGAAAGGGCCCCGCGCAGCGCCGCGCTCCGGGATGGGTACGCCCCCCGCGAAATGGGGGCAGTGGGGTGGCCGCGAGTCGTGCAAGTCCAGGCTGTGGGGAGACAAGAACCTCGCGGAACCGAAGACACCCCCCCCCCGCACCCCCCTCCCCCCAAAGAAAAAGACTTTCCTGTGACACCCATTCCGAGCACGGGTTTTAAAATATACTCAGGACACGTGAGCGCTCGATCAAACGGCCGGTACCGACACCCGCTCGGGGCCTCAACATCCCATCCGAAGCCCCCCGGGAGCTCCCCACCCACTTCCAAGGTGGCCCCCCAAGACGCACAGGGCGCCCGCGCGCGCGAGGAGGGGAACCCCGGCCCTGAAACCCTGAGGGGCTTCTCAGCGGAGGGGCCAAGCCATCCCCTCTGCGGTCTAGGCCGACTTCTAAACCGAAAAAAAAAAAAAGCCGCTCGAGCCGCCCGCTCGCCCGCTGGCAGAGAACACCATTTCCAGAATATTTTTACTCCATTAGCGCGCAGAAGGCGGCTAAAGAGACACGACTCCGAAGACCCGCGAGTCTCAGCCCGGGGGCTTTTCTGCGGGGGAGGGCTCGGGGGCCCGCGGCACACACACCCCGCCGCCCCCACCTGATCGCGGGGTCTCGGGGAAGGTCACGCGTCGCTCCTCCGCCGCGCGCAAAGTCCCTCCCCACGCGCCCCGGCGAGGCCCCTCGGCCGGCCCCGGCAGAGGGGGCCGGGGGGCTCCTCAAAGTTTCCCCGCGCGCCCCCCGGGACCAAGGTTAGCGAGGAGCAAAGTTCCGGGCGGCACCACCGGAGCCCGGCGGGGGAAGCAAAGCTCGCCGTCAGCATTTCCTCCGCTGGCTCGCCCAGGGAGGAAAAAATAAAAGGGGGGACGCGGCGAGAGCAGAGCCTCCCGCGCCGCGCCCCCGGGGCTGCAGCCCCTCGCCCTCGCCCGCGGCCGGGCTGGGGGGCGTCTCGGGGCGGGGGGCGAGCGCCCGGCGGCCGCGCACTTACCTCGGTCGGCGCCCCGGGCGCGGCGCGCTCCGCGTCTTCCGAGCTCCGGGCGGCCGTGCCTGGCCCCGGCCGCCGCCGCCGCCGCCGCGCTGGCCGCATCGCCGCCGCCGCCCTCAGGGCAGTCCCCGCGAGCGCTCCATGCCCCGGGGCGCGGCGGCCCCGGGAGCCGATCGCCGGGCCCCGCCGCGGGTCGGGGGCGCGCGCCTGGACGGCGCCCCTTGGCCGCGGGTCGCTGGCTCGGGCCGGCGCGGCTGGCGTCCGTCCCTCCGGCCACCCCTCCCCCGCCCGGCCGGTTACCTGATCCCCGGGCCGGGCCGCTCCCCACGCCCCGCGCCGCCCGCGGGCTCCGGCCGCGCCGCCCCCCTCTCCCTCCCCCCGGCCCGCGCTCCCCGGCAGAAGGCGGTGGCAGCGGCGGCGGCGAGGCCGGGGAAGGCGGGGAGCGAGGAATGGAGGGCGAGGAGGCGGCGGGAGGCAGAGGCTCGGCGCGCACCCAGCTCCGCGCCCCGCTGCCGCCGAGCCCGGCTCGGCAACTCCTCTAACTCTCCACCGAGCGCACGCCCGCCCCGCGCCGCGCCGCCGCTGCCCCCGCCCACCGCGGCCCGGCCCGGCCCGCCGCGCCCACCCCCACTGTCCCCCGGCCGCTGGCCACCCTCCCTTCTCCCCGCCACACCGCCAGTCACTTGGCGCACCCGGGCACGCACACACACACACGGAGGCGCGTCCTCTCGGGGACACGCGCGCGCACACAGGTGCGTGGCGAGCACACACGCCCGGGCCTGCACACCCAGGCAGAGGACGCTTGCACACACGCGTGCACGCAGCCGGGCGCAGCCAGCTCAGGAGTCCGCAGCCACCCCTGCAAAATGCATGCCCCTCCATCCACGAGGGTCGCCAGGACCCCGGGGGCACCCACGCAGGCGCGCACATGCAGGGAGTAGCTGCACGTGTGCACAGCGTCCCAGGCTCCTGCATTCCCACGCTCGCACACTCTTGCACACCAAGCGCACACTCTCAGAGCCCCACATCCTTTTTCCCCCTTTTGCTGCATCTCTCTCCCTCTATCTGCTGCTCGGTGTGGCTTCTTCTCGCACCTCCCGCTGCTTCCTGCTTCCCTTCTCCTCCCCCTGTCTTCTCTCTGCAGTCTCGACCCCCGGGTGACCCCCTTCTCCCGGCCCACCCGCGCCCCGCAGGCTGGCTTCCCCCAGGCTGTCCCCAGGCGCCCTGCCCTCCCAGCCTGCCCGGCCTATTGTCTGCGCCTCGCGGCCTCCTGCAGGGCACCAGCCTTTCATCCCGGCAGACAGACCCGCCCAGCCCCGGGCCCCCGCCCAGGGGGACCCCATTTTATCCCTGGGCCTGACCCCTCACTCGGCCCCGGGGCCACAGAATGGCACGGAGGAGGCAGGGCTCTAACGGGAGCACAGGCCTCAAAAGGCTGCCCGGCCCCCTCGGCCTGGAGCTTCCACTTTCATGTTAAATATAATTATGTGTCTGCACAGCAGGGAGATTGGCTGCAGGATTTTAACCGAGGAGGACGCGCTCTGGCCGACGCCCAGATGGCTGGCTGCTCCGAGCAGGCCTGCCGGCCACAGGCCTCCGCCCCCCTCCCCACCGGCCCCAGGCAGCTGGCAGGTGCAGCCTGGCACAGGCTGTCCTGGGTTTGAATCTGCCCCTGCCACGCGCACACGTAGCCACGGAGGAGGCCACTGAGCCCCTCGGTGCCTCGGTTTTCCCGGCGTCAGACGGCAGGGGCGG